>NW_027662275.1:0-159000 GCF_963422515.1 Blennius ocellaris | reverse complement strand
CTGTTCCTGCTCCTCCATGTCCAGTACTGACGGGCCTGTTTCTCCATGTCCAGCACTGAAGGGTCTGTTCCTCCATGTCCAGCACTGAAGGGCCTGTTCCTCTTCCTCCATGTCCAGTACTGAAGGGCCTGTTCCTGCTCCTCCATGTCCAGTACTGACGGGCCTGTTCCTGCTACTACATGTCCAGTACTAAAGGGCCTGTTACTCCATGTGCAGTACTGAAGGGCCTGTTCCTGCTCCTCCATGTCCAGTACTGAAGGGCCTGTTTGTCCATGTCCAGTACTGAAGGGCCTGTTCCTGCTCCTCCATTTCCAGTACTGAAGGGCCTGTTCCTGCTCCCTCATGTCCAGTACTAAAGGGCCTGTTCCTGCTCCTCCATTTCCAGTACTGAAGGTCCTGTTCCTGCTCCCTCATGTCCAGTACTGAAGGTCCTGTTCCTGCTCCCTCATGTCCAGAACTGAAGGGCCTGTTCCTGCTCCTCCATGTCCAGTACTGAAGGGCCTGTTCCTGCTCCTCCATGTCCAGTCCTGAAGGGCCTGTTCCTGCTCCCTCATGTCCAGTACTAAAGGGCATGTTCCTGCTCCTCCATTTCCAGTACTGAAGGTCCTGTTCCTGCTCCCTCATGTCCAGTACTGAATGTCCTGTTCCTGCTCCCTCATGTCCAGAACTGAATGGCCAGTTCCCTCTCCTCCATAACCAATACTGAAGGGCCTGTTTCTCCATGTCCAGTACTGAAGGGCCTGTTCCTGCTCTCTCATTTCCAGTACTGAAGGGCCTGTTCCTGCTCTCTCATTTCCAGTACTGAAGGGCCTGTTACTGCTCCCTCATGTCGAGAACTGAAGGTCCTGCTCCTCCATGTCCAGTACTAAAGGGCCTGTTCCTGTTCCTACATGTCCAGTACTAAAGGGCCTGTTCCTCCATGTGCAGTACTGAAGGGCATGTTCCTGCTCCTCCATATCCAGCACTGAAGGGCCTGTTCCTGCTCCTCCATGTCCAGTACTGAAGGGCCTGTTCCTGCTCCTCCATGTCCAGCACTGAAGGGCCTGTTCCTGCTCCTCCATGTCCAGTACTGAAGTGCCTGTTCCTGCTCCTCCATATCCAGTACTGAAGGGCCTGTTCCTGCTCCCTAATGTCCATTACTGAAGGGCCTGTTTCTCCATCTCCAGTACTGAAGGGCCTGTTCCTGCTCCTCCATGTCAAGTACTGAAGGGCCTGTTCCTGCTCCTCCATGTCCAGTACTGAAGGGCCTGTTCCTGCTCCTCCATTTCCAGTACTGAAGGGCCTGTTCCTGCTCCCTCATGTCCAGTACTAAAGGGCCTGTTCCTGCTCCTCCATTTCCAGTACTGAAGGTCCTGTTCCTGCTCCCTCATGTCCAGTACTGAAGGTCCTGTTCCTGCTCCCTCATGTCCAGAACTGAAGGGCCTGTTCCTGCTCCTCCATGTCCAGTACTGAAGGGCCTGTTCCTGCTCCTCCATGTCCAGTCCTGAAGGGCCTGTTCCTGCTCCCTCATGTCCAGTACTAAAGGGCATGTTCCTGCTCCTCCATTTCCAGTACTGAAGGTCCTGTTCCTGCTCCCTCATGTCCAGTACTGAATGTCCTGTTCCTGCTCCCTCATGTCCAGAACTGAATGGCCAGTTCCCTCTCCTCCATAACCAATACTGAAGGGCCTGTTTCTCCATGTCCAGTACTGAAGGGCCTGTTCCTGCTCTCTCATTTCCAGTACTGAAGGGCCTGTTCCTGCTCTCTCATTTCCAGTACTGAAGGGCCTGTTACTGCTCCCTCATGTCGAGAACTGAAGGTCCTGCTCCTCCATGTCCAGTACTAAAGGGCCTGTTCCTGCTCCTCCATGTCCAGTACTGAAGGGCCTGTTTGTCCATGTCCAGAACTGAAGGGCCTGTTCCTGCTCCCTCACGTCCACTACTTAAGGGCCTGTTCCTGCTCCTCCATTTCCAGTACTGAAGGGCCTGTTTCTCCATGTCCAGTACTGAAGGGCCTCTTCCTCCATGTCCAGTATCGAAGGGCCTGTTTCTCCAAATCCAGTACTGAAGGGCCTGTTTCTCCATGTCCAGTACCGAAGGGCCTGTTCCTCCATGTCCAGTACTAAAGGGCCTGTTCCTGTTCCTACATGTCCAGTACTAAAGGGCCTGTTCCTCCATGTGCAGTACTGAAGGGCATGTTCCTGCTCCTCCATATCCAGCACTGAAGGGCCTGTTCCTGCTCCTCCATGTCCAGTACTGAAGGGCCTGTTCCTGCTCCTCCATGTCCAGCACTGAAGGGCCTGTTCCTGCTCCTCCATGTCCAGTACTGAAGTGCCTGTTCCTGCTCCTCCATATCCAGTACTGAAGGGCCTGTTCCTGCTCCCTAATGTCCATTACTGAAGGGCCTGTTTCTCCATCTCCAGTACTGAAGGGCCTGTTCCTGCTCCTCCATGGCCAGTACTGAAGGGCCTGTTCCTGCTCCCTCATGTACAGTACTAAAGGGCCTGTTCCTGCTCCTCCATGTCCAGAACTGAAGGGCCTGTTCCTCCATGTCCAGTACTGAAGAGCCTGTTTCTCCATGTCCAGTACTGAAGTGCCTGTTCCTGCTCCCTCATGTCCAGTACTAAAGGGCCTGTTCCTACTCCTCCATTTCCAGTACTAAAGGGCCTGTTCCTGCTCCCTCATGTCCAGTACTGAAGGGCCTGTTCCTGCTCCTCCATGTCAAGTACTGAAGGGCCTGTTCCTGCTCCTCCATGTCCAGTACTGAAGGGCCTGTTCCTGCTCCTCCATTTCCAGTACTGAAGGGCCTGTTCCTGCTCCCTCATGTCCAGTACTAAAGGGCCTGTTCCTGCTCCTCCATTTCCAGTACTGAAGGTCCTGTTCCTGCTCCCTCATGTCCAGTACTGAAGGTCCTGTTCCTGCTCCCTCATGTCCAGAACTGAAGGGCCTGTTCCTGCTCCTCCATGTCCAGTACTGAAGGGCCTGTTCCTGCTCCTCCATGTCCAGTCCTGAAGGGCCTGTTCCTGCTCCCTCATGTCCAGTACTAAAGGGCATGTTCCTGCTCCTCCATTTCCAGTACTGAAGGTCCTGTTCCTGCTCCCTCATGTCCAGTACTGAATGTCCTGTTCCTGCTCCCTCATGTCCAGAACTGAATGGCCAGTTCCCTCTCCTCCATAACCAATACTGAAGGGCCTGTTTCTCCATGTCCAGTACTGAAGGGCCTGTTCCTGCTCTCTCATTTCCAGTACTGAAGGGCCTGTTCCTGCTCTCTCATTTCCAGTACTGAAGGGCCTGTTACTGCTCCCTCATGTCGAGAACTGAAGGTCCTGCTCCTCCATGTCCAGTACTAAAGGGCCTGTTCCTGCTCCTCCATTTACAGTACTAAAGGGCCTGTTTTTCCATGTCCAATACTAAGGGGCCTGTTCCTGCTCCTCCATGTCCAGTACTGAAGGGCCTGTTCCTGCTTCTCCATGTCCCGTACTGAAGGGCCTGTTCCTGTTCCTCCATGTCCAGTACTAAGGGGCCTGTTCCTGCTCCCTCATGTCGAGTACTGAAGGTCCTGCTCCTCCATGTCCAGTACTGAAGGGCCTGTTCCTGCTCCTCCATGTCCAGTACTGAGGGGCCTGTTCTTGTTCCTCCATGTCCAGTACTGAAGGGCCTGTTTGTCCATGTCCAGTACTGAAGGGCCTGTTCCTGCTCCTCCATGTCCAGTACTGAAGGGCCTGTTCCTGCTCCTCCATTTCCAGTACTGAAGGGCCTGTTCCTGCTCCCTCATGTCCAGTACTAAAGGGCCTGTTCCTGCTCCTCCATTTCCAGTACTGAAGGTCCTGTTCCTGCTCCCTCATGTCCAGAACTGAAGGGCCTGTTCCTGCTCCTCCATGTCCAGTACTGAAGGGCCTGTTCCTGCTGCTCCATGTCCAGAACTGAAGGGCCTGTTCCTGCTCCTCCATGTCCACTACTGAATGGCCTGTTCCCTCTCCTCCATAACCAATACTGAAGGGCCTGTTTCTCCATGTCCAGTACTGAAGGGCCTGTTCCTGCTCTCTCATTTCCAGTACTGAAGGGCCTGTTCCTGCTCTCTCATTTCCAGTACTGAAGGGCCTGTTACTGCTCCCTCATGTCGAGTACTGAAGGTCCTGCTCCTCCATGTCCAGTACTAAAGGGCCTGTTCCTGCTCCTCCATTTACAGTACTAAAGGGCCTGTTTTTCCATGTCCAGTACTGAAGGGCCTGTTCCTGCTCCTCCATGTCCAGTACTGACGGGCCTGTTTCTCCATGTCCAGCACTGAAGGGTCTGTTCCTCCATGTCCAGCACTGAAGGGCCTGTTCCTCTTCCTCCATGTCCAGTACTGAAGGGCCTGTTCCTGCTCCTCCATGTCCAGTACTGACGGGCCTGTTCCTGCTACTACATGTCCAGTACTAAAGGGCCTGTTACTCCATGTGCAGTACTGAAGGGCCTGTTCCTGCTCCTCCATGTCCAGTACTGAAGGGCCTGTTTGTCCATGTCCAGTACTGAAGGGCCTGTTCCTGCTCCTCCATGTCCAGTACTGAAGGGCCTGTTCCTGTTCCTACATGTCCAGTACTGAAGGGCCTGTTCCTGTTCCTACATGGCCAGTACTGAAGGGCCTGTTCCTGCTCCCTAATGTCCATTACTGAAGGGCCTGTTTCTCCATGTCCAGGACTAAAGGGCCAGTTCCTGTTCCTCCATCTCCAGTACTGAAGGGCCTGTTCCTCCATGTCCAGTACTAAAGGGCCTGTTTGTCCATGTCCAGTACTGAAGGGCCTGTTCCTGCTCCTCCATGTCCAGTACTGAAGGGCCTGTTCCTGCTCCTCCATGTCCAGTACTGAAGGGCCTGTTCTTGTTCCTCCATGTCCAGTACTGAAGGGCTTGTTTGTCCATGTCCAGTACTGAAGGGCCTGTTCCTGCTCCTCCATGTCCAGTACTGAAGGGCCTGTTCTTGTTCCTCCATGTCCAGTACTGAAGGGCCTGTTTGTCCATGTCCAGTACTGAAGGGCCTGTTCCTGCTCCTCCATGTCCAGTACTGAAGGGCCTGTTCCTGTTCCTACATGTCCAGTACTGAAGGGCCTGTTCCTGCTCCTCCATGGCCAGTACTGAAGGGCCTGTTCCTGCTCCCTCATGTCCAGTACGAAAGGGCCTGTTCCTCCATGTGCAGTACTGAAGGGCCTGTTCCTGCTTCTCCATGTCCCGAACTGAAGGGCCTGTTCCTGTTCCTCCATGTCCAGTACTAAGGGGCCTGTTCCTGCTCCTCCATGTCCAGTACTGAAAGGTCTGTTCCTGTTTCTGCATGTCCAGTACTGAAGGTCCTGTTCCTCAATGTCCAGTACTGAAGGGCCTGTTCCTGTTTCTCCATGTCCAGTATTGAAGGGCCTGTTCCTCCATGTCCAGTACTGAAGGTCCTGTTCCTGCTCCCTCATGTCCACTACTTAAGGGACTTTTCCTGCTCCTCCATGTCCAGTACTGAAGGGCCTGTTCCTCCATGTGCAGTACTGAAGGGCCTGTTCCTCCATGTCCAGTACTAAAGGGCCCGTTCCTGCTCCTCCATGTCCAGTACTAAAGGGCCCGTTCCTGTTTCTCCATGTCCAGTACTAAAGGGCCTGTTCCTCCATGTACAGTACAAAGGGACCTGTTCCTGCTCCTCCATGTCCAGTACTGAAGGTCCTGCTCCTCTATGTCCAGTACTAAAGAGCCTGTTCCTCCCTGTACAGTACTGAAGGGCCTGTTCCTCCATGTACAGTATTGAAGGGCCTGTTCCTGCTCTTCTATTTCCAGTACTAAAGGCCCTGTTCCTCTATGTCCAGTACTAAAGAGCCTGTTCCTCCCTGTACAGTACTGAAGGGCCTGTTCCTCCATGTACAGTATTGAAGGGCCTGTTCCTGCTCTTCTATTTCCAGTACTAAAGGGCCTGTTCCTCCATGTCCAGTACTAAAGGGCCTGCTCCTCCATGTCTAGTACTAAAGGGCCTGCTCCTCCATGTCCAGTACTAAAGGGCCTGTTCTTGCTCCTCCATGTCCATTTCTGAAGGTCCTGTTCCTCCATGTCCAGTAGTAAAGGTCCTGTTCCTCCATGTCCAGTACTGAAGGGCCTGTTTGTCCATGTCCAGTACTGAAGGGCCTGTTTGTCCATGTCCAGAACTGAAGGGCCTGTTCCTGCTCCCTCACGTCCACTACTTAAGGGCCTGTTCCTGCTCCTCCATTTCCAGTACTGAAGGGCCTGTTTCTCCATGTCCAGTACTGAAGGGCCTCTTCCTCCATTTCCAGTATCGAAGGGCCTGTTTCTCCATATCCAGTACTGAAGGGCCTGTTTCTCCATGTCCAGTACCGAAGGGCCTGTTCCTCCATGTCCAGTACTAAAGGGCCTGTTCCTGTTCCTACATGTCCAGTACTAAAGGGCCTGTTCCTCCATGTGCAGTACTGAAGGGCATGTTCCTGCTCCTCCATATCCAGCACTGAAGGGCCTGTTCCTGCTCCTCCATGTCCAGTACTGAAGGGCCTGTTCCTGCTCCTCCATGTCAAGCACTGAAGGGCCTGTTCCTGCTCCTCCATGTCCAGTACTGAAGTGCCTGTTCCTACTCCTCCATATCCAGTACTGAAGGGCCTGTTCCTGCTCCCTAATGTCCAATACTGAAGGGCCTGTTTCTCCATGTCCAGGACTAAAGGGCCAGTTCCTGTTCCTCCATCTCCAGTACTGAAGGGCCTGTTCCTGCTCCTCCATGTCCACTACTGAATGGCCTCTTCCCTCTCCTGCATAACCAATACTGAAGGGCCTGTTTCTCCATGTCCAGTACTGAAGGGCCTGTTCCTTCTCTCTCATTTCCAGTACTGAAGGGCCTGTTCCTGCTCCCTCATGTCCAGTACTAAAGGGCCTGTTCCTGCTCCTCCATGTCCAGAACTGAAGGGCCATTTTCTCCATGTCCAGTACTGAAGAGCCTGTTTCTCCATGTCCAGTACTGAAGTGCCTGTTCCTGCTCCTCCATGTCCAGTACTGAAGGGCCTGTTCCTGCTCCTCCATTTCCAGTACTGAAGGGCCTGTTCCTGCTCCCTCATGTCCAGTACTAAAGGGCCTGTTCCTGCTCCTCCATTTCCAGTACTGAAGGTCCTGTTCCTGCTCCCTCATGTCCAGTACTGAAGGTCCTGTTCCTGCTCCCTCATGTCCAGAACTGAAGGGCCTGTTCCTGCTCCTCCATGTCCAGTACTGAAGGGCCTGTTCCTGCTCCTCCATGTCCACTACTGAATGGCCTGTTCCCTCTCCTCCATAACCAATACTGAAGGGCCTGTTTCTCCATGTCCAGTACTGAAGGGCCTGTTCCTGCTCTCTCATTTCCAGTACTGAAGGGCCATTTCCTGCTCTCTCATTTCCAGTACTGAAGGGCCTGTTACTACTCCCTTTTCGAGTACTGAAGGTCCTGCTCCTCCATGTCCAGTACTAAAGGGCCTGTTCCTGCTCCTCCATTTACAGTACTAAAGGGCCTGTTTTTCCATGTCCAATACTAAGGGGCCTGTTCCTGCTCCTCCATGTCCAGTACTGAAGGGCCTGTTCCTGCTTCTCCATGTCCCGTACTGAAGGGCCTGTTCCTGTTCCTCCATGTCCAGTACTAAGGGGCCTGTTCCTGCTCCTCCATGTCCAGTACTGAAGGGCCTGTTCCTGCTTCTCCATGTCCCGTACTGAAGGGCCTGTTCCTGTTCCTCCATGTCCAATACTAAGGGGCCTGTTCCTGCTCCTCCATGTCCAGTATTGAAGTGCCTGTTCCTCCATGTCCAGTACTGAAGGGCCCTTTCCTGCTCCTCCATGTCCAGTACTGAAGGGCCTGTTCCTCCATGTCCAGTGCTTAAGGACCTGTTCCTCCATGTCCAGTATTGAATGCCATTTTCTCCATATCCAGTACTAAAGTGCCTGTTCCTGTTCCCTCATGTCCTGTACTGAAGGGCCTGTTCCTGCTCCTCCATGTCCAGTTCTGAAGGTCCTGTTCATCCATGTCCAGTACTGAAGGGCCTATTCCTGCTTCTCCATGTCCCGTACTGAAGGGCCTGTTCCTGTTCCTCCATGTCCAGTACTAAGGGGCCTGTTCCTGCTCCTCCATGTCCAGTACTGAAGGTCCTGTTCCTCAATGTCCAGTACTGAAGGGCCTGTTCCTGTTTCTCCATGTCCAGTATTGAAGGGCCTGTTCCTCCATGTCCAGTACTGAAGGGCCTGTTCCTGCTCCTCCATGTCCAGTACTGAAGTTCCTGCTCCCTCATGTCCAGTACTAAAGGCCCTGTTCCTCTATGTCAAGTACTGAAAGGCCTGTTCCTCCATGTCCAGTACTAAAGAGCCTGTTCCTCCCTGTACAGTACTGAAGGGCCTGTTCCTGCTCTTCTATTTCCAGTACTAAAAGGCCTGTTCCTCCATGTCCAGTACTAAAGGGCCTGCTCCTCCATGTCTAGTACTAAAGGGCCTGATCCTCCATGTCCAGTACTAAAGGGCCTGTTCCTGCTCCTCCATGTCCAGTACTGAAGGGCCTGTTCCTCCATGTCCAGTACTTAAGGACCTGTTCCTCCATGTCCAGTACTTAAGGACCTGTTCCTCCATGTCCAGTATTGAATGCCATTTTCTCCATGTCCAGTACTGAAGGGCCTGTTCCTGCTCACTCATGTCCACTTCTAAGGGGCCTGTTCCTGCTCCTCCATGTCCAGTTCTGAAGGTCCTGTTCCTCCATGTCCAGTACAAAAGGTCCTGTTTGTCCATGTCCAGTACTGAAGGGCCTGTTTGTCCATGTCCAGAACTGAAGGGCCTGTTCCTGCTCCCTCACGTCCACTATTTAAGGGCCTGTTCCTGCTCCTCCATTTCCAGTACTGAAGGGCCTGTTTCTCCATGTCCAGTACTGAAGGGCCTCTTCCTCCATGTCCAGTATTGAAGGGCCTGTTTCTCCATATCCAGTACTGAAGGGCCTGTTTCTCCATGTCCAGTACCGAAGGGCCCGTTCCTCCATGTCCAGTACTAAAGGGCCTGTTCCTGTTCCTACATGTCCAGTACTAAAGGGCCTGTTCCTCCATGTGCAGTACTGAAGGGCATGTTCCTGCTCCTCCATGTCCAGCACTGAAGGGCCTGTTCCTGCTCCTCCATGTCCAGTACTGAAGGGCCTGTTCCTGCTCCTCTATGTCCAGTACTGAAGGGCCATTTCCTGCTCCTCCATGTCCAGCACTGAAGGGCCTGTTCCTGCTCCTCCATGTCCAGTACTGAAGTGCCTGTTCCTGCTCCTCCATATCCAGTACGGAAGGGCCTGTTCCTGCTCCTCCATGTCCAGTACTGAAGGGCCTGTTCCTCCATGTCCAGTATTGAAGGGCCTGTTCCTGCTCCTCCATGTCCAGTACTGACGGGCCTGTTTCTCCATGTCCAGTACTGAAGGGCCTGTTCCTCCATGTCCAGAACTGAAGGGCCTGTTCCTGCTCCTCCATGTCCAGTACTGAAGGGCCTGTTCCTGTTCCCTCATGTCCTGTACTGAAGGGCCTGTTCCTGCTCTTCCATGTCTAGTGCTGAAGTGCCTGTTTCTCCATGTCCAGTACTGAAGGGCCTGTTCCTGTTTCTCCATGTCCAGTACTGAAGGGCCTGTTCCTGTTTCTCCATGTCCAGCACTGAAGGGCCTGTTCCTGCTCCTCCATGTCCACTACTGAAGGGCCTGTTCCTGCTCCTCCATGTCCAGTACTGAAGGGCCTGTTCCTGCTTCTCCATGTCCAGTACTGAAGGGCCTGTTCCTCCATGTCCAGTACTGAAGGGTCTTTTCCTGCTTCTCCATGTCCAGTACTGAAGTACCTGTTCCTGCTCCTCCATGTCAAGTACTGAAGGGCCTGTTCCTCCATGTCCAGTACTGAAGGGCCTGTTCCTGCTCTTCCATGTCCAGTGCTGACGGGCCTGTTTCTCCATGTCCAGCACTGAAGGGCCTGTTCCTCCATGTCCAGCACTGAAGGGCCTGTTCCTGTTCCTCCATGTCCAGTACTGAAGGGCCTGTTCCTGCTCCTCCATGTCCAGTACTGACGGGCCTGTTTCTCCATGTCCAGTACTGAAGTGCCTGTTCCTCCATGTCCAGCACTGAAGGGCCTGTTCCTGCTCCTCCATGTCCAGTACTGAAGGGCCTGTTCCTGCTCCTCCATGTCCAGTACTGAAGGGCCTGTTTCTCCATGTCCAGTACTGAAGGGCCTGTTCCTCCATGTCCAGTACTGAAGGGCCTGTTTTTCCATGTCCAGTAACGAAGAGCCTGTTCCTCCATGTCCAGTAGTAAAGATCCTGTTCCTCCCTGTACAGTACTGAAGGGCCTGTTCCTCCATGTACAGTATTGAAGGGCCTGTTCCTGCTCTTCTATTTCCAGTACTAAAGGGCCTGTTCCTCCATATCTAGTACTAAAGGGCCTGGTCGTCCATGTCCAGTACTGAAGGGCCTGCTTTTTCATGTCCAGTACTGAAGGGCCTGTTCCTGCTCCCTCATGTCCAGTACTAAAGGGCCTGTTCCTGCTCCTCCATGTCCAGTCCTAAAGGGCCTGTTCCTGCTTCTCCATGTCCAGTACTGAATAGCCTGTTCCTCCATGTCCAGTATTGAAGCGCCTGTTCCTCCATGTGCAGTACTGAAGGGCCTGTTCCTCCATGTCCAGTACTAAAGGGCCTGTTCCTGCTCTTCCATGTCCAGTGCTGACGGGCCTGTTTCTCCATGTCCAGCACTGAAGGGCCTGTTCCTCCATGTCCAGCACTGAAGGGCCTGTTCCTGTTCCTCCATGTCCAGTACTGAAGGGCCTGTTCCTGCTCCTCCATGTCCAGTACTGACGGGCCTGTTTCTCCATGTCCAGTACTGAAGGGCCTGTTCCTCCATGTCCAGCACTGAAGGGCCTGTTCCTGTTCCTCCATGTCCAGTACTGAAGGGCCTGTTCCTGCTCCTCCATGTCCAGTACTGACGGGCCTGTTTCTCCATGTCCAGTACTGAAGGGCCTGTTCCTCCATGTCCAGCACTGAAGGGCCTGTTCCTGCTCCTCCATGTCCAGTACTGAAGGGCCTGTTCCTGCTCCTCCATGTCCAGTACTGAAGGGCCTGTTTCTCCATGTCCAGTACTGAAGGGCCTGTTCCTCCATGTCCAGTACTAAAGGGCCTGTTCCTGCTCCTCCATGTCCAGTACTGAAGGGCCTGTTCCTCCATGCCCAGTACTTAAGGACCTGTTCCTCCATGTCCAGTATTGAATGCCATTTTCTCCATGTCCAGTACTGAAGGGCCTATTCCTGCTCACTCATGTCCACTTCTTAAGGGCCTGTTCCTGCTCCTCCATGTCCAGTTCTGAAGGTCCTGTTCCTCCATGTCCAGTACTGAAGGGCCTGTTTCTCCATGTCCAGTACTGAAGGGCCTATTCCTGCTCCTCCATGTCCAGTACTGAAGGGCCTGTTTGTCCATGTCCAGTACTGAAGGGCCTGTTCCTGCTCCTCCATGTCCAGTACTAAAGGGCATGTTCCTGCTCCTCCATGTCCAGTACTGAAGGGCCTGTTCCTGCTTCTCCATGTCCAGTACTGAAGGGCCTGTTCCTCCATGTCCAGTACTGAAGGGTCTTTTCCTGCTTCTCCATGTCCAGTACTGAAGTACCTGTTCCTGCTCCTCCATGTCAAGTACTGAAGGGCCTGTTCCTCCATGTCCAGTACTGAAGGGCCTGTTCCTGCTCTTCCATGTCCAGTGCTGACGGGCCTGTTTCTCCATGTCCAGCACTGAAGGGCCTGTTCCTCCATGTCCAGCACTGAAGGGCCTGTTCCTGTTCCTCCATGTCCAGTACTGAAGGGCCTGTTCCTGCTCCTCCATGTCCAGTACTGACGGGCCTGTTTCTCCATGTCCAGTACTGAAGGGCCTGTTCCTCCATGTCCAGCACTGAAGGGCCTGTTCCTGCTCCTCCATGTCCAGTACTGAAGGGCCTGTTCCTGCTCCTCCATGTCCAGTACTGAAGGGCCTGTTTCTCCATGTCCAGTACTGAAGGGCCTGTTCCTCCATGTCCAGTATTGAAGGGCCAGTTTCTGCTACTCCATGTCCAGAACTGAAGGGCTTTTTACTGCTCCTCCATGTCCAGTATTGAAGGGCCTGTTTCTCCATATCCAGTACTGAAGGGCCTGTTTCTCCATATCCAGTACTGAAGGGCCTGTTTTTCCATGTCCAGTAACGAAGAGCCTGTTCCTCCATGTCCAGTAGTAAAGATCCTGTTCCTCCCTGTACAGTACTGAAGGGCCTGTTCCTCCATGTACAGTATTGAAGGGCCTGTTCCTGCTCTTCTATTTCCAGTACTAAAGGGCCTGTTCCTCCATATCTAGTACTAAAGGGCCTGTTCGTCCATGTCCAGTACTGAAGGGCCTGCTTTTTCATGTCCAGTACTGAAGGGCCTGTTCCTGCTCCCTCATGTCCAGTACTAAAGGACCTGTTCCTGCTCCTCCATGTCCAGTCCTAAAGGGCCTGTTCCTGCTTCTCCATGTCCAGTACTGAATAGCCTGTTCCTCCATGTCCAGTATTGAAGCGCCTGTTCCTCCATGTGCAGTACTGAAGGGCCTGTTCCTCCATGTCCAGTACTAAAGGGCCTGTTCCTGCTCTTCCATGTCCAGTGCTGACGGGCCTGTTTCTCCATGTCCAGCACTGAAGGGCCTGTTCCTCCATGTCCAGCACTGAAGGGCCTGTTCCTGTTCCTCCATGTCCAGTACTGAAGGGCCTGTTCCTGCTCCTCCATGTCCAGTACTGACGGGCCTGTTTCTCCATGTCCAGTACTGAAGGGCCTGTTCCTCCATGTCCAGCACTGAAGGGCCTGTTCCTGTTCCTCCATGTCCAGTACTGAAGGGCCTGTTCCTGCTCCTCCATGTCCAGTACTGACGGGCCTGTTTCTCCATGTCCAGTACTGAAGGGCCTGTTCCTCCATGTCCAGCACTGAAGGGCCTGTTCCTGCTCCTCCATGTCCAGTACTGAAGGGCCTGTTCCTGCTCCTCCATGTCCAGTACTGAAGGGCCTGTTTCTCCATGTCCAGTACTGAAGGGCCTGTTCCTCCATGTCCAGTACTAAAGGGCCTGTTCCTGCTCCTCCATGTCCAGTACTGAAGGGCCTGTTCCTCCATGTCCAGTACTTAAGGACCTGTTCCTCCATGTCCAGTATTGAATGCCATTTTCTCCATGTCCAGTACTGAAGGGCCTGTTCCTGCTCCTCCATGTCCAGTTCTGAAGGTCCTGTTCCTCCATGTCCAGTACTGAAGGGCCTGTTTCTCCATGTCCAGTACTGAAGGGCCTATTCCTGCTCCTCCATGTCCAGTACTGAAGGGCCTGTTTGTCCATGTCCAGTACTGAAGGGCCTGTTCCTGCTCCTCCATGTCCAGTACTAAAGGGCATGTTCCTGTTTCTCCATGTCCAGTACTGAAGGGCCTATTCCTGCTCCTCCATGTCCAGTACTGAAGGGCCTGTTTGTCCATGTCCAGTACTGAAGGGCCTGTTCCTGCTCCTCCATGTCCAGTACTGAAGGGCCTGTTCCTCCATGTCCAGTACTTAAGGACCTGTTCCTCCATGTCCAGTATTGAATGCCATTTTCTCCATGTCCAGTACTGAAGGGCCTATTCCTGCTCACTCATGTCCACTTCTTAAGGGCCTGTTCCTGCTCCTCCATGTCCAGTTCTGAAGGTACTGTTTCTCCATGTCCAGTACTGAAGGGCCTGTTCCTGCTCCTCCATGTCCAGTACTGAAGGGCATGTTCCTGCTCCTCCATGTCCAGTACTGAAGGGCCTGTTCTTTCATGTGTAGTACTGAAGAGCCTGTCCCTGTTTCTCCATGTCCAGTATTGAAGGGCCTGCTCCTCCATGTCTAGTACTGAAGGGCCTGTTCCTGCTCCCTCATGTACAGTACTAAAGGACCTGTTCCTGCTCCTCCATGTCCAGTCCTAAAGGGCCTGTTCCTGCTTCTCCATGTCCAGTACTGAATAGCCTGTTCCTCCATGTCCAGTATTGAAGTGCCTGTTCCTCCATGTGCAGTACTGAAGGGCCTGTTCCTCCATGTCCAGTACTAAAGGGCCTGTTCCTGCTCCTCCATATGCAGTACTGAAGGGCCTGTTCCTCCATGTCCAGTACTAAAGGGCCTGTTCCTGCTCCTCCATGTCCAGTTCTGAAGGTCCTGTTCCTCCATGTCCAGTACTGAAGGGCCTGTTTCTCCATGTCCAGTACTGAAGGGCCTATTCCTGCTCCTCCATGTCCAGTACTGAAGGGCCTGTTTGTCCATGTCCAGTACTGAAGGGCCTGTTCCTGCTCCTCCATGTCCAGTACTAAAGGGCATGTTCCTGTTTCTCCATGTCCAGTACTGAAGGGCCTGTTCCTGCTCCTCCATTTCCAATACTGAAGGGCCTGTTCCTGCTCCTCCATGTCCAATATTGATGGGCCTGTTTCTCCATGTCCAGTACTGAAGGGCTTGTTCCTGTTTCTCCATGTCCAGCACTGAAGGGCCTGTTCCTGCTCCTCCATGTCCAGTACTGAAGGGCCTGTTCCTGCTCCTCCATGTCCAGTACTGAAGGGCCTGTTCCTGCTCCTCCATGTCCAGTACTGAAGGGACTGTTCCTGCTCCTCCATGTCCAGTACTGAAGGGCCTGTTCCTGCTCCCTCATGTCCAGTACTAAAGGGCCTGCTCCCTCATGTCCAATACTAAATGGCCTGTTCCTGCTCCTACATTTCCAGTACTGAAGGGCCTGTTCCTGCTCCCTCATGTCCAGTACTAAAGGGCCTGTTCCTCCATGTCCATTACTGAAGGGCCTGTTCCTGCTCCCTCATGTCCAATACAAAAGGGCCGGTTCCTGCTCCTCCATGTCCAGTACTGAAGGGCCTGTTCCTGCTCCCTGATGTCCAGTACTAAAGGGCCTGTTCCTCCATGTCAAGTAGTAAGGGGCCTGTTCCTGCTCCTCCATGTCCAGTATTGAAGGGCCTGTTTCTCCATGTCCATTACTGAAGGGCCTGTTCCTGCTCCCTCATGTCCAATACTAAAGGGCCTGTTCCTGCTCCTCCATTTCCAGTACTGAAGGGCCTGTTCCTGCTCCCTCATTTAGTACTGTACATGAGGGAACAGGAACAGTCCCTTTAGTACTGGACATGGAGAAGCAGGAACAGGCACTTCAGTACTGGACATGGAGGAACAGGGACAGGCCCTTCAGTACCGGACATGGAGGAACAGGCCCTTCAGTACTGGACATGGAGGAGCAGGAACAGGCCCTTTAGTATTGGACATGAGGGAGCAGGCCCTTTAGTACTGGACATGAGGGAGCAGGAACAGGCCCTTCAGTAATGGACATGGAGAAACAGGCCCTTCAGTACTGGACATGGAGGAGCAGTTACAGTACTGAAGGGCCTGTTCCTGCTCCCTCTTGTCCATCACTGAAGGGCCTGTTCCTGTTCCTCCAAGTCAACTACTAAAGGGACTGTACTTGTTTCTCCCTGTCCAGTACTGAAGGGCCTGTTTCTCTATGTCCAATACTGAAGGGTCTGTTCCTGCTCCATTATGTCCAGTGCCAAAGGGCCTGTTCCTGCTCCTCCTATTCCAGTACTGAAGGGCCTGTTCATGCTCCCTTATGTCCATCACTGAAGGGCCTGTTACTTCTCCCTTATGTCCATCACTGAAGGGCCTGTTCCTGTTCCTCCATGTCCAGTACTAAATGGCCTGTTCCTGCTCCTCCATGTCCAGTACTGAAGGTCCTGTTCCTGTTTCTCCATGTCCAGTACTAAAGGGCCTGTTCGTCCATGTGCAGTCCTGAAGGGCCTGTTCCTGCTTCTCCATGTCCAGTACTGAAGGGCCTGTTCCTACATGTCCAGTACTGAAGGCCCTGTTCCTGCTCCTCCATGTCCAGTACTGAAGGGCCTGTTCCTGTTTCTGCATGTCCAGTAGTGATGGTCCTGCACCCTCATGTCCACAACTGAAGGGCCTGTCCCTGCTCCTCCATGTCAAGTACTGAAGGGCCTGTTCCTCCATGTCCAGAACTGAAGTGCCTGTTCCTCCATGTCCAGAACTGAAGGACCTGTTCCTCCAAATCCAGTATTGAAGGCCATTTTCTCTATGTCCAGTACTGAAGAGCCTTTTTCTCCATGTCCAGTACTGAAGTGCCTGTTCCTGCTCCCTCATGTCCAGTACTAAAGGGCCTGTTCCTGCTCCTCCATTTCCAGTACTGAAGGGCCTGTTCCTGCTCCCTCATGTCCAATACTGAAGGCCCTGTTCCTGTTCCTCCATGTCAAGTACTGAAGGGCCTGTTCCTGCTCCCTCATGCCCAGTACTGAAGGCCCTGTTCCTGTTCCTCCATGTCAAGTACGGAAGGGCCTGTTCCTGCTCCTCCATTTCCAGTACTGAAGGGCCTGTTCCTGCTCCCTCATGTCCAGTACTGAAGGTCCTGTTCCTGCTCCCTCATGTCCAGAACTGAAGGGCCTGTTCCTGCTCCTCCATGTCCAGTACTGAAGGGCCTGTTCCTGCTCCTCCATGTCCACTACTGAATGGCCTGTTTCTCAATGTCCAGAACTGAAGGGCCTGTTCCTGCTCCTCCATGTCCAGTACTGAAGGGCCTGTTCCTGCTCCTCCATAACCAATACTGAAGGGCCTGTTTCTCCATGTCCAGTACTGAAGGGCCTGTTCCTGCTCCTCCATGTCCACTACTAAATGGCCTGTTCCCTCTCCTCCATATCCAATACTGAAGGGCCTGTTTCTCCATGTCCAGTACTGAAGGGCCTGTTCCTGCTCTCTCATTTCCAGTACTGAAGGGCCTGTTCCTGCTCCCTCATGTCCAGTACTAAAGGGCCTGTTCCTGCTCCTCCATGTCCAGAACTGAAGGGCCTGTTCCTCCATGTCCAGAACTGAAGGGCCTGTTCCTCCAAATCCAGTATTGAAGGCCGTTTTCATCATGTCCAGTACTGAAGAGCCTGTTTCTCCATGTCCAGTACTGAAGTGCCTGTTCCTGCTCCCTCATGTCCAGTACTAAAGGGCCTGTTCCTACTCCTCCATTTCCAGTACTAAAGGGCCTGTTTGTCCATGTCCAGTACTGAAGGGCCTGTTCCTGCTCCTCCATGTCCAGTACTGAAGGGCCTGTTTGTCCATGTCCAGTACTGAAGGGCCTGTTCCTGCTCCTCCATGTCCCGTACTGAAGGGCCCGTTCCTGCTCCTCCATGTCCAGTACTGAAAGGTCTGTTCCTGTTTCTGCATGTCCAGTACTGAAGGTCCTGTTCCTCAATGTCCAGTACTGAAGGGCCTGTTCCTGTTTCTCCATGTCCAGTATTGAAGGGCCTGTTCCTCCATGTCCAGTACTGAAGGGCCTGTTCCTTCTCCCTCATGTCCACTACTTAAGGGACTTTTCCTGCTCCTCCATGTCCAGTACTGAAGGGCCTGTTCCTCCATGTGCAGTACTGAAGGGCCTGTTCCTCCATGTCCAGTGCTAAAGGGCCCGTTCCTGCTCCTCCATGTCCAGTACTAAAGGGCCTGTTCCTGTTCCTCCATGTCCAATACTGAATGGCCTGTTCCTGTTTCTCCATGTCCAGTACTAAAGGGCCTGTTCCTCCATGTCCAGTACAAAGGGACCTGTTCCTGCTCCTCCATGTCCAGTACTGATGGTCCTGCTCCCTCATGTCCAGTACTAAAGGCCCTGTTCCTCCCTGTACAGTACTGAAGGGCCTGTTCCTCCATGTACAGTATTGAAGGGCCTGTTCCTGCTCTTCTATTTCCAGTACTAAAGGGCCTGTTCCTCCATGTCCAGTACTAAAGAGCCTGTTCCTCCCTGTACAGTACTGAAGGGCCTGTTCATCCATGTACAGTATTAAAGGGCCTGTTCCTGCTCTTCTATTTCCAGTACTAAAGGGCCTGTTCCTCCATGTCCAGTACTAAAGGGCCTGCTCCTCCATGTCTAGTACTAAAGGGCCTGCTCCTCCATGTCCAGTACTAAAGGGCCTGTTCCTGCTCCTCCATGTCCAGTACTGAAGGGCCTGTTCCTCCATGTCCAGTATTGAATGCCATTTTCTCCATGTCCAGTACTAAAGGGCCTGTTTCTCCATGTCCAGTACTGAAGGGCCTGTTCCTGTTTCTCCATGTCCAGCACTGAAGGGTCTGTTCCTGCTCCTCCATGTCCAGTACTGAAGGGCCTGTTCCTGCTCCTCCATGTCCAGTACTGAAGGGCCTGTTCCTGCTCCTCCATGTCCAGTACTGAAGGGCCTGTTCCTCCATATCCAGTACTGAAGGGCCTGTTCCTCCATATCCAGTACTGAAGGGCCTGTTCCTGCTCCTCCATGTCCAGTACTGAAGGGCCTGTTCCTGCTCCTCCATGTCCAGTACTGAAGGGCCTGTTCCTCCATATCCAGTACTGAAGGGCCTGTTCCTGCTCCTCCATGTTCAGTACTGAAGAGCCTGTTCCTGCTCTTCCATGTCTAGTACTAAAGTGCCTGTTTCTCCATGTCCAGTACTGAAGGGCCTGTTCCTGTTCCTCCATTTCCAGTACTGAAGGGCCTGTTCCTGCTCCTCCATGCCCAATATTGATGGGCCTGTTTCTCCATGTCCAGTACTGAAGGGCCTGTTCCTGTTTCTCCATGTCCAGCACTGAAGGGCCTGTTCCTGCTCCTCCATGTCCAGTACTGAAGGGCCTGTTCCTGCTCCTCCATGTCCAGTACTGAAGGGCCTGTTCCTGCTTCTCCGTGTCCAGTACTGAAGTACCTGTTCCTGCTCCTCCATGTCCAGTACTGAAGGGCCTGTTCCTGCTCCTCCTTGTCCAGCACTGAAGGGCCTGTTCCTCCATGTCCAGTACTGAAGGGCCTGTTCCTGCTCCTCCATGTCCAGTACTGAAGGGCCTGTTCCTGCTCCTCCATGTCCAGTACTGACGGGCCTGTTCCTCCATGTCCAGTACTGAAGGGCCTGTTCCTGCTCCTCCATGTCCAGTACTGACGGGCCTGTTCCTCCATGTCCAGTACTGAAGGGCCTGTTCCTCCATGTCCAGTACTGAAGGGCCTGTTCCTGCTCCTCCATGTCCAGTACTGACGGGCCTGTTTATCCATGTCCAGTACTGAAGGGCCTGTTCCTCCATGTCCAGCACTGAAGGGCCTGTTCCTGCTCCTCCATGTCCAGTACTGAAGGGCCTGTTCCTGCTCCTCCATGTCCTGTACTGAAGGGCCTGTTTCTCCATGTCCAGTACTGAAGGGCTTGTTCCTCCATGTCCAGTATTGAAGGGCCAGTTTCTGCTACTCCATGTCCAGAACTGAAGGGCCTGTTTCTCCATATCCAGTACTGAAGGGCCTGTTTTTCCATGTACAGTACTGAAGGGCCTGTTCCTCCATGTCCAGTACTGAAGGGCCTGTTCCTGCTCCTCCATTTCCAATACTGAAGGGCCTGTTCATGCTCCTCCATGTCCAATATTGATGGGCCTGTTTCTCCATGTCCAGTACTGAAGGGCCTGTTCCTGTTTCTCCATGTCCAGCACTGAAGGGCCTGTTCCTCCATGTCCAGTACAAAGGGACCTGTTCCTGCTCCTCCATGTCCAGTACTGAAGGTCCTGCTCCCTCATGTCCAGTACTAAAGGCCCTGTTCCTCTATGTCAAGTACTGAAGGGCCTGTTCCTCCATGTGCAGTACTGAAGGGCCTGTTCCTCCATGTCCAGTGCTAAAGGGCCTGTTCCTGTTCCTCCATGTCCAATACTGAATGGCCTGTTCCTGCTCCTCCATGTCCAGTACTAAAGGGCCTGTTCCTGTTCCTCCATGTCCAATACTGAATGGCCTGTTCCTGCTCCTCCATGTCCAGTACTGAAGTGCCTGTTCCTGCTCCTCCATGTCCAGTACTGAAGGGCCTGTTCCTGCTCCTCCATGTCCAGTACTGAAGGGCCTGTTCCTGCTCCCTCATGTCCAGTACTAAAGGGCCTGTTCCTCCATGTGCAGTACTGAAGGGCCTGTTCCTGCTTCTCCATGTCCAGCACTGAAGGGCCTGTTCCTGCTCCTCCATGTCCAGTACTGAAGGGCCTGTTCCTGCTCTTACATGTCCAGTACTGAAGGGCCTGTTCCTGCTCCTCCATGTCCAGTACTGAAGGGCCTGTTCCTGCTCCTCCATGTCCAGCACTGAAGGGCCTGTTCCTGCTCCTCCATGTCCAGTACTGAAGGGCCTGTTCCTGCTCCTCCATGTCCAGTACTGAAGGGCCTGTTCCTGCTCCTCCATGTCCAGTACTGAAGGGCCTGTTTGTCCATGTCCAGTACTGAAGGGCCTGTTCCTGCTCCTCCATGTCCAGTACTGAAGGGCCTGTTCCTGTTCCTACATGTCCAGTACTGAAGGGCCTGTTCCTGTTCCTACATGTCCAGTACTGAAGGGCCTGTTCCTGCTCCCTAATGTCCATTACTGAAGGGCCTGTTTCTCCATGTCCAGGACTAAAGGGCCAGTTCCTGTTCCTCCATCTCCAGTACTGAAGGGCCTGTTCCTGCTCCTCCATGTCCAGTACTGAAGGGCCTGTTCCTGCTCCCTCATGTCCAGTACTGAAGGGCCAGTTCCTGTTCCTCCATGTGCAGTACTGAAGGGCCGGTTCCTGCTCCTCCATGTCCAGTACTGAAGGGCCTGTTCCTGCTCCCTCATGTCCAGTACTAAAGGGCCTGTTCCTCCATGTGCAGTACTGAAGGGCCTGTTCCTGCTTCTCCATGTCCAGTACTGAAGGGCCTGTTCCTGCTCCTCCATGTCCAGTACTGAAGGGCCTGTGCCTGCTCCTCCATGTCCAGCACTGAAGGGCCTGTTCCTGCTCCTCCATGTCCAGTACTGAAGTGCCTGTTCCTGCTCCTCCATGTCCAATACTGAAGGGCCTGTTCCTGCTCCTCCATGTCCAGTACTGAAGGGCCTGTTCCTGCTCCTCCATGTCCAGTACTGATGGGCCTGTTTCTCCATGTCAAGTACTGAAGGGCCTGTTCCTCCATATCCAGTACTGAAGGGCCTGTTCCTGCTCCTCCATGTCCAGTACTGAAGGGCCTGTTCCTGTTCCCTCATGTCCTGTACTGAAGAGCCTGTTCCTGCTCTTCCATGTCTAGTACTAAAGTGCCTGTTTCTCCATGTCCAGTACTGAAGGGCCTGTTCCTGTTTCTCCATGTCCAGTACTGAAGGGCGTGTTCCTGTTCCTCCATTTCCAGTACTGAAGGGCCTGTTCCTGCTCCTCCATGCCCAATATTGATGGGCCTGTTTCTCCATGTCCAGTACTGAAGGGCCTGTTCCTGTTTCTCCATGTCCAGCACTGAAGGGCCTGTTCCTGCTCCTCCATGTCCAGTACTGAAGGGCCTGTTCCTGCACCTCCATGTCCAGTACTGAAGGGCCTGTTCCTGCTCCTCCATGTCCAGCACTGAAGGGCCTGTTCCTCCATGTCCAGTACTGAAGGGCCTGTTCCTGCTCCTCCATGTCCAGTACTGAAGGGCCTGTTCCTCCATGTCCAGTACTGAAGGGCCTGTTCCTCCATGTCCAGCACTGAAGGGCCTGTTCCTGTTCCTGCATGTCCAGTACTGAAGGGCCTGTTCCTGTTCCTCCATGTCCAGTACTGAAGGGCCTGTTCCTCCTCCTCCATGCCCAAAATTGATGGGCATTTTTCTCCATGTCCAGTACTGAAGGGCCTGTTCCTGCTCATCCATGTCCAGTACTGAAGGGCCTGTTCCTGCTCCTCCATGTCCAGTACTGAAGGGCCTGTTCCTCCTCCTCCATGCCCAAAATTGATGGGCCTGTTTCTCCATGTCCAGTACTGAAGGGCCTGTTCCTGTTTCTCCATGTCCAGCACTGAAGGGCCTGTTCCTGCTCCTCCATGTCCAGTACTGAAGGGCCTGTTCCTGCTCCTCCATGTCCAGTACTGAAGGGCCTGTTCCTGCTCCTCCATGTCCAGTACTGAAGGCCCTATTTGTCCATGTCCAGTACTGAAGGGCCTGTTCCTGCTCCTCCATGTCCAGTACTGAAGGGCCTGTTCCTGTTCCTACATGTCCAGTACTGAAGGGCCTGTTCCTGTTCCTACATGTCCAGTACTGAAGGGCCTGTTCCTGCTCCCTAATGTCCATTACTGAAGGGCCTGTTTCTCCATGTCCAGGACTAAAGGGCCAGTTCCTGTTCCTCCATCTCCAGTACTGAAGGGCCTGTTCCTGCTCCTCCATGTCCAGTACTGAAGGGCCTGTTCCTGCTCCCTCATGTCCAGTACTGAAGGGCCTGTTCCTGTTCCTACATGTCCAGTACTGAAGGGCCTGTTCCTGTTCCTACATGTCCAGTACTGAAGGGCCTGTTCCTGCTCCCTAATGTCCATTACTGAAGGGCCTGTTTCTCCATGTCCAGGACTAAAGGGCCAGTTCCTGTTCCTCCATGTGCAGTACTGAAGGGCCTGTTCCTGCTTCTCCATGTCCCGTACTGAAGGGCCTGTACCTGCTTCTCCATGTCCCGTACTGAAGGGCCTGTTCCTGCTCCTCCATGTCCAGTACTGAAAGGTCTGTTCCTGTTTCTGCATGTCCAGTACTGAAGGTCCTGTTCCTCAATGTCCAGTACTGAAGGGCCTGTTCCTGTTTCTCCATGTCCAGTATTGAAGGGCCTGTTCCTCCATGTCCAGTGCTAAAGGGCCCGTTCCTGCTCCTCCATGTCCAGTACTAAAGGGCCTGTTCCTGTTCCTCCATGTCCAATACTGAATGGCCTGTTCCTGTTTCTCCATGTCCAGTACTAAAGGGCCTGTTCCTCCATGTCCAGTACAAAGGGACCTGTTCCTGCTCCTCCATGTCCAGTACTGAAGGTCCTGCTCCTCTATGTCAAGTACTGAAAGGCCTGTTCCTCTATGTCAAGTACTGAAAGGCCTGTTCCTCCATGTCCAGTACTAAAGAGCCTGTTCCTCCCTGTACAGTACTGAAGGGCCTGTTCCTCCATGTACAGTATTGAAGGGCCTGTTCCTGCTCTTCTATTTCCAGTACTAAAGGGCCTGTTCCTCCATGTCCAGTACTAAAGAGCCTGTTCCTCCCTGTACAGTACTGAAGGGCCTGTTCCTCCATGTACAGTATTAAAGGGCCTGTTCCTGCTCTTCTATTTCCAGTACTAAAGGGCCTGTTCCCCCATGTCCAGTACTAAAGGGCCTGCTCCTCCATGTCTAGTACTAAAGGGCCTGCTCCTCCATGTCCAGTACTAAAGGGCCTGTTCCTGCTCCTCCATGTCCAGTACTGAAGGGCCTGTTCCTCCATGTCCAGTATTGAATGCCATTTTCTCCATGTCCAGTACTAAAGGGCCTGTTTCTCCATGTCCAGCACTGAAGGGTCTGTTCCTGCTCCTCCATGTCCAGTACTGAAGGGCCTGTTCCTGCTCCTCCATGTCCAGTACTGAAGGGCCTGTTCCTGCTCCTCCATGTCCAGTACTGAAGGGCCTGTTTGTCCATGTCCAGTACTGAAGGGCCTGTTCCTGCTCCTCCATGTCCAGTACTGAAGGGCCTGTTCCTGCTCCTCCATGTCCAGTACTGACGGGCCTGTTTCTCCATGTCCAGTACTGAAGGGCCTGTTCCTCCATATCCAGTACTGAAGGGCCTGTTCCTGCTCCTCCATGTCCAGTACTGAAGGGCCTGTTCCTGCTCCTCCATGTCCAGTACTGACGGGCCTGTTTCTCCATGTCCAGTACTGAAGGGCCTGTTCCTCCATATCCAGTACTGAAGGGCCTGTTCCTGCTCCTCCATGTTCAGTACTGAAGAGCCTGTTCCTGCTCTTCCATGTCTAGTACTAAAGTGCCTGTTTCTCCATGTCCAGCACTGAAGGGCCTGTTCCTGCTCCTCCATGTCCAGTACTGAAGGGCCTGTTCCTGCTCCTCCATGTCCAGTACTGAAGGGCCTGTTCCTGCTTCTCCGTGTCCAGTACTGAAGTACCTGTTCCTGCTCCTCCATGTCCAGTACTGAAGGGCCTGTTCCTCCATATCCAGTACTGAAGGGCCTGTTGCTGCTCCTCCATGTTCAGTACTGAAGAGCCTGTTCCTGCTCTTCCATGTCTAGTACTAAAGTGCCTGTTTCTACATGTCCAGTACTGAAGGGCCTGTTCCTGTTTCTCCATGTCCAGTACTGAAGGGCCTGTTCCTGTTCCTCCATTTCCCGTACTGAAGGGCCTGTTCCTGCTCCTCCATGCCCAATATTGATGGGCCTGTTTCTCCATGTCCAGTACTGAAGGGCCTGTTCCTGTTTCTCCATATCCAGCACTGAAGGGCCTGTTCCTGCTCCTCCATGTCCAGTACTGAAGGGCCTGTTCCTGCTCCTCCATGTCCAGTACTGAAGGGCCTGTTCCTGCTTCTCCGTGTCCAGTACTGAAGTACCTGTTCCTGCTCCTCCATGTCCAGTACTGAAGGGCCTGTTCCTGCTCCTCCTTGTCCAGCACTGAAGGGCCTGTTCCTCCATGTCCAGTACTGAAGGGCCTGTTCCTGCTCCTCCATGTCCAGTACTGACGGGCCTGTTTCTCCATGTCCAGTACTGAAGGGCCTGTTCCTCCATGTCCAGCACTGAAGGGCCTGTTCCTGTTCCTCCATGTCCAGTACTGAAGGGCCTGTTCCTGCTCCTCCATGTCCAGTACTGACGGGCCTGTTTCTCCATGTCCAGTACTGAAGGGCCTGTTCCTCCATGTCCAGCACTGAAGGGCCTGTTCCTGCTCCTCCATGTCCAGTACTGAAGGGCCTGTTCCTGCTCCTCCATGTCCTGTACTGAAGGGCCTGTTTCTCCATGTCCAGTACTGAAGGGCTTGTTCCTCCATGTCCAGTATTGAAGGGCCAGTTTCTGCTACTCCATGTCCAGAACTGAAGGGCCTGTTCCTCCATGTCCAGAACTGAAGGGCCTGTTTCTCCATATCCAGTACTGAAGGGCCTGTTTTTCCATGTACAGTACTGAAGGGCCTGTTCCTCCATGTCCAGTACTGAAGGGCCTGTTCCTGCTCCTCCATTTCCAATACTGAAGGGCCTGTTCATGCTCCTCCATGTCCAATATTGATGGGCCTGTTTCTCCATGTCCAGTACTGAAGGGCCTGTTTCCTGTTTCTCCATGTCCAGCACTGAAGGGCCTGTTCCTCCATGTCCAGTACAAAGGGACCTGTTCCTGCTCCTCCATGTCCAGTACTGAAGGTCCTGCTCCCTCATGTCCAGTACTAAAGGCCCTGTTCCTCTATGTCAAGTACTGAAGGGCCTGTTCCTGCTCCCTCATGTCCACTACTTAAGGGACTTTTCCTGCTCCTCCATGTCCAGTACTGAAGGGCCTGTTCCTCCATGTGCAGTACTGAAGGGCCTGTTCCTCCATGTCCAGTGCTAAAGGGCCCGTTCCTGCTCCTCCATGTCCAGTGCTAAAGGGCCTGTTCCTGCTCCTCCATGTCCAGTACTGAAGTGCCTGTTCCTGCTCCTCCATGTCCAGTACTGAAGGGCCTGTTCCTGCTCCTCCATGTCCAGTACTGAAGGGCCTGTTCCTGCTCCCTCATGTCCAGTACTAAAGGGCCTGTTCCTCCATGTGCAGTACTGAAGTGCCTGTTCCTGCTCCTCCATGTCCAGTACTGAAGGGCCTGTTCCTGCTCCCTCATGTCCAGTACTAAAGGGCCTGTTCCTCCATGTGCAGTACTGAAGGGCCTGTTCCTGCTCCTCCATGTCCAGTACTGAAGGGCCTGTTCCTGCTCCTCCATGTCCAGTACTGAAGGGCCTGTTCCTGCTCCCTCATGTCCAGTACTAAAGGGCCTGTTCCTCCATGTGCAGTACTGAAGGGCCTGTTCCTGCTCCTCCATGTCCAGTACTAAAGGGCCTGTTCCTCCATGTGCAGTACTGAAGTGCCTGTTCCTGCTCCTCCATGTCCAGTACTGAAGGGCCTGTTCCTGCTCCTCCATGTCCAGTACTGAAGGGCCTGTTCCTGCTCCCTCATGTCCAGTACTAAAGGGCCTGTTCCTCCATGTGCAGTACTGAAGGGCCTGTTCCTGCTCCTCCATGTCCAGTACTGAAGGGCCTGTTCCTGCTCCTCCATGTCCAGTACTGAAGGGCCTGTTCCTGCTCCCTCATGTCCAGTACTAAAGGGCCTGTTCCTCCATGTGCAGCACTGAAGGGCCTGTTCCTGCTCCTCCATGTCCAGTACTGAAGGCCCGGTTCCTGCTCCTCCATGTCCAGTACTGAAGGGCCTGTTCCTGCTCCTCCATGTCCAGTACTGAAGGGCCTGTTTGTCCATGTCCAGTACTGAAGGGCCTGTTCCTGCTCCTCCATGTCCAGTACTGAAGGGCCTGTTCCTGTTCCTACATGTCCAGTACTGAAGGGCCTGTTCCTGTTCCTACATGTCCAGTACTGAAGGGCCTGTTCCTGCTCCCTAATGTCCATTACTGAAGGGCCTGTTTCTCCATGTCCAGGACTAAAGGGCCAGTTCCTGTTCCTCCATCTCCAGTACTGAAGGGCCTGTTCCTGCTCCTCCATGTCCAGTACTGAAGGGCCTGTTCCTGCTCCCTCATGTCCAGTACTAAAGTGCCTGTTTCTACATGTCCAGTACTGAAGGGCCTGTTCCTGTTTCTCCATGTCCAGTACTGAAGGGCCTGTTCCTGTTCCTCCATTTCCCGTACTGAAGGGCCTGTTCCTGCTCCTCCATGCCCAATATTGATGGGCCTGTTTCTCCATGTCCAGTACTGAAGGGCCTGTTCCTGTTTCTCCATGTCCAGCACTGAAGGGCCTGTTCCTGCTCCTCCATGTCCAGTACTGAAGGGCCTGTTCCTGCTCCTCCATGTCCAGTACTGAAGGGCCTGTTCCTGCTTCTCCGTGTCCAGTACTGAAGTACCTGTTCCTGCTCCTCCATGTCCAGTACTGAAGGGCCTGTTCCTGCTCCTCCTTGTCCAGCACTGAAGGGCCTGTTCCTCCATGTCCAGTACTGAAGGGCCTGTTCCTGCTCCTCCATGTCCAGTACTGACGGGCCTGTTTCTCCATGTCCAGTACTGAAGGGCCTGTTCCTCCATGTCCAGCACTGAAGGGCCTGTTCCTGTTCCTCCATGTCCAGTACTGAAGGGCCTGTTCCTGCTCCTCCATGTCCAGTACTGACGGGCCTGTTTCTCCATGTCCAGTACTGAAGGGCCTGTTCCTCCATGTCCAGCACTGAAGGGCCTGTTCCTGCTCCTCCATGTCCAGTACTGAAGGGCCTGTTCCTGCTCCTCCATGTCCTGTACTGAAGGGCCTGTTTCTCCATGTCCAGTACTGAAGGGCTTGTTCCTCCATGTCCAGTATTGAAGGGCCAGTTTCTGCTACTCCATGTCCAGAACTGAAGGGCCTGTTCCTCCATGTCCAGAACTGAAGGGCCTGTTTCTCCATATCCAGTACTGAAGGGCCTGTTTTTCCATGTACAGTACTGAAGGGCCTGTTCCTCCATGTCCAGTACTGAAGGGCCTGTTCCTGCTCCTCCATTTCCAATACTGAAGGGCCTGTTCATGCTCCTCCATGTCCAATATTGATGGGCCTGTTTCTCCATGTCCAGTACTGAAGGGCCTGTTTCCTGTTTCTCCATGTCCAGCACTGAAGGGCCTGTTCCTCCATGTCCAGTACAAAGGGACCTGTTCCTGCTCCTCCATGTCCAGTACTGAAGGTCCTGCTCCCTCATGTCCAGTACTTAAGGGACTTTTCCTGCTCCTCCATGTCCAGTACTGAAGGGCCTGTTCCTCCATGTGCAGTACTGAAGGGCCTGTTCCTCTATGTCAAGTACTGAAGGGCCTGTTCCTGCTCCCTCATGTCCACTACTTAAGGGACTTTTCCTGCTCCTCCATGTCCAGTACTGAAGGGCCTGTTCCTCCATGTGCAGTACTGAAGGGCCTGTTCCTCCATGTCCAGTGCTAAAGGGCCCGTTCCTGCTCCTCCATGTCCAGTACTAAAGGGCCTGTTCCTGTTCCTCCATGTCCAATACTGAATGGCCTGTTCCTGCTCCTCCATGTCCAGTACTGAAGTGCCTGTTCCTGCTCCTCCATGTCCAGTACTGAAGGGCCTGTTCCTGCTCCTCCATGTCCAGTACTGAAGGGCCTGTTCCTGCTCCCTCATGTCCAGTACTAAAGGGCCTGTTCCTCCATGTGCAGTACTGAAGTGCCTGTTCCTGCTCCTCCATGTCCAGTACTGAAGGGCCTGTTCCTGCTCCCTCATGTCCAGTACTAAAGGGCCTGTTCCTCCATGTGCAGTACTGAAGGGCCTGTTCCTGCTCCTCCATGTCCAGTACTGAAGGGCCTGTTCCTGCTCCTCCATGTCCAGTACTGAAGGGCCTGTTCCTGCTCCCTCATGTCCAGTACTAAAGGGCCTGTTCCTCCATGTGCAGTACTGAAGGGCCTGTTCCTGCTCCTCCATGTCCAGTACTAAAGGGCCTGTTCCTCCATGTGCAGTACTGAAGTGCCTGTTCCTGCTCCTCCATGTCCAGTACTGAAGGGCCTGTTCCTGCTCCTCCATGTCCAGTACTGAAGGGCCTGTTCCTGCTCCCTCATGTCCAGTACTAAAGGGCCTGTTCCTCCATGTGCAGTACTGAAGGGCCTGTTCCTGCTCCTCCATGTCCAGTACTGAAGGGCCTGTTCCTGCTCCTCCATGTCCAGTACTGAAGGGCCTGTTCCTGCTCCCTCATGTCCAGTACTAAAGGGCCTGTTCCTCCATGTGCAGCACTGAAGGGCCTGTTCCTGCTCCTCCATGTCCAGTACTGAAGGCCCGGTTCCTGCTCCTCCATGTCCAGTACTGAAGGGCCTGTTCCTGCTCCTCCATGTCCAGTACTGAAGGGCCTGTTTGTCCATGTCCAGTACTGAAGGGCCTGTTCCTGCTCCTCCATGTCCAGTACTGAAGGGCCTGTTCCTGTTCCTACATGTCCAGTACTGAAGGGCCTGTTCCTGTTCCTACATGTCCAGTACTGAAGGGCCTGTTCCTGCTCCCTAATGTCCATTACTGAAGGGCCTGTTTCTCCATGTCCAGGACTAAAGGGCCAGTTCCTGTTCCTCCATCTCCAGTACTGAAGGGCCTGTTCCTGCTCCTCCATGTCCAGTACTGAAGGGCCTGTTCCTGCTCCCTCATGTCCAGTACTAAAGGGCCTGTTCCTCCATGTGCAGTACTGAAGGGCCTGTTCCTGCTTCTCCATGTCCAGTACTGAAGGGCCTGTTCCTGCTCCTCCATGTCCAGTACTGAAGGGCCTGTGCCTGCTCCTCCATGTCCAGCACTGAAGGGCCTGTTCCTGCTCCTCCATGTCCAGTACTGAAGTGCCTGTTCCTGCTCCTCCATGTCCAGTACTGAAGGGCCTGTTCCTGCTCCTCCATGTCCAGTACTGAAGGGCCTGTTCCTGCTCCTCCATGTCCAGTACTGATGGGCCTGTTTCTCCATGTCCAGTACTGAAGTGCCTGTTCCTCCATATCCAGTACTGAAGGGCCTGTTCCTGCTCCTCCATGTCCAGTACTGAAGGGCCTGTTCCTGTTCCCTCATGTCCTGTACTGAAGAGCCTGTTCCTGCTCTTCCATGTCTAGTACTAAAGTGCCTGTTTCTCCATGTCCAGTACTGAAGGGCCTGTTCCTGTTTCTCCATGTCCAGTACTGAAGGGCCTGTTCCTGTTCCTCCATTTCCAGTACTGAAGGGCCTGTTCCTGCTCCTCCATGCCCAATATTGATGGGCCTGTTTCTCCATGTCCAGTACTGAAGGGCCTGTTCCTGTTTCTCCATGTCCAGCACTGAAGGGCCTGTTCCTGCTCCTCCATGTCCAGTACTGAAGGGCCTGTTCCTGCACCTCCATGTCCAGTACTGAAGGGCCTGTTCCTGCTCCTCCATGTCCAGCACTGAAGGGCCTGTTCCTCCATGTCCAGTACTGAAGGGCCTGTTCCTGCTCCTCCATGTCCAGTACTGACGGGCCTGTTTCTCCATGTCCAGTACTGAAGGGCCTGTTCCTCCATGTCCAGCACTGAAGTGCCTGTTCCTGTTCCTCCATGTCCAGTACTGAAGGGCCTGTTCCTGCTCCTCCATGTCCAGTACTGAAGGGCCTGTTCCTCCTCCTCCATGCCCAAAATTGATGGGCCTGTTTCTCCATGTCCAGTACTGAAGGGCCTGTTCCTGCTCCTCCATGTCCAGTACTGAAGGGCCTGTTCCTGCTCCTCCATGTCCAGTACTGAAGGGCCTGTTCCTCCTCCTCCATGCCCAAAATTGATGGGCCTGTTTCTCCATGTCCAGTACTGAAGGGCCTGTTCCTGTTTCTCCATGTCCAGCACTGAAGGGCCTGTTCCTGCTCCTCCATGTCCAGTACTGAAGGGCCTGTTCCTGTTCCTCCATATCCAGTACTGAAGGGCCTGTTGCTGCTCCTCCATGTTCAGTACTGAAGAGCCTGTTCCTGCTCTTCCATGTCTAGTACTAAAGTGCCTGTTTCTACATGTCCAGTACTGAAGGGCCTGTTCCTGTTTCTCCATGTCCAGTACTGAAGGGCCTGTTCCTGTTCCTCCATTTCCAGTACTGAAGGGCCTGTTCCTGCTCCTCCATGCCCAATATTGATGGGCCTGTTTCTCCATGTCCAGTACTGAAGGGCCTGTTCCTGTTTCTCCATGTCCAGCACTGAAGGGCCTGTTCCTGCTCCTCCATGTCCAGTACTGAAGGGCCTGTTCCTGCTCCTCCATGTCCAGTACTGAAGGGCCTGTTCCTGCTTCTCCGTGTCCAGTACTGAAGTACCTGTTCCTGCTCCTCCTTGTCCAGCACTGAAGGGCCTGTTCCTCCATGTCCAGTACTGAAGGGCCTGTTCCTGCTCCTCCATGTCCAGTACTGACGGGCCTGTTTCTCCATGTCCAGTACTGAAGGGCCTGTTCCTCCATGTCCAGCACTGAAGGGCCTGTTCCTGTTCCTCCATGTCCAGTACTGAAGGGCCTGTTCCTGCTCCTCCATGTCCAGTACTGACGGGCCTGTTTCTCCATGTCCAGTACTGAAGGGCCTGTTCCTCCATGTCCAGCACTGAAGGGCCTGTTCCTGCTCCTCCATGTCCAGAACTGAAGGGCCTGTTTCTCCATATCCAGTACTGAAGGGCCTGTTTTTCCATGTACAGTACTGAAGGGCCTGTTCCTCCATGTCCAGTACTGAAGGGCCTGTTCCTGCTCCTCCATTTCCAATACTGAAGGGCCTGTTCATGCTCCTCCATGTCCAATATTGATGGGCCTGTTTCTCCATGTCCAGTACTGAAGGGCCTGTTTCCTGTTTCTCCATGTCCAGCACTGAAGGGCCTGTTCCTCTATGTCAAGTACTGAAGGGCCTGTTCCTGCTCCCTCATGTCCACTACTTAAGGGACTTTTCCTGCTCCTCCATGTCCAGTACTGAAGGGCCTGTTCCTCCATGTGCAGTACTGAAGGGCCTGTTCCTCCATGTCCAGTGCTAAAGGGCCCGTTCCTGCTCCTCCATGTCCAGTACTAAAGGGCCTGTTCCTGTTCCTCCATGTCCAATACTGAATGGCCTGTTCCTGCTCCTCCATGTCCAGTACTGAAGTGCCTGTTCCCGCTCCCTCATGTCCAGTACTAAAGGGCCTGTTCCTCCATGTGCAGTACTGAAGGGCCTGTTCCTGCTCCTCCATGTCCAGTACTGAAGAGCCTGTTCCTGCTCCCTCATGTCCAGTACTAAAGGGCCTGTTCCTCCATGTGCAGTACTGAAGGGCCTGTTCCTGGTTCTCCATGTCCAGCACTGAAGGGCCTGTTCCTGCTCCTCCATGTCCAGTACTGAAGGGCCTGTTCCTGCTCTTACATGTCCAGTACTGAAGGGCCTGTTCCTGCTCCTCCATGTCCAGTACTGAAGGGCCTGTTCCTGCTCCTCCATGTCCAGCACTGAAGGGCCTGTTCCTGCTCCTCCATGTCCAGTACTGAAGGCCCGGTTCCTGCTCCTCCATGTCCAGTACTGAAGGGCCTGTTCCTGCTCCTCCATGTCCAGTACTGAAGGGCCTGTTTGTCCATGTCCAGTACTGAAGGGCCTGTTCCTGCTCCTCCATGTCCAGTACTGAAGGGCCTGTTCCTGTTCCTACATGTCCAGTACTGAAGGGCCTGTTCCTGTTCCTACATGTCCAGTACTGAAGGGCCTGTTCCTGCTCCCTAATGTCCATTACTGAAGGGCCTGTTTCTCCATGTCCAGGACTAAAGGGCCAGTTCCTGTTCCTCCATCTCCAGTACTGAAGGGCCTGTTCCTGCTCCTCCATGTCCAGTACTGAAGGGCCTGTTCCTGCTCCCTCATGTCCAGTACTAAAGGGCCTGTTCCTCCATGTGCAGTACTGAAGGGCCTGTTCCTGCTTCTCCATGTCCAGTACTGAAGGGCCTGTTCCTGCTCCTCCATGTCCAGTACTGAAGGGCCTGTGCCTGCTCCTCCATGTCCAGTACTGAAGTGCCTGTTCCTGCTCCTCCATGTCCAGTACTGAAGGGCCTGTTCCTGCTCCTCCATGTCCAGCACTGAAGGGCCTGTTCCTGCTCCTCCATGTCCAGTACTGAAGTGCCTGTTCCTGCTCCTCCATGTCCAGTACTGAAGGGCCTGTTCCTGCTCCTCCATGTCCAGCACTGAAGGGCCTGTTCCTCCATGTCCAGTACTGAAGGGCCTGTTCCTGCTCCTCCATGTCCAGTACTGACGGGCCTGTTTCTCCATGTCCAGTACTGAAGGGCCTGTTTCTCCATGTCCAGCACTGAAGGGCCTGTTCCTGTTCCTCCATGTCCAGTACTGAAGGGCCTGTTCCTGCTCCTCCATGTCCAGTACTGAAGGGCCTGTTCCTCCTCCTCCATGCCCAAAATTGATGGGCCTGTTTCTCCATGTCCAGTACTGAAGGGCCTGTTCCTGCTCCTCCATGTCCAGTACTGAAGGGCCTGTTCCTCCTCCTCCATGCCCAAAATTGATGGGCCTGTTTCTCCATGTCCAGTACTGAAGGGCCTGTTCCTGTTTCTCCATGTCCAGCACTGAAGGGCCTGTTCCTGCTCCTCCATGTCCAGTACTGAAGGGCCTGTTCCTGTTCCTCCATATCCAGTACTGAAGGGCCTGTTGCTGCTCCTCCATGTTCAGTACTGAAGAGCCTGTTCCTGCTCTTCCATGTCTAGTACTAAAGTGCCTGTTTCTACATGTCCAGTACTGAAGGGCCTGTTCCTGTTTCTCCATGTCCAGTACTGAAGGGCCTGTTCCTGTTCCTCCATTTCCAGTACTGAAGGGCCTGTTCCTGCTCCTCCATGCCCAATATTGATGGGCCTGTTTCTCCATGTCCAGTACTGAAGGGCCTGTTCCTGTTTCTCCATGTCCAGCACTGAAGGGCCTGTTCCTGCTCCTCCATGTCCAGTACTGAAGGGCCTGTTCCTGCTCCTCCATGTCCAGTACTGAAGGGCCTGTTCCTGCTTCTCCGTGTCCAGTACTGAAGTACCTGTTCCTGCTCCTCCTTGTCCAGCACTGAAGGGCCTGTTCCTCCATGTCCAGTACTGAAGGGCCTGTTCCTGCTCCTCCATGTCCAGTACTGACGGGCCTGTTTCTCCATGTCCAGTACTGAAGGGCCTGTTCCTCCATGTCCAGCACTGAAGGGCCTGTTCCTGTTCCTCCATGTCCAGTACTGAAGGGCCTGTTCCTGCTCCTCCATGTCCAGTACTGACGGGCCTGTTTCTCCATGTCCAGTACTGAAGGGCCTGTTCCTCCATGTCCAGCACTGAAGGGCCTGTTCCTGCTCCTCCATGTCCAGAACTGAAGGGCCTGTTTCTCCATATCCAGTACTGAAGGGCCTGTTTTTCCATGTACAGTACTGAAGGGCCTGTTCCTCCATGTCCAGTACTGAAGGGCCTGTTCCTGCTCCTCCATTTCCAATACTGAAGGGCCTGTTCATGCTCCTCCATGTCCAATATTGATGGGCCTGTTTCTCCATGTCCAGTACTGAAGGGCCTGTTTCCTGTTACTCCATGTCCAGCACTGAAGGGCCTGTTCCTCCATGTCCAGTACAAAGGGACCTGTTCCTGCTCCTCCATGTCCAGTACTGAAGGTCCTGCTCCCTCATGTCCAGTACTAAAGGCCCTGTTCCTCTATGTCAAGTACTGAAGGGCCTGTTCCTGCTCCCTCATGTCCACTACTTAAGGGACTTTTCCTGCTCCTCCATGTCCAGTACTGAAGGGCCTGTTCCTCCATGTGCAGTACTGAAGGGCCTGTTCCTCCATGTCCAGTGCTAAAGGGCCCGTTCCTGCTCCTCCATGTCCAGTACTAAAGGGCCTGTTCCTGTTCCTCCATGTCCAATACTGAATGGCCTGTTCCTGCTCCTCCATGTCCAGTACTGAAGTGCCTGTTCCTGCTCCCTCATGTCCAGTACTAAAGGGCCTGTTCCTCCATGTGCAGTACTGAAGGGCCTGTTCCTGCTCCTCCATGTCCAGTACTGAAGAGCCTGTTCCTGCTCCCTCATGTCCAGTACTAAAGGGCCTGTTCCTCCATGTGCAGTACTGAAGGGCCTGTTCCTGGTTCTCCATGTCCAGCACTGAAGGGCCTGTTCCTGCTCCTCCATGTCCAGTACTGAAGGGCCTGTTCCTGCTCTTACATGTCCAGTACTGAAGGGCCTGTTCCTGCTCCTCCATGTCCAGTACTGAAGGGCCTGTTCCTGCTCCTCCATGTCCAGCACTGAAGGGCCTGTTCCTGCTCCTCCATGTCCAGTACTGAAGGCCCGGTTCCTGCTCCTCCATGTCCAGTACTGAAGGGCCTGTTTGTCCATGTCCAGTACTGAAGGGCCTGTTCCTGCTCCTCCATGTCCAGTACTGACGGGCCTGTTTCTCCATGTCCAGTACTGAAGGGCCTGTTTCTCCATGTCCAGCACTGAAGGGCCTGTTCCTGTTCCTCCATGTCCAGTACTGAAGGGCCTGTTCCTGCTCCTCCATGTCCAGTACTGAAGGGCCTGTTCCTCCTCCTCCATGCCCAAAATTGATGGGCCTGTTTCTCCATGTCCAGTACTGAAGGGCCTGTTCCTACTCCTCCATGTCCAGTACTGAAGGGCCTGTTCCTGCTCCTCCATGTCCAGTACTGAAGGGCCTGTTCCTCCTCCTCCATGCCCAAAATTGATGGGCCTGTTTCTCCATGTCCAGTACTGAAGGGCCTGTTCCTGTTTCTCCATGTCCAGCACTGAAGGGCCTGTTCCTGCTCCTCCATGTCCAGTACTGAAGGGCCTGTTCCTGCTCCTCCATGTCCAGTACTGAAGGGCCTGTTCCTGCTCCTCCATGTCCAGTACTGAAGGCCCTATTTGTCCATGTCCAGTACTGAAGGGCCTGTTCCTGCTCCTCCATGTCCAGTACTGAAGGGCCTGTTCCTGTTCCTACATGTCCAGTACTGAAGGGCCTGTTCCTGTTCCTACATGTCCAGTACTGAAGGGCCTGTTCCTCCATATCCAGTACTGAAGGGCCTGTTCCTGCTCCTCCATGTCCAGTACTGAAGGGCCTGTTCCAGTTCCCTCATGTCCTGTACTGAAGAGCCTGTTCCTGCTCTTCCATGTCTAGTACTAAAGTGCCTGTTTCTCCATGTCCAGTACTGAAGGGCCTGTTCCTGTTTCTCCATGTCCAGTACTGAAGGGCCTGTTCCTGTTCCTCCATTTCCAGTACTGAAGGGCCTGTTCCTGCTCCTCCATGCCCAATATTGATGGGCCTGTTTCTCCATGTCCAGTACTGAAAGGCCTGTTCCTGTTTCTCCATGTCCAGCACTGAAGGGCCTGTTCCTGCTCCTCCATGTCCAGTACTGAAGGGCCTGTTCCTGCACCTCCATGTCCAGTACTGAAGGGCCTGTTCCTGCTCCTCCATGTCCAGCACTGAAGGGCCTGTTCCTCCATGTCCAGTACTGAAGGGCCTGTTCCTGCTCCTCCATGTCCAGTACTGACGGGCCTGTTTCTCCATGTCCAGTACTGAAGGGCCTGTTCCTCCATGTCCAGCACTGAAGGGCCTGTTCCTGTTCCTCCATGTCCAGTACTGAAGGGCCTGTTCCTGCTCCTCCATGTCCAGTACTGAAGGGCCTGTTCCTCCTCCTCCATGCCCAAAATTGATGGGCCTGTTTCTCCATGTCCAGTACTGAAGGGCCTGTTCCTGCTCCTCCATGTCCAGTACTGAAGGGCCTGTTCCTCCTCCTCCATGCCCAAAATTGATGGGCCTATTTCTCCATGTCCAGTACTGAAGGGCCTGTTCCTGTTTCTCCATGTCCAGCACTGAAGGGCCTGTTCCTCCTCCTCCATGCCCAAAATTGATGGGCCTGTTTCTCCATGTCCAGTACTGAAGGGCCTGTTCCTACTCCTCCATGTCCAGTACTGAAGGGCCTGTTCCTGCTCCTCCATGTCCAGTACTGAAGGGCCTGTTCCTGCTCCTCCATGTCCAGTACTGAAGGCCCTATTTGTCCATGTCCAGTACTGAAGGGCCTGTTCCTGCTCCTCCATGTCCAGTACTGAAGGGCCTGTTCCTGTTCCTACATGTCCAGTACTTAAGGGCCTGTTCCTGTTCCTACATGTCCAGTACTGAAGGGCCTGTTCCTGCTCCCTAATGTCCATTACTGAAGGGCCTGTTTCTCCATGTCCAGGACTAAAGGGCCAGTTCCTGTTCCTCCATCTCCAGTACTGAAGGGCCTGTTCCTGCTCCTCCATGTCCAGTACTGAAGGGCCTGTTCCTGCTCCCTCATGTCCAGTACTGAAGGGCCTGTTCCTGTTCCTACATGTCCAGTACTGAAGGGCCTGTTCCTGTTCCTACATGTCCAGTACTGAAGGGCCTGTTCCTGCTCCCTAATGTCCATTACTGAAGGGCCTGTTTCTCCATGTCCAGGACTAAAGGGCCAGTTCCTGTTCCTCCATGTGCAGTACTGAAGGGCCTGTTCCTGCTTCTCCATGTCCCGTACTGAAGGGCCTGTTCCTGCTCCTCCATGTCCAGTACTGAAAGGTCTGTTCCTGTTTCTGCATGTCCAGTACTGAAGGTCCTGTTCCTCAATGTCCAGTACTGAAGGGCCTGTTCCTGTTTCTCCATGTCCAGTATTGAAGGGCCTGTTCCTCCATGTCCAGTGCTAAAGGGCCCGTTCCTGCTCCTCCATGTCCAGTACTAAAGGGCCTGTTCCTGTTCCTCCATGTCCAATACTGAATGGCCTGTTCCTGTTTCTCCATGTCCAGTACTAAAGGGCCTGTTCCTCCATGTCCAGTACAAAGGGACCTGTTCCTGCTCCTTCATGTCCAGTACTGAAGGTCCTGCTCCCTCATGTCCAGTACTAAAAGCCCTGTTCCTCTATGTCAAGTACTGAAAGGCCTGTTCCTCCATGTCCAGTACTAAAGAGCCTGTTCCTCCCTGCACAGTACTGAAGGGCCTGTTCCTCCATGTACAGTATTGAAGGGCCTGTTCCTGCTCTTCTATTTCCAGTACTAAAGGGCCTGTTCCTCCATGTCCAGTACTAAAGAGCCTGTTCCTCCCTGTACAGTACTGAAGGGCCTGTTCCTCCATGTACAGTATTAAAGGGCCTGTTCCTGCTCTTCTATTTCCAGTACTAAAGGGCCTGCTCCTCCATGTCCAGTACTAAAGGGCCTGCTCCTCCATGTCTAGTACTAAAGGGCCTGCTCCTCCATGTCCAGTACTAAAGGGCCTGTTCCTGCTCCTCCATGTCCAGTACTGAAGGGCCTGTTCCTCCATGTCCAGTATTGAATGCCATTTTCTCCATGTCCAGTACTAAAGGGCCTGTTTCTCCATGTCCAGCACTGAAGGGTCTGTTCCTGCTCCTCCATGTCCAGTACTGAAGGGCCTGTTCCTGCTCCTCCATGTCCAGTACTGAAGGGCCTGTTCCTGCTCCTCCATGTCCAGTGCTGAAGGGCCTGTTTGTCCATGTCCAGTACTGAAGGGCCTGTTCCTGCTCCTCCATGTCCAGTACTGAAGGGCCTGTTCCTGCTCCTCCATGTCCAGTACTGACGGGCCTGTTTCTCCATGTCCAGTACTGAAGGGCCTGTTCCTCCATATCCAGTACTGAAGGGCCTGTTCCTGCTCCTCCATGTCCAGTACTGAAGGGCCTGTTCCTGCTCCTCCATGTCCAGTACTGACGGGCCTGTTTCTCCATGTCCAGTACTGAAGGGCCTGTTCCTCCATATCCAGTACTGAAGGGCCTGTTCCTGCTCCTCCATGTTCAGTACTGAAGAGCCTGTTCCTGCTCTTCCATGTCTAGTACTAAAGTGCCTGTTTCTCCATGTCCAGTACTGAAGGGCCTGTTCCTGTTTCTCCATGTCCAGCACTGAAGGGCCTTTTCCTGTTTCTCCATGTCCAGCACTGAAGGGCCTGTTCCTGCTCCTCCATGTCCAGTACTGAAGGGCCTGTTCCTGCTCCTCCATGTCCAGTACTGAAGGGCCTGTTCCTGCTTCTCCGTGTCCAGTACTGAAGTACCTGTTCCTGCTCCTCCATGTCCAGTACTGAAGGGCCTGTTCCTGCTCCTCCTTGTCCAGCACTGAAGGGCCTGTTCCTCCATGTCCAGTACTGAAGGGCCTGTTCCTGCTCCTCCATGTCCAGTACTGACGGGCCTGTTTCTCCATGTGCAGTACTGAAGGGCCTGTTCCTCCATGTCCAGCACTGAAGGGCCAGTTCCTGTTCCTCCATGTCCAGTACTGAAGGGCCTGTTCCTGCTCCTCCATGTCCAGTACTAAAGAGCCTGTTCCTCCCTGTACAGTACTGAAGGGCCTGTTCCTCCATGTACAGTATTGAAGGTCCTGTTCCTGCTCTTCTATTTCCAGTACTAAAGGGCCTGTTCCTCCATGTCCAGTACTAAAGAGCCTGTTCCTCCCTGTACAGTACTGAAGGGCCTGTTCCTCCATGTACAGTATTAAAGGGCCTGTTCCTGCTCTTCTATTTCCAGTACTAAAGGGCCTGCTCCTCCATGTCCAGTACTAAAGGGCCTGTTCCTGTTCCTCCATGTCCAGTACTGAAGGGCCTGTTCCTCCATGTCCAGTATTGAATGCCATTTTCTCCATGTCCAGTACTAAATGGCCTGTTTCTCCATGTCCAGCACTGAAGGGTCTGTTCCTGCTCCTCCATGTCCAGTACTGAAGGGCCTGTTCCTGCTCCTCCATGTCCAGTACTGAAGGGCCTGTTTGTCCATGTCCAGTACTGAAGGGCCTGTTCCTGCTCCTCCATGTCCAGTACTGAAGGGCCTGTTCCTGCTCCTCCATGTCCAGTACTGACGGGCCTGTTTCTCCATGTCCAGTACTGAAGGGCCTGTTCCTCCATATCCAGTACTGAAGGGCCTGTTCCTGCTCCTCCATGTCCAGTACTGAAGGGCCTGTTCCTGCTCCTCCATGTCCAGTACTGACGGGCCTGTTTCTCCATGTCCAGTACTGAAGGGCCTGTTCCTCCATATCCAGTACTGAAGGGCCTGTTCCTGCTCCTCCATGTTCAGTACTGAAGAGCCTGTTCCTGCTCTTCCATGTCTAGTACTAAAGTGCCTGTTTCTCCATGTCCAGTACTGAAGGGCCTGTTCCTGTTTCTCCATGTCCAGTACTGAAGGGCCTGTTCCTGTTCCTCCATTTCCAGTACTGAAGGGCCTGTTCCTGCTCCTCCATGCCCAATATTGATGGGCCTGTTTCTCCATGTCCAGTACTGAAGGGCCTTTTCCTGTTTCTCCATGTCCAGCACTGAAGGGCCTGTTCCTGCTCCTCCATGTCCAGTACTGAAGGGCCTGTTCCTGCTCCTCCATGTCCAGTACTGAAGGGCCTGTTCCTGCTTCTCCGTGTCCAGTACTGAAGTACCTGTTCCTGCTCCTCCATGTCCAGTACTGAAGGGCCTGTTCCTGCTCCTCCTTGTCCAGCACTGAAGGGCCTGTTCCTCCATGTCCAGTATTGAAGGGCCTGTTCCTGCTACTCCATGTCCAGAACTGAAGGGCCTGTTTCTCCATATCCAGTACTGAAGGGCCTGTTTTTCCATGTACAGTACTGAAGGGCCTGTTCCTCCATGTCCAGTACTGAAGGGCCGGTTCCTGCTCCTCCATTTCCAATACTGAAGGGCCTGTTCATGCTCCTCCATGTCCAATATTGATGGGCCTGTTTCTCCATGTCCAGTACTGAAGGGCCTGTTCCTGTTTCTCCATGTCCAGCACTGAAGGGCCTGTTCCTCCATGTCCAGTACTGAAGGGCCTGTTCCTGCTCCTCTATGTCCAGTACTGAAGGTCCTGCTCCCTCATGTCCAGTACTAAAGGCCCTGTTCCTCTATGTCAAGTACTGAAAGGCCTGTTCCTCTATGTCAAGTACTGAAAGGCCTGTTCCTCCATGTCCAGTACTAAAGAGCCTGTTCCTCCCTGTACAGTACTGAAGGGCCTGTTCCTCCATGTACAGTATTGAAGGGCCTGTTCCTGCTCTTCTATTTCCAGTACTAAAGGGCCTGTTCCTCCATGTTCAGTACTAAAGAGCCTGTTCCTGCTCTTCCATGTCTAGTACTAAAGTGCCTGTTTCTACATGTCCAGTACTGAAGGGCCTGTTCCTGTTTCTCCATGTCCAGTACTGAAGGGCCTGTTCCTGTTCCTCCATTTCCAGTACTGAAGGGCCTGTTCCTGCTCCTCCATGCCCAATATTGATGGGCCTGTTTCTCCATGTCCAGTACTGAAGGGCCTGTTCCTGTTTCTCCATGTCCAGCACTGAAGGGCCTGTTCCTGCTCCTCCATGTCCAGTACTGAAGGGCCTGTTCCTGCTCCTCCATGTCCAGTACTGAAGGGCCTGTTCCTGCTTCTCCGTGTCCAGTACTGAAGTACCTGTTCCTGCTCCTCCTTGTCCAGCACTGAAGGGCCTGTTCCTCCATGTCCAGTACTGAAGGGCCTGTTCCTGCTCCTCCATGTCCAGTACTGACGGGCCTGTTTCTCCATGTCCAGTACTGAAGGGCCTGTTCCTCCATGTCCAGCACTGAAGGGCCTGTTCCTGTTCCTCCATGTCCAGTACTGAAGGGCCTGTTCCTGCTCCTCCATGTCCAGTACTGACGGGCCTGTTTCTCCATGTCCAGTACTGAAGGGCCTGTTCCTCCATGTCCAGCACTGAAGGGCCTGTTCCTGCTCCTCCATGTCCAGAACTGAAGGGCCTGTTTCTCCATATCCAGTACTGAAGGGCCTGTTTTTCCATGTACAGTACTGAAGGGCCTGTTCCTCCATGTCCAGTACTGAAGGGCCTGTTCCTGCTCCTCCATTTCCAATACTGAAGGGCCTGTTCATGCTCCTCCATGTCCAATATTGATGGGCCTGTTTCTCCATGTCCAGTACTGAAGGGCCTGTTTCCTGTTTCTCCATGTCCAGCACTGAAGGGCCTGTTCCTCCATGTCCAGTACAAAGGGACCTGTTCCTGCTCCTCCATGTCCAGTACTGAAGGTCCTGCTCCCTCATGTCCAGTACTAAAGGCCCTGTTCCTCTATGTCAAGTACTGAAGGGCCTGTTCCTGCTCCCTCATGTCCAGTACTAAAGGCCCTGTTCCTCCATGTCCAGTACTGAAGGGCCTGTTCCTCCATGTGCAGTACTGAAGGGCCTGTTCCTCCATGTCCAGTGCTAAAGGGCCCGTTCCTGCTCCTCCATGTCCAGTACTAAAGGGCCTGTTCCTGTTCCTCCATGTCCAATACTGAATGGCCTGTTCCTGCTCCTCCATGTCCAGTACTGAAGTGCCTGTTCCTGCTCCCTCATGTCCAGTACTAAAGGGCCTGTTCCTCCATGTGCAGTACTGAAGGGCCTGTTCCTGCTCCTCCATGTCCAGTACTGAAGAGCCTGTTCCTGCTCCCTCATGTCCAGTACTGAAGGGCCTGTTCCTGTTCCTACATGTCCAGTACTTAAGGGCCTGTTCCTGTTCCTACATGTCCAGTACTGAAGGGCCTGTTCCTGCTCCCTAATGTCCATTACTGAAGGGCCTGTTTCTCCATGTCCAGGACTAAAGGGCCAGTTCCTGTTCCTCCATCTCCAGTACTGAAGGGCCTGTTCCTGCTCCTCCATGTCCAGTACTGAAGGGCCTGTTCCTGCTCCCTCATGTCCAGTACTGAAGGGCCTGTTCCTGTTCCTACATGTCCAGTACTGAAGGGCCTGTTCCTGTTCCTACATGTCCAGTACTGAAGGGCCTGTTCCTGCTCCCTAATGTCCATTACTGAAGGGCCTGTTTCTCCATGTCCAGGACTAAAGGGCCAGTTCCTGTTCCTCCATGTGCAGTACTGAAGGGCCTGTTCCTGCTTCTCCATGTCCCGTACTGAAGGGCCTGTTCCTGCTCCTCCATGTCCAGTACTGAAAGGTCTGTTCCTGTTTCTGCATGTCCAGTACTGAAGGTCCTGTTCCTCAATGTCCAGTACTGAAGGGCCTGTTCCTGTTTCTCCATGTCCAGTATTGAAGGGCCTGTTCCTCCATGTCCAGTGCTAAAGGGCCCGTTCCTGCTCCTCCATGTCCAGTACTAAAGGGCCTGTTCCTGTTCCTCCATGTCCAATACTGAATGGCCTGTTCCTGTTTCTCCATGTCCAGTACTAAAGGGCCTGTTCCTCCATGTCCAGTACAAAGGGACCTGTTCCTGCTCCTTCATGTCCAGTACTGAAGGTCCTGCTCCCTCATGTCCAGTACTAAAAGCCCTGTTCCTCTATGTCAAGTACTGAAAGGCCTGTTCCTCCATGTCCAGTACTAAAGAGCCTGTTCCTCCCTGCACAGTACTGAAGGGCCTGTTCCTCCATGTACAGTATTGAAGGGCCTGTTCCTGCTCTTCTATTTCCAGTACTAAAGGGCCTGTTCCTCCATGTCCAGTACTAAAGAGCCTGTTCCTCCCTGTACAGTACTGAAGGGCCTGTTCCTCCATGTACAGTATTAAAGGGCCTGTTCCTGCTCTTCTATTTCCAGTACTAAAGGGCCTGCTCCTCCATGTCCAGTACTAAAGGGCCTGCTCCTCCATGTCTAGTACTAAAGGGCCTGCTCCTCCATGTCCAGTACTAAAGGGCCTGTTCCTGCTCCTCCATGTCCAGTACTGAAGGGCCTGTTCCTCCATGTCCAGTATTGAATGCCATTTTCTCCATGTCCAGTACTAAAGGGCCTGTTTCTCCATGTCCAGCACTGAAGGGTCTGTTCCTGCTCCTCCATGTCCAGTACTGAAGGGCCTGTTCCTGCTCCTCCATGTCCAGTACTGAAGGGCCTGTTCCTGCTCCTCCATGTCCAGTGCTGAAGGGCCTGTTTGTCCATGTCCAGTACTGAAGGGCCTGTTCCTGCTCCTCCATGTCCAGTACTGAAGGGCCTGTTCCTGCTCCTCCATGTCCAGTACTGACGGGCCTGTTTCTCCATGTCCAGTACTGAAGGGCCTGTTCCTCCATATCCAGTACTGAAGGGCCTGTTCCTGCTCCTCCATGTCCAGTACTGAAGGGCCTGTTCCTGCTCCTCCATGTCCAGTACTGACGGGCCTGTTTCTCCATGTCCAGTACTGAAGGGCCTGTTCCTCCATATCCAGTACTGAAGGGCCTGTTCCTGCTCCTCCATGTTCAGTACTGAAGAGCCTGTTCCTGCTCTTCCATGTCTAGTACTAAAGTGCCTGTTTCTCCATGTCCAGTACTGAAGGGCCTGTTCCTGTTTCTCCATGTCCAGCACTGAAGGGCCTTTTCCTGTTTCTCCATGTCCAGCACTGAAGGGCCTGTTCCTGCTCCTCCATGTCCAGTACTGAAGGGCCTGTTCCTGCTCCTCCATGTCCAGTACTGAAGGGCCTGTTCCTGCTTCTCCGTGTCCAGTACTGAAGTACCTGTTCCTGCTCCTCCATGTCCAGTACTGAAGGGCCTGTTCCTGCTCCTCCTTGTCCAGCACTGAAGGGCCTGTTCCTCCATGTCCAGTACTGAAGGGCCTGTTCCTGCTCCTCCATGTCCAGTACTGACGGGCCTGTTTCTCCATGTGCAGTACTGAAGGGCCTGTTCCTCCATGTCCAGCACTGAAGGGCCAGTTCCTGTTCCTCCATGTCCAGTACTGAAGGGCCTGTTCCTGCTCCTCCATGTCCAGTACTAAAGAGCCTGTTCCTCCCTGTACAGTACTGAAGGGCCTGTTCCTCCATGTACAGTATTGAAGGTCCTGTTCCTGCTCTTCTATTTCCAGTACTAAAGGGCCTGTTCCTCCATGTCCAGTACTAAAGAGCCTGTTCCTCCCTGTACAGTACTGAAGGGCCTGTTCCTCCATGTACAGTATTAAAGGGCCTGTTCCTGCTCTTCTATTTCCAGTACTAAAGGGCCTGCTCCTCCATGTCCAGTACTAAAGGGCCTGTTCCTGTTCCTCCATGTCCAGTACTGAAGGGCCTGTTCCTCCATGTCCAGTATTGAATGCCATTTTCTCCATGTCCAGTACTAAATGGCCTGTTTCTCCATGTCCAGCACTGAAGGGTCTGTTCCTGCTCCTCCATGTCCAGTACTGAAGGGCCTGTTCCTGCTCCTCCATGTCCAGTACTGAAGGGCCTGTTTGTCCATGTCCAGTACTGAAGGGCCTGTTCCTGCTCCTCCATGTCCAGTACTGAAGGGCCTGTTCCTGCTCCTCCATGTCCAGTACTGACGGGCCTGTTTCTCCATGTCCAGTACTGAAGGGCCTGTTCCTCCATATCCAGTACTGAAGGGCCTGTTCCTGCTCCTCCATGTCCAGTACTGAAGGGCCTGTTCCTGCTCCTCCATGTCCAGTACTGACGGGCCTGTTTCTCCATGTCCAGTACTGAAGGGCCTGTTCCTCCATATCCAGTACTGAAGGGCCTGTTCCTGCTCCTCCATGTTCAGTACTGAAGAGCCTGTTCCTGCTCTTCCATGTCTAGTACTAAAGTGCCTGTTTCTCCATGTCCAGTACTGAAGGGCCTGTTCCTGTTTCTCCATGTCCAGTACTGAAGGGCCTGTTCCTGTTCCTCCATTTCCAGTACTGAAGGGCCTGTTCCTGCTCCTCCATGCCCAATATTGATGGGCCTGTTTCTCCATGTCCAGTACTGAAGGGCCTTTTCCTGTTTCTCCATGTCCAGCACTGAAGGGCCTGTTCCTGCTCCTCCATGTCCAGTACTGAAGGGCCTGTTCCTGCTCCTCCATGTCCAGTACTGAAGGGCCTGTTCCTGCTTCTCCGTGTCCAGTACTGAAGTACCTGTTCCTGCTCCTCCATGTCCAGTACTGAAGGGCCTGTTCCTGCTCCTCCTTGTCCAGCACTGAAGGGCCTGTTCCTCCATGTCCAGTATTGAAGGGCCTGTTCCTGCTACTCCATGTCCAGAACTGAAGGGCCTGTTTCTCCATATCCAGTACTGAAGGGCCTGTTTTTCCATGTACAGTACTGAAGGGCCTGTTCCTCCATGTCCAGTACTGAAGGGCCGGTTCCTGCTCCTCCATTTCCAATACTGAAGGGCCTGTTCATGCTCCTCCATGTCCAATATTGATGGGCCTGTTTCTCCATGTCCAGTACTGAAGGGCCTGTTCCTGTTTCTCCATGTCCAGCACTGAAGGGCCTGTTCCTCCATGTCCAGTACTGAAGGGCCTGTTCCTGCTCCTCTATGTCCAGTACTGAAGGTCCTGCTCCCTCATGTCCAGTACTAAAGGCCCTGTTCCTCTATGTCAAGTACTGAAAGGCCTGTTCCTCTATGTCAAGTACTGAAAGGCCTGTTCCTCCATGTCCAGTACTAAAGAGCCTGTTCCTCCCTGTACAGTACTGAAGGGCCTGTTCCTCCATGTACAGTATTGAAGGGCCTGTTCCTGCTCTTCTATTTCCAGTACTAAAGGGCCTGTTCCTCCATGTTCAGTACTAAAGAGCCTGTTCCTGCTCTTCCATGTCTAGTACTAAAGTGCCTGTTTCTACATGTCCAGTACTGAAGGGCCTGTTCCTGTTTCTCCATGTCCAGTACTGAAGGGCCTGTTCCTGTTCCTCCATTTCCAGTACTGAAGGGCCTGTTCCTGCTCCTCCATGCCCAATATTGATGGGCCTGTTTCTCCATGTCCAGTACTGAAGGGCCTGTTCCTGTTTCTCCATGTCCAGCACTGAAGGGCCTGTTCCTGCTCCTCCATGTCCAGTACTGAAGGGCCTGTTCCTGCTCCTCCATGTCCAGTACTGAAGGGCCTGTTCCTGCTTCTCCGTGTCCAGTACTGAAGTACCTGTTCCTGCTCCTCCTTGTCCAGCACTGAAGGGCCTGTTCCTCCATGTCCAGTACTGAAGGGCCTGTTCCTGCTCCTCCATGTCCAGTACTGACGGGCCTGTTTCTCCATGTCCAGTACTGAAGGGCCTGTTCCTCCATGTCCAGCACTGAAGGGCCTGTTCCTGTTCCTCCATGTCCAGTACTGAAGGGCCTGTTCCTGCTCCTCCATGTCCAGTACTGACGGGCCTGTTTCTCCATGTCCAGTACTGAAGGGCCTGTTCCTCCATGTCCAGCACTGAAGGGCCTGTTCCTGCTCCTCCATGTCCAGAACTGAAGGGCCTGTTTCTCCATATCCAGTACTGAAGGGCCTGTTTTTCCATGTACAGTACTGAAGGGCCTGTTCCTCCATGTCCAGTACTGAAGGGCCTGTTCCTGCTCCTCCATTTCCAATACTGAAGGGCCTGTTCATGCTCCTCCATGTCCAATATTGATGGGCCTGTTTCTCCATGTCCAGTACTGAAGGGCCTGTTTCCTGTTTCTCCATGTCCAGCACTGAAGGGCCTGTTCCTCCATGTCCAGTACAAAGGGACCTGTTCCTGCTCCTCCATGTCCAGTACTGAAGGTCCTGCTCCCTCATGTCCAGTACTAAAGGCCCTGTTCCTCTATGTCAAGTACTGAAGGGCCTGTTCCTGCTCCCTCATGTCCAGTACTAAAGGCCCTGTTCCTCCATGTCCAGTACTGAAGGGCCTGTTCCTCCATGTGCAGTACTGAAGGGCCTGTTCCTCCATGTCCAGTGCTAAAGGGCCCGTTCCTGCTCCTCCATGTCCAGTACTAAAGGGCCTGTTCCTGTTCCTCCATGTCCAATACTGAATGGCCTGTTCCTGCTCCTCCATGTCCAGTACTGAAGTGCCTGTTCCTGCTCCCTCATGTCCAGTACTAAAGGGCCTGTTCCTCCATGTGCAGTACTGAAGGGCCTGTTCCTGCTCCTCCATGTCCAGTACTGAAGAGCCTGTTCCTGCTCCCTCATGTCCAGTACTAAAGGGCCTGTTCCTCCATGTGCAGTACTGAAGGGCCTGTTCCTGGTTCTCCATGTCCAGCACTGAAGGGCCTGTTCCTGCTCCTCCATGTCCAGTACTGAAGGGCCTGTTCCTGCTCTTACATGTCCAGTACTGAAGGGCCTGTTCCTGCTCCTCCATGTCCAGTACTGAAGGGCCTGTTCCTGCTCCTCCATGTCCAGCACTGAAGGGCCTGTTCCTGCTCCTCCATGTCCAGTACTGAAGGCCCGGTTCCTGCTCCTCCATGTCCAGTACTGAAGGGCCTGTTCCTGCTCCTCCATGTCCAGTACTGAAGGGCCTGTTTGTCCATGTCCAGTACTGAAGGGCCTGTTCCTGCTCCTCCATGTCCAGTACTGAAGGGCCTGTTCCTGTTCCTACATGTCCAGTACTGAAGGGCCTGTTCCTGTTCCTACATGTCCAGTACTGAAGGGCCTGTTCCTGCTCCCTAATGTCCATTACTGAAGGGCCTGTTTCTCCATGTCCAGGACTAAAGGGCCAGTTCCTGTTCCTCCATCTCCAGTACTGAAGGGCCTGTTCCTGCTCCTCCATGTCCAGTACTGAAGGGCCTGTTCCTGCTCCCTCATGTCCAGTACTAAAGGGCCTGTTCCTCCATGTGCAGTACTGAAGGGCCTGTTCCTGCTTCTCCATGTCCAGTACTGAAGGGCCTGTTCCTGCTCCTCCATGTCCAGTACTGAAGGGCCTGTGCCTGCTCCTCCATGTCCAGCACTGAAGGGCCTGTTCCTGCTCCTCCATGTCCAGTACTGAAGTGCCTGTTCCTGCTCCTCCATGTCCAGTACTGAAGGGCCTGTTCCTGCTCCTCCATGTCCAGCACTGAAGGGCCTGTTCCTCCATGTCCAGTACTGAAGGGCCTGTTCCTGCTCCTCCATGTCCAGTACTGACGGGCCTGTTTCTCCATGTCCAGTACTGAAGGGCCTGTTTCTCCATGTCCAGCACTGAAGGGCCTGTTCCTGTTCCTCCATGTCCAGTACTGAAGGGCCTGTTCCTGCTCCTCCATGTCCAGTACTGAAGGGCCTGTTCCTCCTCCTCCATGCCCAAAATTGATGGGCCTGTTTCTCCATGTCCAGTACTGAAGGGCCTGTTCCTACTCCTCCATGTCCAGTACTGAAGGGCCTGTTCCTGCTCCTCCATGTCCAGTACTGAAGGGCCTGTTCCTCCTCCTCCATGCCCAAAATTGATGGGCCTGTTTCTCCATGTCCAGTACTGAAGGGCCTGTTCCTGTTTCTCCATGTCCAGCACTGAAGGGCCTGTTCCTGCTCCTCCATGTCCAGTACTGAAGGGCCTGTTCCTGCTCCTCCATGTCCAGGACTGAAGGGCCTGTTCCTGCTCCTCCATGTCCAGTACTGAAGGCCCTATTTGTCCATGTCCAGTACTGAAGGGCCTGTTCCTGCTCCTCCATGTCCAGTACTGAAGGGCCTGTTCCTGTTCCTACATGTCCAGTACTGAAGGGCCTGTTCCTCCATATCCAGTACTGAAGGGCCTGTTCCTGTTCCTACATGTCCAGTACTGAAGGGCCTGTTCCTGTTCCTACATGTCCAGTACTGAAGGGCCTGTTCCTCCATATCCAGTACTGAAGGGCCTGTTCCTGCTCCTCCATGTCCAGTACTGAAGGGCCTGTTCCAGTTCCCTCATGTCCTGTACTGAAGAGCCTGTTCCTGCTCTTCCATGTCTAGTACTAAAGTGCCTGTTTCTCCATGTCCAGTACTGAAGGGCCTGTTCCTGTTTCTCCATGTCCAGTACTGAAGGGCCTGTTCCTGTTCCTCCATTTCCAGTACTGAAGGGCCTGTTCCTGCTCCTCCATGCCCAATATTGATGGGCCTGTTTCTCCATGTCCAGTACTGAAAGGCCTGTTCCTGTTTCTCCATGTCCAGCACTGAAGGGCCTGTTCCTGCTCCTCCATGTCCAGTACTGAAGGGCCTGTTCCTGCACCTCCATGTCCAGTACTGAAGGGCCTGTTCCTGCTCCTCCATGTCCAGCACTGAAGGGCCTGTTCCTCCATGTCCAGTACTGAAGGGCCTGTTCCTGCTCCTCCATGTCCAGTACTGACGGGCCTGTTTCTCCATGTCCAGTACTGAAGGGCTTGTTCCTCCATGTCCAGCACTGAAGGGCCTGTTCCTGTTCCTCCATGTCCAGTACTGAAGGGCCTGTTCCTGCTCCTCCATGTCCAGTACTGAAGGGCCTGTTCCTCCTCCTCCATGCCCAAAATTGATGGGCCTGTTTCTCCATGTCCAGTACTGAAGGGCCTGTTCCTGCTCCTCCATGTCCAGTACTGAAGGGCCTGTTCCTCCTCCTCCATGCCCAAAATTGATGGGCCTATTTCTCCATGTCCAGTACTGAAGGGCCTGTTCCTGTTTCTCCATGTCCAGCACTGAAGGGCCTTTTCCTGCTCCTCCATGTCCAGTACTGAAGGGCCTGTTCCTGCTCCTCCATGTCCAGTACTGAAGGGCCTGTTCCTGCTCCTCCATGTCCAGTACTGAAGGCCCTATTTGTCCATGTCCAGTACTGAAGGGCCTGTTCCTGCTCCTCCATGTCCAGTACTGAAGGGCCTGTTCCTGTTCCTACATGTCCAGTACTTAAGGGCCTGTTCCTGTTCCTACATGTCCAGTACTGAAGGGCCTGTTCCTGCTCCCTAATGTCCATTACTGAAGGGCCTGTTTCTCCATGTCCAGGACTAAAGGGCCAGTTCCTGTTCCTCCATCTCCAGTACTGAAGGGCCTGTTCCTGCTCCTCCATGTCCAGTACTGAAGGGCCTGTTCCTGCTCCCTCATGTCCAGTACTGAAGGGCCTGTTCCTGTTCCTACATGTCCAGTACTGAAGGGCCTGTTCCTGTTCCTACATGTCCAGTACTGAAGGGCCTGTTCCTGCTCCCTAATGTCCATTACTGAAGGGCCTGTTTCTCCATGTCCAGGACTAAAGGGCCAGTTCCTGTTCCTCCATGTGCAGTACTGAAGGGCCTGTTCCTGCTTCTCCATGTCCCGTACTGAAGGGCCTGTTCCTGCTCCTCCATGTCCAGTACTGAAAGGTCTGTTCCTGTTTCTGCATGTCCAGTACTGAAGGTCCTGTTCCTCAATGTCCAGTACTGAAGGGCCTGTTCCTGTTTCTCCATGTCCAGTATTGAAGGGCCTGTTCCTCCATGTCCAGTGCTAAAGGGCCCGTTCCTGCTCCTCCATGTCCAGTACTAAAGGGCCTGTTCCTGTTCCTCCATGTCCAATACTGAATGGCCTGTTCCTGTTTCTCCATGTCCAGTACTAAAGGGCCTGTTCCTCCATGTCCAGTACAAAGGGACCTGTTCCTGCTCCTTCATGTCCAGTACTGAAGGTCCTGCTCCCTCATGTCCAGTACTAAAAGCCCTGTTCCTCTATGTCAAGTACTGAAAGGCCTGTTCCTCCATGTCCAGTACTAAAGAGCCTGTTCCTCCCTGTACAGTACTGAAGGGCCTGTTCCTCCATGTACAGTATTGAAGGGCCTGTTCCTGCTCTTCTATTTCCAGTACTAAAGGGCCTGTTCCTCCATGTCCAGTACTAAAGAGCCTGTTCCTCCCTGTACAGTACTGAAGGGCCTGTTCCTCCATGTACAGTATTAAAGGGCCTGTTCCTGCTCTTCTATTTCCAGTACTAAAGGGCCTGCTCCTCCATGTCCAGTACTAAAGGGCCTGCTCCTCCATGTCTAGTACTAAAGGGCCTGCTCCTCCATGTCCAGTACTAAAGGGCCTGTTCCTGCTCCTCCATGTCCAGTACTGAAGGGCCTGTTCCTCCATGTCCAGTATTGAATGCCATTTTCTCCATGTCCAGTACTAAAGGGCCTGTTTCTCCATGTCCAGCACTGAAGGGTCTGTTCCTGCTCCTCCATGTCCAGTACTGAAGGGCCTGTTCCTGCTCCTCCATGTCCAGTACTGAAGGGCCTGTTCCTGCTCCTCCATGTCCAGTACTGAAGGGCCTGTTTGTCCATGTCCAGTACTGAAGGGCCTGTTCCTGCTCCTCCATGTCCAGTACTGAAGGGCCTGTTCCTGCTCCTCCATGTCCAGTACTGACGGGCCTGTTTCTCCATGTCCAGTACTGAAGGGCCTGTTCCTCCATATCCAGTACTGAAGGGCCTGTTCCTGCTCCTCCATGTCCAGTACTGAAGGGCCTGTTCCTGCTCCTCCATGTCCAGTACTGACGGGCCTGTTTCTCCATGTCCAGTACTGAAGGGCCTGTTCCTCCATATCCAGTACTGAAGGGCCTGTTCCTGCTCCTCCATGTTCAGTACTGAAGAGCCTGTTCCTGCTCTTCCATGTCTAGTACTAAAGTGCCTGTTTCTCCATGTCCAGTACTGAAGGGCCTGTTCCTGTTTCTCCATGTCCAGTACTGAAGGGCCTGTTCCTGTTCCTCCATTTCCAGTACTGAAGGGCCTGTTCCTGCTCCTCCATGCCCAATATTGATGGGCCTGTTTCTCCATGTCCAGTACTGAAGGGCCTTTTCCTGTTTCTCCATGTCCAGCACTGAAGGGCCTGTTCCTGCTCCTCCATGTCCAGTACTGAAGGGCCTGTTCCTGCTCCTCCATGTCCAGTACTGAAGGGCCTGTTCCTGCTTCTCCGTGTCCAGTACTGAAGTACCTGTTCCTGCTCCTCCATGTCCAGTACTGAAGGGCCTGTTCCTGCTCCTCCTTGTCCAGCACTGAAGGGCCTGTTCCTCCATGTCCAGTACTGAAGGGCCTGTTCCTGCTCCTCCATGTCCAGTACTGACGGGCCTGTTTCTCCATGTGCAGTACTGAAGGGCCTGTTCCTCCATGTCCAGCACTGAAGGGCCAGTTCCTGTTCCTCCATGTCCAGTACTGAAGGGCCTGTTCCTGCTCCTCCATGTCCAGTACTAAAGAGCCTGTTCCTCCCTGTACAGTACTGAAGGGCCTGTTCCTCCATGTACAGTATTGAAGGGCCTGTTCCTGCTCTTCTATCTCCAGTACTAAAGGGCCTGTTCCTCCATGTCCAGTACTAAAGAGCCTGTTCCTCCCTGTACAGTACTGAAGGGCCTGTTCCTCCATGTACAGTATTAAAGGGCCTGTTCCTGCTCTTCTATTTCCAGTACTAAAGGGCCTGCTCCTCCATGTCCAGTACTAAAGGGCCTGCTCCTCCATGTCTAGTACTAAAGGGCCTGCTCCTCCATGTCCAGTACTAAAGGGCCTGTTCCTGCTCCTCCATGTCCAGTACTGAAGGGCCTGTTCCTCCATGTCCAGTATTGAATGCCATTTTCTCCATGTCCAGTACTAAAGGGCCTGTTTCTCCATGTCCAGCACTGAAGGGTCTGTTCCTGCTCCTCCATGTCCAGTACTGAAGGGCCTGTTCCTGTTTCTCCATGTCCAGTATTGAAGGGCCTGTTCCTCCATGTCCAGTGCTAAAGGGCCCGTTCCTGCTCCTCCATGTCCAGTACTAAAGGGCCTGTTCCTGTTCCTCCATGTCCAATACTGAATGGCCTGTTCCTGTTTCTCCATGTCCAGTACTAAAGGGCCTGTTCCTCCATGTCCAGTACAAAGGGACCTGTTCCTGCTCCTTCATGTCCAGTACTGAAGGTCCTGCTCCCTCATGTCCAGTACTAAAAGCCCTGTTCCTCTATGTCAAGTACTGAAAGGCCTGTTCCTCCATGTCCAGTACTAAAGAGCCTGTTCCTCCCTGTACAGTACTGAAGGGCCTGTTCCTCCATGTACAGTATTGAAGGGCCTGTTCCTGCTCTTCTATTTCCAGTACTAAAGGGCCTGTTCCTCCATGTCCAGTACTAAAGAGCCTGTTCCTCCCTGTACAGTACTGAAGGGCCTGTTCCTCCATGTACAGTATTAAAGGGCCTGTTCCTGCTCTTCTATTTCCAGTACTAAAGGGCCTGCTCCTCCATGTCCAGTACTAAAGGGCCTGTTCCTGTTCCTCCATGTCCAGTACTGAAGGGCCTGTTCCTCCATGTCCAGTATTGAATGCCATTTTCTCCATGTCCAGTACTAAAGGGCCTGCTCCTCCATGTCCAGTACTAAAGGGCCTGTTCCTGCTCCTCCATGTCCAGTACTGACGGGCCTGTTCCTCCATGTCCAGTACTAAAGGGCCTGCTCCTCCATGTCTAGTACTAAAGGGCCTGCTCCTCCATGTCCAGTACTAAAGGGCCTGTTCCTGCTCCTCCATGTCCAGTACTGAAGGGCCTGTTCCTCCATGTCCAGTATTGAATGCCATTTTCTCCATGTCCAGTACTAAAGGGCCTGTTTCTCCATGTCCAGCACTGAAGGGTCTGTTCCTGCTCCTCCATGTCCAGTACTGAAGGGCCTGTTCCTGCTCCTCCATGTCCAGTACTGAAGGGCCTGTTCCTGCTCCTCCATGTCCAGTACTGAAGGGCCTGTTTGTCCATGTCCAGTACTGAAGGGCCTGTTCCTGCTCCTCCATGTCCAGTACTGAAGGGCCTGTTCCTGCTCCTCCATGTCCAGTACTGACGGGCCTGTTTCTCCATGTCCAGTACTGAAGGGCCTGTTCCTCCATATCCAGTACTGAAGGGCCTGTTCCTGCTCCTCCATGTCCAGTACTGAAGGGCCTGTTCCTGCTCCTCCATGTCCAGTACTGACGGGCCTGTTTCTCCATGTCCAGTACTGAAGGGCCTGTTCCTCCATATCCAGTACTGAAGGGCCTGTTCCTGCTCCTCCATGTTCAGTACTGAAGAGCCTGTTCCTGCTCTTCCATGTCTAGTACTAAAGTGCCTGTTTCTCCATGTCCAGTACTGAAGGGCCTGTTCCTGTTTCTCCATGTCCAGTACTGAAGGGCCTGTTCCTGTTCCTCCATTTCCAGTACTGAAGGGCCTGTTCCTGCTCCTCCATGCCCAATATTGATGGGCCTGTTTCTCCATGTCCAGTACTGAAGGGCCTTTTCCTGTTTCTCCATGTCCAGCACTGAAGGGCCTGTTCCTGCTCCTCCATGTCCAGTACTGAAGGGCCTGTTCCTGCTCCTCCATGTCCAGTACTGAAGGGCCTGTTCCTGCTTCTCCGTGTCCAGTACTGAAGTACCTGTTCCTGCTCCTCCATGTCCAGTACTGAAGGGCCTGTTCCTGCTCCTCCTTGTCCAGCACTGAAGGGCCTGTTCCTCCATGTCCAGTACTGAAGGGCCTGTTCCTGCTCCTCCATGTCCAGTACTGACGGGCCTGTTTCTCCATGTCCAGCACTGAAGGGCCAGTTCCTGTTCCTCCATGTCCAGTACTGAAGGGCCTGTTCCTGCTCCTCCATGTCCAGTACTAAAGAGCCTGTTCCTCCCTGTACAGTACTGAAGGGCCTGTTCCTCCATGTACAGTATTGAAGGGCCTGTTCCTGCTCTTCTATCTCCAGTACTAAAGGGCCTGTTCCTCCATGTCCAGTACTAAAGAGCCTGTTCCTCCCTGTACAGTACTGAAGGGCCTGTTCCTCCATGTACAGTATTAAAGGGCCTGTTCCTGCTCTTCTATTTCCAGTACTAAAGGGCCTGCTCCTCCATGTCCAGTACTAAAGGGCCTGCTCCTCCATGTCTAGTACTAAAGGGCCTGCTCCTCCATGTCCAGTACTAAAGGGCCTGTTCCTGCTCCTCCATGTCCAGTACTGAAGGGCCTGTTCCTCCATGTCCAGTATTGAATGCCATTTTCTCCATGTCCAGTACTAAAGGGCCTGTTTCTCCATGTCCAGCACTGAAGGGTCTGTTCCTGCTCCTCCATGTCCAGTACTGAAGGGCCTGTTCCTGCTCCTCCATGTCCAGTACTGAAGGGCCTGTTTGTCCATGTCCAGTACTGAAGGGCCTGTTCCTGCTCCTCCATGTCCAGTACTGAAGGGCCTGTTCCTGCTCCTCCATGTCCAGTACTGACGGGCCTGTTTCTCCATGTCCAGTACTGAAGGGCCTGTTCCTCCATATCCAGTACTGAAGGGCCTGTTCCTGCTCCTCCATGTCCAGTACTGAAGGGCCTGTTCCTGCTCCTCCATGTCCAGTACTGACGGGCCTGTTTCTCCATGTCCAGTACTGAAGGGCCTGTTCCTCCATATCCAGTACTGAAGGGCCTGTTCCTGCTCCTCCATGTTCAGTACTGAAGAGCCTGTTCCTGCTCTTCCATGTCTAGTACTAAAGTGCCTGTTTCTCCATGTCCAGTACTGAAGGGCCTGTTCCTGTTTCTCCATGTCCAGTACTGAAGGGCCTGTTCCTGTTCCTCCATTTCCAGTACTGAAGGGCCTGTTCCTGCTCCTCCATGTCCAGTACTGAAGGGCCTGTTCCTGCTCCTCCATGTCCAGTACTGAAGGGCCTGTTCCTGCTTCTCCGTGTCCAGTACTGAAGTACCTGTTCCTGCTCCTCCATGTCCAGTACTGAAGGGCCTGTTCCTGCTCCTCCTTGTCCAGCACTGAAGGGCCTGTTCCTCCATGTCCAGTACTGAAGGGCCTGTTCCTGCTCCTCCATGTCCAGTACTGACGGGCCTGTTTCTCCATGTCCAGTACTGAAGGGCCTGTTCCTCCATGTCCAGCACTGAAGGGCCTGTTCCTGTTCCTCCATGTCCAGTACTGAAGGGCCTGTTCCTGCTCCTCCATGTCCAGTACTGACGGGCCTGTTTCTCCATGTCCAGTACTGAAGGGCCTGTTCCTCCATGTCCAGCACTGAAGGGCCTGTTCCTGCTCCTCCATGTCCAGTACTGAAGGGCCTGTTCCTGCTCCTCCATGTCCTGTACTGAAGGGCCTGTTTCTCCATGTCCAGTACTGAAGGGCTTGTTCCTCCATGTCCAGTACTGAAGGGCCTGTTCCTGTTTCTCCATGTCCAGCACTGAAGGGCCTGTTCCTCCATGTCCAGTACTGAAGGGCCTGTTCCTGCTCCTCTATGTCCAGTACTGAAGGGCCTGTTCCTGCTCCTCCATGTCCAGTACTGAAGGTCCTGCTCCCTCATGTCCAGTACTAAAGGCCCTGTTCCTCTATGTCAAGTACTGAAAGGCCTGTTCCTCCATGTCCAGTACTAAAGAGCCTGTTCCTCCCTGTACAGTACTGAAGGGCCTGTTCCTCCATGTACAGTATTGAAGGGCCTGTTCCTGCTCTTCTATTTCCAGTACTAAAGGGCCTGTTCCTCCATGTCCAGTACTAAAGAGCCTGTTCCTCCCTGTACAGTACTGAAGGGCCTGTTCCTCCATGTACAGTATTAAAGGGCCTCTTCCTGCTCTTCTATTTCCAGTACTAAAGGGCCTGTTCCTCCATGTCCAGTACTAAAGGGCCTGCTCCTCCATGTCTAGTACTAAAGGGCCTGCTCCTCCATGTCCAGTACTAAAGGGCCTGTTCCTGCTCCTCCATGTCCAGTACTGAAGGGCCTGTTCCTCCATGTCCAGTACTTAAGGACCTGTTCCTCCATGTCCAGTACTTAAGGACCTGTTCCTCCATGTCCAGTATTGAATGCAATTTTCTCCATGTCCAGTACTAAAGTGCCTGTTCCTGCTCTTCTATTTCCAGTACTAAAGGGCCTGTTCCTCCATGTCCAGTACTAAAGGGCCTGCTCCTCCATGTCCAGTACTAAAGGGCCTGCTCCTCCATGTCTAGTACTAAAGGGCCTGCTCCTCCATGTCCAGTACTAAAGGGCCTGTTCCTGCTCCTCCATGTCCAGTACTGAAGGACCTGTTCCTCCATGTCCAGTACTTAAGGACCTGTTCCTCCATGTCCAGTACTGAAGGGCCTGTTCCTCCATGTACAGTATTAAAGGGCCTCTTCCTGCTCTTCTATTTCCAGTACTAAAGGGCCTGTTCCTCCATGTCCAGTACTAAAGGGCCTGCTCCTCCATGTCTAGTACTAAAGGGCCTGCTCCTCCATGTCCAGTACTAAAGGGCCTGTTCCTGCTCCTCCATGTCCAGTACTGAAGGGCTCGTTCCTGCTCCTCCATGTCCAGTACTGAAGGGCCTGTTCCTGCTCCTCCATGCCCAAAATTGATGGGCCTGTTTCTCCATGTCCAGTACTGAAGGGCCTGTTCCTGTTTCTCCATGTCCAGCACTGAAGGGCCTGTTCCTGCTCCTCCATGTCCAGTACTGAAGGGCCTGTTCCTGCTCTTACATGTCCAGTACTGAAGGGCCTGTTCCTGCTCCTCCATGTCCAGTACTGAAGGGCCTGTTCCTGCTCCTCCATGTCCAGCACTGAAGGGCCTGTCCCTGCTCCTCCATGTCCAGTACTGAAGTGCCTGTTCCTGCTCCTCCATGTCCAGTACTGAAGGGCCTGTTCCTGCTCCTCCATGTCCAGTACTGAAGGGCCTGTTCCTGCTCCTCCATGTCCAGTACTGATGGGCCTGTTCCTCCATGTCCAGTACTGAAGGGCCTGTTCCTGCTCCTCCATGTCCAGTACTGAAGGGCCTGTTCCTGTTCCCTCATGTCCTGTACTGAAGAGCCTGTTCCTGCTCTTCCATGTCTAGTACTAAAGTGCCTGTTTCTCCATGTCCAGTACTGAAGGGCCTGTTCCTATTTCTCCATGTCCAGTACTGAAGGGCCTGTTCCTGTTTCTCCATGTCCAGCACTGAAGGGCCTGTTCCTGCTCCTCCATGTCCAGTACTGAAGGGCCTGTTCCTGCTCCTCCATGTCCAGTACTGAAGGGCCTGTTCCTGCTTCTCCATGTCCAGTACTGAAGTACCTGTTCCTGCTTCTCCATGTCCAGTACTGAAGGGCCTGTTCCTGCTCCTCCATGTCCAGCACTGAAGGGCCTGTTCCTCCATGTCCAGTACTGAAGGGCCTGTTCCTGCTCCTCCATGTCCAGTACTGACGGGCCTGTTTCTCCATTTCCAGTACTGAAGGGCATGTTCCTCCATGTCCAGCACTGAAGGGCCTGTTCCTGCTCTTACATGTCCAGTACTGAAGTGCCTGTTCCTGCTCCTCCATGTCCAGTACTGACGGGCCTGTTTCTCCATGTCCAGTACTGAAGGGCCTGTTCCTCCATGTCCAGTACTGAAGGGCCTGTTCCTGCTCCTCCATGTCCAGTACTGAAGGGCCTGTTCCTGTTCCCTCATGTCCTGTACTGAAGAGCCTGTTCCTGCTCTTCCATGTCTAGTACTAAAGTGCCTGTTTCTCCATGTCCAGTACTGAAGGTCCTGTTCCTGTTTCTCCATGTCCAGTACTGAAGGGCCTGTTCCTGTTTGTCCAGTACTAAAGGGCCTGTTCCTGCTCCTCCATTTCCAGTACCAAATGGCCTGTTTCTCCATGTCCAATACTAAGGGGCCTGTTCCTGCTCAACCATGTCCAGTACTGAAGGGCCTGTTCCTGTTTCTGCATGTCTAGTACTGAAGGTCCTGCTCCCTCATGTCCAGTACTGAAGGGCCTGTTACTGCTCCCTCATGTCCAGTACTAAAGGGCCTGTTCCTCCATGTCCAGTACTGAAGGGCCTGTTCCTGTTCCTCCATGTCCAGTACTGATGGGCCTGTCCCTGTTCCTCCATGTCATGCACTGAAGGGCCTGTTCCTCCATGTCCAGTACTGAAGGGCCTGTTTCTCCATGTCCAGTACTGAAGGTCCTGTTACTGCTCCCTCATGTCGAGTACTGAAGGGCCTGTTTCTCCATGTTCAGTACTAAAGGGCCTGTTCCTGCTCCTCCATTTCCAGTACTGAAGGGCCTGTTCCTGCTCCCTCATGTCCAGTACTAAAGGGCCTGTTCCTGCTCCTCCATTTCCAGTACTGAAGGGCCTGTTCCTGCTCCCTCATGTCCAGTACTGAAGGGCCTGTTTCTCCATGTCCAGTACTGAAGGGCCTGTTCCTGCTCTTCCATGTCTAGTATTGTTGGGCCTGTACCTGCTCCTCCATGTCCACTACTGAAGGGCCTGTTTCTCCATGTCCACTACTGAAGGGCCTGTACCTGTTCCTCCATGTCCACTACTGAAGGGCCTGTTCCTGCTCCTCCATGTCCAGTACTGAAGGGCCTGTTCCTGCTCCTCCATGTCCAGTACTGACGGGCCTGTTTCTCCATGTCCAGTACTGAAGGGCCTGTTCCTCCATATCCAGTACTGAAGGGCCTGTTCCTGCTCCTCCATGTTCAGTACTGAAGAGCCTGTTCCTGCTCTTCCATGTCTAGTACTAAAGTGCCTGTTTCTCCATGTCCAGTACTGAAGGGCCTGTTCCTGTTTCTCCATGTCCAGTACTGAAGGGCCTGTTCCTGTTCCTCCATTTCCAGTACTGAAGGGCCTGTTCCTGCTCCTCCATGCCCAATATTGATGGGCCTGTTTCTCCATGTCCAGTACTGAAGGGCCTGTTCCTGTTTCTCCATGTCCAGCACTGAAGGGCCTGTTCCTGCTCCTCCATGTCCAGTACTGAAGGGCCTGTTCCTGCTCCTCCATGTCCAGTACTGAAGGGCCTGTTCCTGCTCCTCCATGTCCAGTACTGAAGGGCCTGTTCCTGCTTCTCCATGTCCAGTACTGTAGGGCCTGTTCCTCCATGTCCAGCACTGAAGGGCCTGTTCCTGTTCCTCCATGTCCAGTACTGAAGGGCCTGTTCCTGTTCCTCCATGTCCAGTACTGACGGGCCTGTTTCTCCATGTCCAGTACTGAAGGGCCTTATCCTCCATGTCCAGCACTGAAGGGCCTGTTCCTGTTCCTCCATGTCCAGTACTGAAGGGCCTGTTCCTGTTCCTCCATGTCCAGTACTGACGGGCCTGTTTCTCCATGTCCAGTACTGAAGGGCCTTATCCTCCATGTCCAGCACTGAAGGGCCTGTTCCTGCTCCTCCATGTCCAGTACTGAAGGGCCTGTTCCTGCTCCTCCATGTCCTGTACTGAAGGGCCTGTTTCTCCATGTCCAGTACTGAAGGGCTTGTTCCTCCATGTCCAGTATTGAAGGGCCAGTTTCTGCTACTCCATGTCCAGAACTGAAGGGCCTGTTTCTCCATATCCAGTACTGAAGGGCCTGTTTTTCCATGTACAGTACTGAAGGGCCTGTTCCTCCATGTCCAGTACTGAAGGGCCTGTTCCTGCTCCTCCATTTCCAATACTGAAGGGCCTGTTCATGCTCCTCCATGTCCAATATTGATGGGCCTGTTTCTCCATGTCCAGTACTGAAGGGCCTGTTCCTGTTTCTCCATGTCCAGCACTGAAGGGCCTGTTCCTCCATGTCCAGTACAAAGGGACCTGTTCCTGCTCCTCCATGTCCAGTACTGAAGGTCCTGCTCCCTCATGTCCAGTACTAAAGGCCCTGTTCCTCTATGTCAAGTACTGAAGGGCCTGTTCCTGCTCCCTCATGTCCACTACTTAAGGGACTTTTCCTGCTCCTCCATGTCCAGTACTGAAGGGCCTGTTCCTCCATGTGCAGTACTGAAGGGCCTGTTCCTCCATGTCCAGTGCTAAAGGGCCCGTTCCTGTTCCTCCATGTCCAGTGCTAAAGGGCCCGTTCCTGCTCCTCGATGTCCAGTACTGAAGGGCCTGTTCCTGCTCCTCCATGTCAAGTACTGAAGGGCCTGTTCCTGTTCCTCCATGTCCAATACTGAATGGCCTGTTCCTGCTCCTCCATGTCCAGTACTGAAGTGCCTGTTCCTGCTCCTCCATGTCCAGTACTGAAGGGCCTGTTCCTGCTCCTCCATGTCCAGTACTGAAGGGCCTGTTCCTGCTCCTCCATGTCCAGTACTGACGGGCGTGTTTCTCCATGTCCAGTACTGAAGGGCCTGTTCCTCCATGTCCAGTACTGAAGGGCCTGTTCCTGCTCCTCCATGTCCAGTACTGAAGGGCCTGTTCCTGTTCCTCCATGCCCAATATTGATGGGCCTGTTCCTGCTTCTCCATGTCCAGTACTGAAGTACCTGTTCCTGCTCCTTCATGTCCAGTACTGAAGGGCCTGTTCCTGCTCCTCCATGTCCAGCACTGAAGGGCCTGTTCCTGCTCCTCCATGTCCAGTACTGAAGGGCCTGTTCCTGCTCCTCCATGTCCAGTACTAAAGGGCCTGTTCCTCCATGTCCAGTACAAAGGGACCTGTTCCTGCTCCTCCATGTCCAGTACTGAAGGTCCTGCTCCCTCATGTCCAGTACTAAAGAGCCTGTTCCTCCCTGTACAGTACTGAAGGGCCTGTTCCTCCATGTACAGTATTGAAGGGCCTGTTCCTGCTCTTCTATTTCCAGTACTAAAGGGCCTGTTCCTCCATGTCCAGTACTAAAGAGCCTGTTCCTCCCTGTACAGTACTGAAGGCCCTGTTCCTCCATGTACAGTATTAAAGGGCCTGTTCCTGCTCTTCTATTTCCAGTACTAAAGGGCCTGTTCCTCCATGTCCAGTACTAAAGGGCCTGCTCCTCCATGTCTAGTACTAAAGGGCCTGCTCCTCCATGTCCAGTACTAAAGGGCCTGTTCCTGCTCCTCCATGTCCAGTACTGAAGGGCCTGTTCCTCCATGTCCAGTACTTAAGGACCTGTTCCTCCATGTCCAGTACTTAAGGACCTGTTCCTCCATGTCCAGTATTGAATGCCATTTTCTCCATGTCCAGTACTAAAGTGCCTGTTCCTGCTCCTCCATGCCCAAAATTGATGGGCCTGTTTCTCCATGTCCAGTACTGAAGGGCCTGTTCCTGTTTCTCCATGTCCAGCACTGAAGGGCCTGTTCCTGCTCCTCCATGTCCAGTACTGAAGGGCCTGTTCCTGCTCTTACATGTCCAGTACTGAAGGGCCTGTTCCTGCTCCTCCATGTCCAGTACTGAAGGGCCTGTTCCTGCTCCTCCATGTCCAGCACTGAAGGGCCTGTTCCTGCTCCTCCATGTCCAGTACTGAAGTGCCTGTTCCTGCTCCTCCATGTCCAGTACTGACGGGCCTGTTTCTCCATGTCCAGTACTGAAGGGCCTGTTCCTCCATGTCCAGTACTGAAGGGCCTGTTCCTGCTCCTCCATGTCCAGTACTGAAGGGCCTGTTCCTGTTCCTCCATGCCCAATATTGATGGGCCTGTTCCTGCTTCTCCATGTCCAGTACTGAAGTACCTGTTCCTGCTCCTCCATGTCCAGTACTGAAGGGCCTGATCCTGCTCCTCCATGTCCAGCACTGAAGGGCCTGTTCCTGCTCCTCCATGTCCAGTACTGAAGGGCCTGTTCCTGCTCCTCCATGTCCAGTACTAAAGGGCCTGTTCCTCCATGTCCAGTACAAAGGGACCTGTTCCTGCTCCTCCATGTCCAGTACTGAAGGTCCTGCTCCCTCATGTCCAGTACTAAAGAGCCTGTTCCTCCCTGTACAGTACTGAAGGGCCTGTTCCTCCATCTACAGTATTGAAGGGCCTGTTCCTGCTCTTCTATTTCCAGTACTAAAGGGCCTGTTCCTCCATGTCCAGTACTAAAGAGCCTGTTCCTCCCTGTACAGTACTGAAGGGCCTGTTCCTCCATGTACAGTATTAAAGGGCCTGTTCCTGCTCTTCTATTTCCAGTACTAAAGGGCCTGTTCCTCCATGTCCAGTACTAAAGGGCCTGCTCCTCCATGTCTAGTACTAAAGGGCCTGCTCCTCCATGTCCAGTACTAAAGGGCCTGTTCCTGCTCCTCCATGTCCAGTACTGAAGGGCCTGTTCCTCCATGTCCAGTACTTAAGGACCTGTTCCTCCATGTCCAGTACTTAAGGACCTGTTCCTCCATGTCCAGTATTGAATGCCATTTTCTCCATGTCCAGTACTAAAGTGCCTGTTCCTGCTCCTCCATGCCCAAAATTGATGGGCCTGTTTCTCCATGTCCAGTACTGAAGGGCCTGTTCCTGTTTCTCCATGTCCAGCACTGAAGGGCCTGTTCCTGCTCCTCCATGTCCAGTACTGAAGGGCCTGTTCCTGCTCTTACATGTCCAGTACTGAAGGGCCTGTTCCTGCTCCTCCATGTCCAGTACTGAAGGGCCTGTTCCTGCTCCTCCATGTCCAGCACTGAAGGGCCTGTTCCTGCTCCTCCATGTCCAGTACTGAAGTGCCTGTTCCTGCTCCTCCATGTCCAGTACTGAAGGGCCTGTTCCTGCTCCTCCATGTCCAGTACTGAAGGGCCTGTTCCTGCTCCTCCATGTCCAGTACTGAAGGGCCTGTTCCTGTTCCCTCATGTCCTGTACTGAAGAGCCTGTTCCTGCTCTTCCATGTCTAGTACTAAAGTGCTTGTTTCTCCATGTCCAGTACTGAAGGGCCTGTTCCTGTTTCTCCATGTCCAGTACTGAAGGGCCTGTTCCTGTTTCTCCATGTCCAGCACTGAAGGGCCTGTTCCTGCTCCTCCATGTCCAGTATTGAAGGGCCTGTTTCTCCATGTCCATTACTGAAGGGCCTGTTCCTGCTCCCTCATGTCCAATACTAAAGGGCCTGTTCCTGCTCCTCCATTTCCAGTACTGAGGGGCCTGTTCCTGCTCCCTCATTTAGTACTGTACATGAGGGAACAGGAACAGTCCCTTTAGTACTGGACATGGAGAAACAGGCCCTTCAGTACTGGACATGGAGGAACAGGGACAGGCCCTTCAGTACTTGACATGGAGGAACAGGCCCTTCAGTACTGGACATGGAGGAGCAGTTACAGTACTGAAGGGCCTGTTCCTGCTCCCTCTTGTCCATCACTGAAGGGCCTGTTCCTGTTCCTCCAAGTCAACTACTAAAGGGACTGTACTTGTTTCTCCATGTCCAGTACTGAAGGGCCTGTTTCTCCATGTCCAATACTGAAGGGTCTGTTCATGCTCCATTATGTCCAGTGCCAAAGGGCCTGTTCCTGCTCCTCCTATTCCAGTACTGAAGGGCCTGTTCCTGCTCCCTTATGTCCATCACTGAAGGGCCTGTTACTTCTCCCTTATTTCCATCACTGAAGGGCCTGTTCCTGTTCCTCCATGTCCAGTACTAAAGGGCCTGTTCCTGCTCCTCCATGTCCAGTACTGAAGGTCCTGTTCCTGTTTCTCCATGTCCAGTACTAAAGGGCCTGTTCGTCCATGTGCAGTCCTGAAGGGCCTGTTCCTGCTTCTCCATGTCCAGTACAGAAGGGCCTGTTCCTACATGTCCAGTACTGAAGGTCCTGTTCCTGCTCCTCCATGTCCAGTACTGAAGGGCCTGTTCCTGTTTCTGCATGTCCAGTACTGATGGTCCTGCACCCTCATGTCCACAACTGAAGGGCCTGTCCCTGCTCCTCCATGTCAAGTACTGAAGGGCCTGTTCCTCCATGTCCAGAACTGAAGTGCCTGTTCCTCCATGTCCAGTATTGAATGCCATTTTCTCCATGTCCAGTACTGAAGGGCCTGTTCCTGCTCACTCATGTCCACTTCTTAAGGGCCTGTTCCTGCTTTTCCATGTCCAGTTCTGAAGGTCCTGTCCCTCCATTTCCAGTACTGAAGGGCCTGTTTCTCCATGTCCAGTACTGAAGGGCCTATTCCTGCTCCTCCATGTCCAGTACTGAAGGGCCTGTTTGTCCATGTCCAGTACTGAAGGGCCTGTTCCTGCTCCTCCATGTCCAGTACTAAAGGGCATGTTCCTGTTTCTCCATGTCCAGTACTGAAGGGCCTGTTCCTGCTCCTCCATTTCCAATACTGAAGGGCCTGTTCCTGCTCCTCCATTTCCAATACTGAAGGGCCTGTTCCTGCTCCTCCATGTCCAATATTGATGGGCCTGTTTCTCCATGTCCAGTACTGAAGGGCCTGTTCCTGTTTCTCCATGTCCAGCACTGAAGGGCCTGTTCCTGCTCCTCCATGTCCAGTACTGAAGGGCCTGTTCCTGCTCCTCCATTTCCAATACTGAAGGAACTGTTCCTGCTCCTCCATGTCCAGTACTGAAGGGCCTGTTCCTGCTCCTCCATGTCCAGTTCTGAAGGGCCTGTTCCTGCTCCTCCATGTCCAGTACTGAAGTGCCTGTTCCTGCTCCTCCATGTCCAGTACTGAAGGGCCTGTTCCTGCTCCTCCATGTCCAGTACTGAAGGGCCTGTTCCTGCTCCCTCATGTCCAGTACTAAAGGGCCTGTTCCTCCATGTCCAGTACTGAAGGGCCTGTTCCTGCTCCTCCATGTCCAGTACTAAAGGGCATGTTCCTGTTTCTCCATGTCCAGTACTGAAGGGCCTGTTCCTGCTCCTCCATTTCCAATACTGAAGGGCCTGTTCCTGCTCCTCCATGTCCAATATTGATGGGCCTGTTTCTCCATGTCCAGTACTGAAGGGCCTGTTCCTGTTTCTCCATGTCCAGCACTGAAGGGCCTGTTCCTGCTCCTCCATGTCCAGTACTGAAGGGCCTTTTCCTGCTCCTCCATGTCCAGTACTGAAGGGCCTGTTCCTGCTCCTCCATGTCCAGTACTGAAGGTCCTGTTCCTGCTCCTCCATGTCCAGTTCTGAAGGGCCTGTTCCTGTTCCTCCATGTCCATTACTGAAGTGCCTGTTCCTGCTCCTCCATGTCCAGTACTGAAGGGCCTGTTCCTGCTCCTCCATGTCCAGTACTGAAGGGCCTGTTCCTGCTCCCTCATGTCCAGTACTAAAGGGCCTGTTCCTCCATGTGCAGTACTGAAGGGCCTGTTCCTGGTTCTCCATGTCCAGCACTGAAGGGCCTGTTCCTGCTCCTCCATGTCCAGTACTGAAGGGCCTGTTCCTGCTCTTACATGTCCAGTACTGAAGGGCCTGTTCCTGCTCCTCCATGTCCAGTACTGAAGGGCCTGTTCCTGCTCCTCCATGTCCAGTACTGAAGGGCCTGTTCCTGCTCCTCCATGTCCAGCACTGAAGGGCCTGTTCCTGCTCCTCCATGTCCAGTACTGAAGGGCCTGTTCCTGCTCCTCCATGTCCAGTACTGAAGGGCCTGTTCCTGCTCCTCCATGTCCAGTACTGAAGGGCCTGTTTGTCCATGTCCAGTACATAAGGGCCTGTTCCTGCTCCTCCATGTCCAGTACTGAAGGGCCTGTTCCTGTTCCTACATGTCCAGTACTGAAGGGCCTGTTCCTGTTCCTACATGTCCAGTACTGAAGGGCCTGTTCCTGCTCCCTAATGTCCATTACTGAAGGGCCTGTTTCTCCATGTCCAGGACTAAAGGGCCAGTTCCTGTTCCTCCATCTCCAGTACTGAAGGGCCTGTTCCTGCTCCTCCATGTCCAGTACTGAAGGGCCTGTTCCTGCTCCCTCATGTCCAGTACTAAAGGGCCTGTTCCTCCATGTGCAGTACTGAAGGGCCTGTTCCTGCTTCTCCATGTCCACTACTGAAGGGCCTGTTCCTGCTCCTCCATGTCCAGTACTGAAGGGCCTGTGCCTGCTCCTCCATGTCCAGCACTGAAGGGCCTGTTCCTGCTCCTCCATGTCCAGTACTGAAGTGCCTGTTCCTGCTCCTCCATGTCCAGTACTGAAGGGCCTGTTCCTGCTCCTCCATGTCCAGTACTGATGGGCCTGTTTCTCCATGTCCAGTACTGAAGGGCCTGTTCCTCCATATCCAGTACTGAAGGGCCTGTTCCTCCATGTCCAGTACTGAAGGGCCTGTTCCTGTTCCCTCATGTCCTGTACTGAAGAGCCTGTTCCTGCTCTTCCATGTCTAGTACTAAAGTGCCTGTTTCTCCATGTCCAGTACTGAAGGGCCTGTTCCTGTTTCTCCATGTCCAGTACTGAAGGGCCTGTTCCTGTTTCTCCATGTCCAGTACTGAAGGGCCTGTTCCTGTTCCTCCATTTCCAGTACTGAAGGGCCTGTTCCTGCTCCTCCATGCCCAATATTGATGGGCCTGTTTCTCCATGTCCAGTACTGAAGGGCCTGTTCCTGTTTCTCCATGTCCAGCACTGAAGGGCCTGTTCCTGCTCCTCCATGTCCAGTTCTGAAGGGCCTGTTCCTGCTCCTCCATGTCCAGTACTGAAGTGCCTGTTCCTGCTCCTCCATGTCCAGTACTGAAGGGCCTGTTCCTGCTCCTCCATGTCCAGTACTGAAGGGCCTGTTCCTGCTCCCTCATGTCCAGTACTAAAGGGCCTGTTCCTCCATGTCCAGTACTGAAGGGCCTGTTCCTGCTCCTCCATGTCCAGTACTAAAGGGCATGTTCCTGTTTCTCCATGTCCAGTACTGAAGGGCCTGTTCCTGCTCCTCCATTTCCAATACTGAAGGGCCTGTTCCTGCTCCTCCATGTCCAATATTGATGGGCCTGTTTCTCCATGTCCAGTACTGAAGGGCCTGTTCCTGTTTCTCCATGTCCAGCACTGAAGGGCCTGTTCCTGCTCCTCCATGTCCAGTACTGAAGGGCCTTTTCCTGCTCCTCCATGTCCAGTACTGAAGGGCCTGTTCCTGCTCCTCCATGTCCAGTACTGAAGGTCCTGTTCCTGCTCCTCCATGTCCAGTTCTGAAGGGCCTGTTCCTGTTCCTCCATGTCCATTACTGAAGTGCCTGTTCCTGCTCCTCCATGTCCAGTACTGAAGGGCCTGTTCCTGCTCCTCCATGTCCAGTACTGAAGGGCCTGTTCCTGCTCCCTCATGTCCAGTACTAAAGGGCCTGTTCCTCCATGTGCAGTACTGAAGGGCCTGTTCCTGGTTCTCCATGTCCAGCACTGAAGGGCCTGTTCCTGCTCCTCCATGTCCAGTACTGAAGGGCCTGTTCCTGCTCTTACATGTCCAGTACTGAAGGGCCTGTTCCTGCTCCTCCATGTCCAGTACTGAAGGGCCTGTTCCTGCTCCTCCATGTCCAGTACTGAAGGGCCTGTTCCTGCTCCTCCATGTCCAGCACTGAAGGGCCTGTTCCTGCTCCTCCATGTCCAGTACTGAAGGGCCTGTTCCTGCTCCTCCATGTCCAGTACTGAAGGGCCTGTTCCTGCTCCTCCATGTCCAGTACTGAAGGGCCTGTTTGTCCATGTCCAGTACTGAAGGGCCTGTTCCTGCTCCTCCATGTCCAGTACTGAAGGGCCTGTTCCTGTTCCTACATGTCCAGTACTGAAGGGCCTGTTCCTGTTCCTACATGTCCAGTACTGAAGGGCCTGTTCCTGCTCCCTAATGTCCATTACTGAAGGGCCTGTTTCTCCATGTCCAGGACTAAAGGGCCAGTTCCTGTTCCTCCATCTCCAGTACTGAAGGGCCTGTTCCTGCTCCTCCATGTCCAGTACTGAAGGGCCTGTTCCTGCTCCCTCATGTCCAGTACTAAAGGGCCTGTTCCTCCATGTGCAGTACTGAAGGGCCTGTTCCTGCTTCTCCATGTCCACTACTGAAGGGCCTGTTCCTGCTCCTCCATGTCCAGTACTGAAGGGCCTGTGCCTGCTCCTCCATGTCCAGCACTGAAGGGCCTGTTCCTGCTCCTCCATGTCCAGTACTGAAGTGCCTGTTCCTGCTCCTCCATGTCCAGTACTGAAGGGCCTGTTCCTGCTCCTCCATGTCCAGTACTGATGGGCCTGTTTCTCCATGTCCAGTACTGAAGGGCCTGTTCCTCCATATCCAGTACTGAAGGGCCTGTTCCTCCATGTCCAGTACTGAAGGGCCTGTTCCTGTTCCCTCATGTCCTGTACTGAAGAGCCTGTTCCTGCTCTTCCATGTCTAGTACTAAAGTGCCTGTTTCTCCATGTCCAGTACTGAAGGGCCTGTTCCTGTTTCTCCATGTCCAGTACTGAAGGGCCTGTTCCTGTTTCTCCATGTCCAGTACTGAAGGGCCTGTTCCTGTTCCTCCATTTCCAGTACTGAAGGGCCTGTTCCTGCTCCTCCATGCCCAATATTGATGGGCCTGTTTCTCCATGTCCAGTACTGAAGGGCCTGTTCCTGTTTCTCCATGTCCAGCACTGAAGGGCCTGTTCCTGCTCCTCCATGTCCAGTACTGAAGGGCCTGTTCCTGCTCCTCCATGTCCAGTACTGAAGGGCCTGTTCCTGCTTCTCCGTGTCCAGTACTGAAGGGCCTGTTCCTGTTTCTCCATGTCCAGCACTGAAGGGCCTGTTCCTGCTCCTCCATGTCCAGTACTGAAGGGCCTGTTCCTGCTCCTCCTTGTCCAGCACTGAAGGGCCTGTTCCTCCATGTCCAGTACTGAAGGGCCTGTTCCTGCTCCTCCATGTCCAGTACTGACGGGCCTGTTTCTCCATGTCCAGTACTGTAGGGCCTGTTCCTCCATGTCCAGCACTGAAGGGCCTGTTCCTGCTCCCTCATGTCCAGTACTGAAGGCCCTGTTCCTGTTCCTCCATGTCAAGTACTGAAGGGCCTGTTCCTGCTCCCTCATGCCCAGTACTGAAGGCCCTGTTCCTGTTCCTCCATGTCAAGTACGGAAGGGCCTGTTCCTGCTCCTCCATTTCCAGTACTGAAGGGCCTGTTCCTGCTCCCTCATGTCCAGTACTAAAGGGCCTGTTCCTGCTCCTCCATTTCCAGTACTGAAGGTCCTGTTCCTGCTCCCTCATGTCCAGTACTGAAGGTCCTGTTCCTGCTCCCTCATGTCCAGAACTGAAGGGCCTGTTCCTGCTCCTCCATGTCCACTACTGAATGGCCTGTTTCTCAATGTCCAGAACTGAAGGGCCTGTTCCTGCTCCTCCATGTCCAGTACTGAAGGGCCTGTTCCTGCTCCTCCATAACCAATACTGAAGGGCCTGTTTCTCCATGTCCAGTACTGAAGGGCCTGTTCCTGCTCCTCCATGTCCACTACTAAATGGCCTGTTCCCTCTCCTCCATATCCAATACTGAAGGGCCTGTTTCTCCATGTCCAGTACTGAAGGGCCTGTTCCTGCTCTCTCATTTCCAGTACTGAAGGGCCTGTTCCTGCTCCCTCATGTCCAGTACTAAAGGGCCTGTTCCTGCTCCTCCATGTCCAGAACTGAAGGGCCTGTTCCTCCATGTCCAGAACTGAAGGGCCTGTTCCTCCAAATCCAGTATTGAAGGCCGTTTTCATCATGTCCAGTACTGAAGAGCCTGTTTCTCCATGTCCAGTACTGAAGTGCCTGTTCCTGCTCCCTCATGTCCAGTACTAAAGGGCCTGTTCCTACTCCTCCATTTCCAGTACTAAAGGGCCTGTTTGTCCATGTCCAGTACTGAAGGGCCTGTTCCTGCTCCTCCATGTCCAGTACTGAAGGGCCTGTTTGTCCATGTCCAGTACTGAAGGGCCTGTTCCTGCTCCTCCATGTCCAGTACTAAAGGGCATGTTCCTGTTTCTCCATGTCCAGTACTGAAGGGCCTGTTCCTGCTCCTCCATTTCCAATACTGAAGGGCCTGTTCCTGCTCCTCCATGTCCAATATTGATGGGCCTGTTTCTCCATGTCCAGTACTGAAGGGCCTGTTCCTGTTTCTCCATGTCCAGCACTTTAGGGCCTGTTCCTGCTCCTCCATGTCCAGTACTGAAGGGCCTGTTCCTGCTCCTCCATGTCCAGTACTGAAGGGCCTGTTCCTGCTCCTCCATGTCCAGTTCTGAAGGGCCTGTTCCTGCTCCTCCATGTCCAGTACTGAAGGGCCTGTTTTTCCATGTCCAGTACTGAAGGGCCTGTTCCTGCTCCTCCATGTCCAGTACTGAAGGGCCTGTTCCTCCTCCTCCATGCCCAAAATTGATGGGCCTGTTTCTCCATGTCCAGTACTGAAGGGCCTGTTCCTGCTCCTCCATGTCCAGTACTGAAGGGCCTGTTCCTGCTCCTCAATGTCCAGTACTGACGGGCCTGTTTCTCCATGTCCAGTACTGAAGGGCCTTATCCTCCATGTCCAGCACTGAAGGGCCTGTTCCTGCTCCTCCATGTCCAGTACTGAAGGGCCTGTTCCTGCTCCTCCATGTCCTGTACTGAAGGGCCTGTTTCTCCATGTCCAGTACTGAAGGGCTTGTTCCTCCATGTCCAGTATTGAAGGGCCAGTTTCTGCTACTCCATGTCCAGAACTGAAGGGCCTGTTTCTCCATATCCAGTACTGAAGGGCCTGTTTTTCCATGTACAGTACTGAAGGGCCTGTTCCTCATGTCCAGTACTGAAGGGCCTGTTCCTGCTCCTCCATTTCCAATACTGAAGGGCCTGTTCCTGCTCCCTCATGTCCAGTACTAAAGAGCCTGTTCCTCCCTGTACAGTATTGAAGGGCCTGTTCCTGCTCTTCTATTTCCAGTACAAAAGGGCCTGTTCCTCCATGTCCAGTACTAAAGAGCCTGTTCCTCCCTGTACAGTACTGAAGGGCCTGTTCCTCCATGTACAGTATTAAAGGGCCTGTTCCTGCTCTTCTATTTCCAGTACTAAAGGGCCTGTTCCTCCATGTCCAGTACTAAAGGGCCTGCTCCTCCATGTCTAGTACTAAAGGGCCTGCTCCTCCATGTCCAGTACTAAAGGGCCTGTTCCTGCTCCTCCATGTCCAGTACTGAAGGGCCTGTTCCTCCATGTCCAGTACTTAAGGACCTGTTCCTCCATGTCCAGTACTTAAGGACCTGTTCCTCCATGTCCAGTATTGAATGCCATTTTCTCCATGTCCAGTACTAAAGTGCCTGTTCCTGCTCCTCCATGCCCAAAATTGATGGGCCTGTTTCTCCATGTCCAGTACTGAAGGGCCTGTTCCTGTTTCTCCATGTCCAGCACTGAAGGGCCTGTTCCTGCTCCTCCATGTCCAGTACTGAAGGGCCTGTTCCTGCTCTTACATGTCCAGTACTGAAGGGCCTGTTACTGCTCCTCCATGTCCAGTACTGAAGGGCCTGTTCCTGCTCCTCCAGTTCCAGCACTGAAGGGCCTGTTCCTGCTCCTCCATGTCCAGTACTGAAGTGCCTGTTCCTGCTCCTCCATGTCCAGTACTGAAGGGCCTGTTCCTGCTCCTCCATGTCCAGTACTGAAGGGCCTGTTCCTGCTCCTCCATGTCCAGTACTGAAGGGCCTGTTCCTGTTCCCTCATGTCCTGTACTGAAGAGCCTGTTCCTGCTCTTCCATGTCTAGTACTAAAGTGCCTGTTTCTCCATGTCCAGTACTGAAGGGCCTGTTCCTGTTTCTCCATGTCCAGTACTGAAGGGCCTGTTCCTGTTTCTCCATGTCCAGCACTGAAGGGCCTGTTCCTGCTCCTCCATGTCTAGTACTAAAGGGCCTGTTCCTCCATGTCAAGTAGTAAGGGGCCTGTTCCTGCTCCTCCATGTCCAGTATTGAAGGGCCTGTTTCTCCATGTCCATTACTGAAGGGCCTGTTCCTGCTCCCTCATGTCCAATACTAAAGGGCCTGTTCCTGCTCCTCCATTTCCAGTACTGAAGGGCCTGTTCCTGCTCCCTCATTTAGTACTGTACATGAGGGAACAGGAACAGTCCCTTTAGTACTGGACATGGAGAAGCAGGAACAGGCACTTCAGTACTGGACATGGAGGAACAGGGACAGGCCCTTCAGTACTGGACATGGAGGAACAGGCCCTTCAGTACTGGACATGGAGGAGCAGTTACAGTACGAAAGGGCCTGTTCCTGCTCCCTCTTGTCCATCACTGAAGGGCCTGTTCCTGTTCCTCCAAGTCCACTACTAAAGGGACTATACTTGTTTCTCCATGTCCAGTACTGAAGGGCCTGTTTCTCCATGTCCAATACTGAAGGGTCTGTTCATGCTCCATTATGTCCAGTGCCAAAGGGCCTGTTCCTGCTCCTCCTATTCCAGTACTGAAGGGCCTGTTCCTGTTTCTCCATGTCCAGTACTAAAGGGCCTGTTCGTCCATGTGCAGTCCTGAAGGGCCTGTTCCTGCTTCTCCATGTCCAGTACAGAAGGGCCTGTTCCTACATGTCCAGTACTGAAGGTCCTGTTCCTGCTCCTCCATGTCCAGTACTGAAGGGCCTGTTCCTGTTTCTGCATGTCCAGTACTGATGGTCCTGCACCCTCATGTCCACAACTGAAGGGCCTGTCCCTGCTCCTCCATGTCAAGTACTGAAGGGCCTGTTCCTCCATGTCCAGAACTGAAGTGCCTGTTCCTCCATGTCCAGTATTGAATGCCATTTTCTCCATGTCCAGTACTGAAGGGCCTGTTCCTGCTCCTCCATGTCCAGTACTGAAGGGCCTGTTCCTGCTCCTCCATGTCCAGTACTGAAGGGCCTGTTCCTGTTCCCTCATGTCCTGTACTGAAGAGCCTGTTCCTGCTCTTCCATGTCTAGTACTAAAGTGCCTGTTTCTCCATGTCCAGTACTGAAGGGCCTGTTCCTGTTTCTCCATGTCCAGTACTGAAGGGCCTGTTCCTGTTTCTCCATGTCCAGCACTGAAGGGCCTGTTCCTGCTCCTCCATGTCTAGTACTAAAGGGCCTGTTCCTCCATGTCAAGTAGTAAGGGGCCTGTTCCTGCTCCTCCATGTCCAGTATTGAAGGGCCTGTTTCTCCATGTCCATTACTGAAGGGCCTGTTCCTGCTCCCTCATGTCCAATACTAAAGGGCCTGTTCCTGCTCCTCCATTTCCAGTACTGAAGGGCCTGTTCCTGCTCCCTCATTTAGTACTGTACATGAGGGAACAGGAACAGTCCCTTTAGTACTGGACATGGAGAAGCAGGAACAGGCACTTCAGTACTGGACATGGAGGAACAGGGACAGGCCCTTCAGTACTGGACATGGAGGAACAGGCCCTTCAGTACTGGACATGGAGGAGCAGTTACAGTACGAAAGGGCCTGTTCCTGCTCCTCCATGTCCAGTACTGAAGGGCCTGTTCCTGCTCCTCCATGTCCAGTACTAAAGGGCCTGTTCCTCCATGTGCAGTACTGAAGGGCCTGTTCCTGGTTCTCCATGTCCAGCACTGAAGGGCCTGTTCCTGCTCCTCCATGTCCAGTACTGAAGGGCCTGTTCCTGCTCTTACATGTCCAGAACTGAAGGGCCTGTTCCTGCTCCTCCATGTCCAGTACTGAAGGGCCTGTTCCTGCTCCTCCATGTCCAGCACTGAAGGGCCTGTTCCTGCTCCTCCATGTCCAGTACTGAAGGGCCTGTTCCTGCTCCTCCATGTCCAGTACTGAAGGGCCTGTTCCTGCTCCTCCATGTCCAGTACTGAAGGGCCTGTTTGTCCATGTCCAGTACTGAAGGGCCTGTTCCTGCTCCTCCATGTCCAGTACTGAAGGGCCTGTTCCTGTTCCTACATGTCCAGTACTGAAGGGCCTATTCCTGTTCCTACATGTCCAGTACTGAAGGGCCTGTTCCTGCTCCCTAATGTCCATTACTGAAGGGCCTGTTTCTCCATGTCCAGGACTAAAGGGCCAGTTCCTGTTCCTCCATCTCCAGTACTGAAGGGCCTGTTCCTGCTCCTCCATGTCCAGTACTGAAGGGCCTGTTCCTGCTCACTCATGTCCACTTCTTAAGGGCCTGTTCCTGCTTTTCCATGTCCAGTTCTGAAGGTCCTGTCCCTCCATGTCCAGTACTGAAGGGCCTGTTTCTCCATGTCCAGTACTGAAGGGCCTGTTCCTGCTCCTCCATGTCCAGTACTAAAGGGCATGTTCCTGTTTCTCCATGTCCAGTACTGAAGGGCCTGTTCCTGCTCCTCCATTTCCAATACTGAAGGGCCTGTTCCTGCTCCTCCATGTCCAATATTGATGGGCCTGTTTCTCCATGTCCAGTACTGAAGGGCCTGTTCCTGTTTCTCCATGTCCAGCACTGAAGGGCCTGTTCCTGGTCCTCCATGTCCAGTACTGAAGGGCCTGTTCCTGCTCCTCCATGTCCAGTACTGAAGGGCCTGTTCCTGCTCCTCCATGTGCAGTACTGAAGGGCCTGTTCCTGCTCCTCCATGTCCAGTTCTGAAGGGCCTGTTCCTGCTCCTCCATGTCCAGTACTGAAGTGCCTGTTCCTGCTCCTCCATGTCCAGTACTGAAGGGACTGTTCCTGCTCCTCCATGTCCAGTACTGAAGGGCCTGTTCCTGCTCCCTCATGTCCAGTACTAAAGGGCCTGTTCCTCCATGTGCAGTACTGAAGGGCCTGTTCCTGCTCCTCCATGTCCAGTACTAAAGGGCATGTTCCTGTTTCTCCATGTCCAGTACTGAAGGGCCTGTTCCTCCATGTGCAGTACTGAAGGGCCTGTTCCTGCTCCTCCATGTCCAGTACTAAAGGGCATGTTCCTGCTCCTCCATTTCCAATACTGAAGGGCCTGTTCCTGCTCCTCCATGTCCAATATTGATGGGCCTGTTTCTACATGTCCAGTACTGAAGGGCCTGTTCCTGCTCCTCCATTTCCAATACTGAAGGGCCTGTTCCTGCTCCTCCATGTCCAGTACTGAAGGGCCTGTTCCTGCTCCTCCATGTCCAGTTCTGAAGGGCCTGTTCCTGCTCCTCCATGTCCAGTACTGAAGTGCCTGTTCCTGCTCCTCCATGTCCAGTACTGAAGGGCCTGTTCCTGCTCCTCCATGTCCAGTACTGAAGGGCCTGTTCCTGCTCCCTCATGTCCAGTACTAAAGGGCCTGTTCCTCCATGTCCAGTACTGAAGGGCCTGTTCCTGCTCCTCCATGTCCAGTACTAAAGGGCATGTTCCTGTTTCTCCATGTCCAGTACTGAAGGGCCTGTTCCTGCTCCTCCATTTCCAATACTGAAGGGCCTGTTCCTGCTCCTCCATGTCCAATATTGATGGGCCTGTTTCTCCATGTCCAGTACTGAAGGGCCTGTTCCTGTTTCTCCATGTCCAGCACTGAAGGGCCTGTTCCTGCTCCTCCATGTCCAGTACTGAAGGGCCTGTTCCTGCTCCTCCATGTCCAGTACTGAAGGGCCTGTTCCTGCTCCTCCATGTCCAGTACTGAAGGGCCTGTTCCTGCTCCTCCATGTCCAGTTCTGAAGGGCCTGTTCCTGCTCCTCCATGTCCAGTACTGAAGTGCCTGTTCCTGCTCCTCCATGTCCAGTACTGAAGGGCCTGTTCCTGCTCCTCCATGTCCAGTACTGAAGGGCCTGTTCCTGCTCCCTCATGTCCAGTACTAAAGGGCCTGTTCCTCCATGTGCAGTACTGAAGGGCCTGTTCCTGGTTCTCCATGTCCAGCACTGAAGGGCCTGTTCCTGCTCCTCCATGTCCAGTACTGAAGGGCCTGTTCCTGCTCTTACATGTCCAGTACTGAAGGGCCTGTTCCTGCTCCTCCATGTCCAGTACTGAAGGGCCTGTTCCTGCTCCTCCATGTCCAGCACTGAAGGGCCTGTTCCTGCTCCTCCATGTCCAGTACTGAAGGGCCTGTTCCTGCTCCTCCATGTCCAGTACTGAAGGGCCTGTTCCTGCTCCTCCATGTCCAGTACTGAAGGGCCTGTTTGTCCATGTCCAGTACTGAAGGGCCTGTTCCTGCTCCTCCATGTCCAGTACTGAAGGGCCTGTTCCTGTTCCTACATGTCCAGTACTGAAGGGCCTGTTCCTGTTCCTACATGTCCAGTACTGAAGGGCCTGTTCCTGCTCCCTAATGTCCATTACTGAAGGGCCTGTTTCTCCATGTCCAGGACTAAAGGGCCAGTTCCTGTTCCTCCATCTCCAGTACTGAAGGGCCTGTTCCTGCTCCTCCATGTCCAGTACTGAAGGGCCTGTTCCTGCTCCCTCATGTCCAGTACTAAAGGGCCTGTTCCTCCATGTGCAGTACTGAAGGGCCTGTTCCTGCTTCTCCATATCCAGTACTGAAGGGCCTGTTCCTGCTCCTCCATGTCCAGTACTGAAGGGCCTGTGCCTGCTCCTCCATGTCCAGCACTGAAGGGCCTGTTCCTGCTCCTCCATGTCCAGTACTGAAGTGCCTGTTCCTGCTCCTCCATGTCCAGTACTGAAGGGCCTGTTCCTGCTCCTCCATGTCCAGTACTGAAGGGCCTGTTCCTGCTCCTCCATGTCCAGTACTGATGGGCCTGTTTCTCCATGTCCAGTACTGAAGGGCCTGTTCCTCCATATCCAGTACTGAAGGGCCTGTTCCTGCTCCTCCATGTCCAGTACTGAAGGGCCTGTTCCTGTTCCCTCATGTCCTGTACTGAAGGGCCTGTTCCTGCTCTTCCATGTCTAGTACTAAAGTGCCTGTTTCTCCATGTCCAGTACTGAAGGGCCTGTTCCTGTTTCTCCATGTCCAGTACTGAAGGGCCTGTTCCTGTTCCTCCATTTCCAGTACTGAAGGGCCTGTTCCTGCTCCTCCATGCCCAATATTGATGGGCCTGTTTCTCCATGTCCAGTACTGAAGGGCCTGTTCCTGTTTCTCCATGTCCAGCACTGAAGGGCCTGTTCCTGCTCCTCCATGTCCAGTACTGAAGGGCCTGTTCCTGCACCTCCATGTCCAGTACTGAAGGGCCTGTTCCTGCTCCTCCATGTCCAGTACTGACGGGCCTGTTTCTCCATGTCCAGTACTGAAGGGCCTGTTCCTCCATGTCCAGCACTGAAGGGCCTGTTCCTGTTCCTCCATGTCCAGTACTGAAGGGCCTGTTCCTGCTCCTCCATGTCCAGTACTGAAGGGCCTGTTCCTCCTCCTCCATGCCCAAAATTGATGGGCCTGTTTCTCCATGTCCAGCACTGAAGGGCCTGTTCCTGCTCCTCCATGTCCAGTACTGAAGGGCCTGTTCCTGCTCCTCCATGTTCAGTACTGAAGGGCCTGTTCCTCCTCCTCCATGCCCAAAATTGATGGGCCTGTTTCTCCATGTCCAGTACTGAAGGGCCTGTTCCTGTTTCTCCATGTCCAGCACTGAAGGGCCTGTTCCTGCTCCTCCATGTCCAGTACTGAAGGGCCTATTCCTGCTCCTCCATGTCCAGTACTGAAGGGCCTGTTCCTGCTCCTCCATGTCCAGTACTGAAGGCCCTATTTGTCCATGTCCAGTACTGAAGGGCCTGTTCCTGCTCCTCCATGTCCAGTACTGAAGGGCCTGTTCCTGCTCCTCCATGTCCAGTACTGAAGGGCCTGTTCCTGTTCCTACATGTCCAGTACTGAAGGGCCTGTTCCTCCATATCCAGTACTGAAGGGCCTGTTCCTGCTCCTCCATGTCCAGTACTGAAGTGCCTGTTCCTGTTCCCTCATGTCCTGTACTGAAGAGCCTGTTCCTGCTCTTCCATGTCTAGTACTAAAGTGCCTGTTTCTCCATGTCCAGTACTGAAGGGCCTGTTCCTGTTTCTCCATGTCCAGTACTGAAGGGCCTGTTCCTGTTCCTCCATTTCCAGTACTGAAGGGCCTGTTCCTGCTCCTCCATGCCCAATATTGATGGGCCTGTTTCTCCATGTCCAGTACTGAAGGGCCTGTTCCTGTTTCTCCATGTCCAGCACTGAAGGGCCTGTTCCTGCTCCTCCATGTCCAGTACTGAAGGGCCTGTTCCTGCACCTCCATGTCCAGTACTGAAGGGCCTGTTCCTGCTCCTCCATGTCCAGCACTGAAGGGCCTGTTCCTCCATGTCCAGTACTGAAGGGCCTGTTCCTGCTCCTCCATGTCCAGTACTGACGGGCCTGTTTCTCCATGTCCAGTACTGAAGGGCCTGTTCCTCCATGTCCAGCACTGAAGGGCCTGTTCCTGTTCCTCCATGTCCAGTACTGAAGGGCCTGTTCCTGCTCCTCCATGTCCAGTACTGAAGGGCCTGTTCCTCCTCCTCCATGCCCAAAATTGATGGGCCTGTTTCTCCATGTCCAGTACTGAAGGGCCTGTTCCTGCTCCTCCATGTCCAGTACTGAAGGGCCTGTTCCTGCTCCTCCATGTCCAGTACTGAAGGGCCTGTTCCTCCTCCTCCATGCCCAAAATTGATGGGCCTGTTTCTCCATGTCCAGTACTGAAGGGCCTGTTCCTGTTTCTCCATGTCCAGCACTGAAGGGCCTGTTCCTGCTCCTCCATGTCCAGTACTGAAGGGCCTGTTCCTGCTCCTCCATGTCCAGTACTGAAGGGCCTGTTCCTGCTCCTCCATGTCCAGTACTGAAGGCCCTATTTGTCCATGTCCAGTACTGAAGGGCCTGTTCCTGCTCCTCCATGTCCAGTACTGAAGGGCCTGTTCCTGTTCCTACATGTCCAGTACTGAAGGGCCTGTTCCTGTTCCTACATGTCCAGTACTGAAGGGCCTGTTCCTCCATATCCAGTACTGAAGGGCCTGTTCCTGCTCCTCCATGTCCAGTACTGAAGTGCCTGTTCCTGTTCCCTCATGTCCTGTACTGAAGGGCCTGTTCCTGCTCCTCCATGTCCAGTACTGAAGTGCCTGTTCCTGTTCCCTCATGTTCAGTACTGAAGAGCCTGTTCCTGCTCTTCCATGTCTAGTACTAAAGTGCCTGTTTCTCCATGTCCAGTACTGAAGGGCCTGTTCCTGTTTCTCCATGTCCAGTACTGAAGGGCCTGTTCCTGTTCCTCCATTTCCAGTACTGAAGGGCCTGTTCCTGCTCCTCCATGCCCAATATTGATGGGCCTGTTTCTCCATGTCCAGTACTGAAGGGCCTGTTCCTGTTTCTCCATGTCCAGCACTGAAGGGCCTGTTCCTGCTCCTCCATGTCCAGTACTGAAGGGCCTGTTCCTGCACCTCCATGTCCAGTACTGAAGGGCCTGTTCCTGCTCCTCCATGTCCAGCACTGAAGGGCCTGTTCCTCCATGTCCAGTACTGAAGGGCCTGTTCCTGCTCCTCCATGTCCAGTACTGACGGGCCTGTTTCTCCATGTCCAGTACTGAAGGGCCTGTTCCTCCATGTCCAGCACTGAAGGGCCTGTTCCTGTTCCTCCATGTCCAGTACTGAAGGGCCTGTTCCTGCTCCTCCATGTCCAGTACTGAAGGCCCTATTTGTCCATGTCCAGTAGTGAAGGGCCTGTTCCTGCTCCTCCATGTCCAGTACTGACGGGCCTGTTTCTCCATGTCCAGTACTGAAGGGCCTGTTCCTCCATATCCAGTACTGAAGGGCCTGTTCCTGCTCCTCCATGTCAAGTACTGAAGGGCCTGTTCCTGCTCCTCCATGTCCAGTACTGAAGGGCCTGTTCCTGCTCCTCCATGTCCAGTACTGAAGGGCCTGTTTGTCCATGTCCAGTACTGAAGGGCCTGTTCCTGCTTCTCCATGTCCAGTACTGAAGTACCTGTTCCTCCATGTCCAGTACTGAAGGGCCTGTTCCTGCTCCTCCATGTCCAGTACTGACGGGCCTGTTTCTCCATGTCCAGTACTGAAGGGCCTGTTCCTCCATATCCAGTACTGAAGGGCCTGTTCCTGCTCCTCCATGTCAAGTACTGAAGGGCCTGTTCCTGCTCCTCCATGTCCAGTACTGACGGGCCTGTTTCTCCATGTCCAGTACTGAAGGGCCTGTTCCTCCATATCCAGTACTGAAGGGCCTGTTCCTGCCCTTCCATGTCTAGTACTAAAGTGCGTGTTTCTCCATGTCCAGTACTGAAGGGCCTGTTCCTGTTTCTCCATGTCCAGTACTGAAGGGCCTGTTCCTGTTCCTCCATTTCCAGTACTGAAGGGCCTGTTCCTGCTCCTCCATGCCCAATATTGATGGGCCTGTTTCTCCATGTCCAGTACTGAAGGGCCTGTTCCTGTTTCTCCATGTCCAGCACTGAAGGGCCTGTTCCTGCTCCTCCATGTCCAGTACTGAAGGGCCTGTTCCTGCTCCTCCATGTCCAGTACTGAAGGGCCTGTTCCTGCTTCTCCGTGTCCAGTACTGAAGTACCTGTTCCTGCTCCTCCATGTCCAGTACTGAAGGGCCTGTTCCTCCCTGTACAGTACTGAAGGCCCTGTTCCTCTATGTCAAGTACTGAAAGGCCTGTTCCTCCATGTCCAGTACTAAAGAGCCTGTTCCTCCCTGTACAGTACTGAAGGGCCTGTTCCTCCATGTACAGTATTGAAGGGCCTGTTCCTGCTCTTCTATTTCCAGTACTAAAGGGCCTGTTCCTCCATGTCCAGTACTAAAAAGCCTGTTCCTCCCTGTACAGTACTGAAGGGCCTGTTCCTCCATGTACAGTATTAAAGGGCCTGTTCCTGCTCTTCTATTTCCAGTACTAAAGGGCCTGTTCCTCCATGTCCAGTACTAAAGGGCCTGCTCCTCCATGTCTAGTACTAAAGGGCCTGCTCCTCCATGTCCAGTACTAAAGGGCCTGTTCCTGCTCCTCCATGTCCAGTACTGAAGGGCCTGTTCCTCCATGTCCAGTATTGAATGCCATTTTCTCCATGTCCAGTACTAAAGGGCCTGTTTCTCCATGTCCAGCACTGAAGGGTCTGTTCCTGCTCCTCCATGTCCAGTACTGAAGGGCCTGTTCCTGCTCCTCCATGTCCAGTACTGAAGGGCCTGTTCCTGCTCCTCCATGTCCAGTACTGAAGGGCCTGTTTGTCCATGTCCAGTACTGAAGGGCCTGTTCCTGCTTCTCCATGTCCAGTACTGAAGTACCTGTTCCTCCATGTCCAGTACTGAAGGGCCTGTTCCTGCTCCTCCATGTCCAGTACTGACGGGCCTGTTTCTCCATGTCCAGTACTGAAGGGCCTGTTCCTCCATATCCAGTACTGAAGGGCCTGTTCCTGCTCCTCCATGTCCAGTACTGAAGGGCCTGTTCCTGCTCCTCCATGTCCAGTACTGACGGGCCTGTTTCTCCATGTCCAGTACTGAAGGGCCTGTTCCTCCATATCCAGTACTGAAGGGCCTGTTCCTGCTCCTCCATGTTCAGTACTGAAGAGCCTGTTCCTGCTCTTCCATGTCTAGTACTAAAGTGCCTGTTTCTCCATGTCCAGTACTGAAGGGCCTGTTCCTGTTTGTCCATGTCCAGTACTGAAGGGCCTGTTCCTGTTCCTCCATTTCCAGTACTGAAGGGCCTGTTCCTGCTCCTCCATGCCCAATATTGATGGGCCTGTTTCTCCATGTCCAGTACTGAAGGGCCTGTTCCTGTTTCTCCATGTCCAGCACTGAAGGGCCTGTTCCTGCTCCTCCATGTCCAGTACTGAAGGGCCTGTTCCTGCTCCTCCATGTCCAGTACTGAAGGGCCTGTTCCTGCTTCTCCGTGTCCAGTACTGAAGTACCTGTTCCTGCTCCTCCATGTCCAGTACTGAAGGGCCTGTTCCTGCTCCTCCTTGTCCAGCACTGAAGGGCCTGTTTCTCCATGTCCAGTACTGAAGGGCCTGTTCCTGCTCCTCCATGTCCAGTACTGACGGGCCTGTTCCTCCATTTCCAGTATTGAAGGGCCAGTTTCTGCTACTCCATGTCCAGAACTGAAGGGCCTGTTTCTCCATATCCAGTACTGAAGGGCCTGTTTTTCCATGTACAGTACTGAAGGGCCTGTTCCTCCATGTCCAGTACTGAAGGGCCTGTTCCTGCTCCTCCATTTCCAATACTGAAGGGCCTGTTCATGCTCCTCCATGTCCAATATTGATGGGCCTGTTTCTCCATGTCCAGTACTGAAGGGCCTGTTCCTGTTTCTCCATGTCCAGCACTGAAGGGCCTGTTCCTCCATGTCCAGTACAAAGGGACCTGTTCCTGCTCCTCCATGTCCAGTACTGAAGGTCCTGCTCCCTCATGTCCAGTACTAAAGGCCCTGTTCCTCTATGTCAAGTACTGAAAGGCCTGTTCCTCCATGTCCAGTACTAAAGAGCCTGTTCCTCCCTGTACAGTACTGAAGGGCCTGTTCCTCCATGTACAGTATTGAAGGGCCTGTTCCTGCTCTTCTATTTCCAGTAGTAAAGGGCCTGTTCCTCCATGTCCAGTACTAAAGAGCCTGTTCCTCCCTGTACAGTACTGAAGGGCCTGTTCCTCCATGTACAGTATTAAAGGGCCTGTTCCTGCTCTTCTATTTCCAGTACTAAAGGGCCTGTTCCTCCATGTCCAGTACTAAAGGGCCTGCTCCTCCATGTCTAGTACTAAAGGGCCTGCTCCTCCATGTCCAGTACTAAAGGGCCTGTTCCTGCTCCTCCATGTCCAGTACTGAAGGGCCTGTTCCTCCATGTCCAGTACTTAAGGACCTGTTCCTCCATGTCCAGTACTTAAGGACCTGTTCCTCCATGTCCAGTATTGAATGCCATTTTCTCCATGTCCAGTACTAAAGTGCCTGTTCCTGCTCTTCTATTTCCAGTACTAAAGGGCCTGTTCCTCCATGTCCAGTACTAAAGGGCCTGCTCCTCCATGTCTAGTACTAAAGGGCCTGCTCCTCCATGTCCAGTACTAAAGTGCCTGTTCCTGCTCCTCCATGTCCAGTACTGAAGGGCTCGTTCCTGCTCCTCCATGTCCAGTACTGAAGGGCCTGTTCCTGCTCCTCCATGCCCAAAATTGATGGGCCTGTTTCTCCATGTCCAGTACTGAAGGGCCTGTTCCTGTTTCTCCATGTCCAGCACTGAAGGGCCTGTTCCTGCTCCTCCATGTCCAGTACTGAAGGGCCTGTTCCTGCTCTTACATGTCCAGTACTTAAGGGCCTGTTCCTGCTCCTCCATGTCCAGTACTGAAGGGCCTGTTCCTGCTCCTCCATGTCCAGCACTGAAGGGCCTGTTCCTGCTCCTCCATGTCCAGTACTGAAGTGCCTGTTCCTGCTCCTCCATGTCCAGTACTGAAGGGCCTGTTCCTGCTCCTCCATGTCCAGTACTGAAGGGCCTGTTCCTGCTCCTCCATGTCCAGTACTGAAGGGCCTGTTCCTGTTCCCTCATGTCCTGTACTGAAGAGCCTGTTCCTGCTCCTCCATGTCTAGTACTAAAGTGCCTGTTTCTCCATGTCCAGTACTGAAGGGCCTGTTCCTGTTTCTCCATGTCCAGTACTGAAGGGCCTGTTCCTGTTTCTCCATGTCCAGCACTGAAGGGCCTGTTCCTGCTCCTCCATGTCTAGTACTAAAGGGCCTGTTCCTCCATGTCAAGTAGTAAAGGGCCTGTTCCTGCTCCTCCATGTCCAGTATTGAAGGGCCTGTTTCTCCATGTCCAGTACTGAAGGGCCTGTTCCTGTTTCTCCATGTCCAGCACTGAAGGGCCTGTTCCTGCTCCTCCATGTCTAGTACTAAAGGGCCTGTTCCTCCATGTCAAGTAGTAAAGGGCCTGTTCCTGCTCCTCCATTTCCAGTACTGAAGGGGCTGTTCCTCCATGTACAGTATTGAAGGGCCTGTTCCTGCTCTTCTATTTCCAGTACTAAAGGGCCTGTTCCTCCATGTCCAGTACTAAAGAGCCTGTTCCTCCCTGTACAGTACTGAAGGGCCTGTTCCTCCATGTACAGTATTAAAGGGCCTGTTCCTGCTCTTCTATTTCCAGTACTAAAGGGCCTGTTCCTCCATGTCCAGTACTAAAGGGCCTGCTCCTCCATGTCTAGTACTAAAGGGCCTGCTCCTCCATGTCCAGCACTGAAGGGCCTGTTCCTGCTCCTCCATGTCCAGTACTGAAGGGCCTGTTCCTGCTCCTCCATGTCCAGTACTGAAGGGCCTGTTCCTGCTCCTCCATGTCCAGTACTGAAGGGTCTGTTCCTGCTCCTCCATGTCCAATACTGAATGGCCTGTTCCTGTTTCTCCATGTCCAGTACTAAAGGGCCTGTTCCTCCATGTCCAGTACAAAGGGACCTGTTCCTGCTCCTCCATGTCCAGTACTGAAGGTCCTGCTCCCTCATGTCCAGTACTAAAGGCCCTGTTCCTCTATGTCAAGTACTGAAAGGCCTGTTCCTCCATGTCCAGTACTAAAGAGCCTGTTCCTCCCTGTACAGTACTGAAGGGCCTGTTCCTCCATGTACAAGATTGAAGGGCCTGTTCCTGCTCTTCTATTTCCAGTACTAAAGGGCCTGTTCCTCCATGTCCAGTACTAAAGAGCCTGTTCCTCCCTGTACAGTACTGAAGGGCCTGTTCCTCCATGTACAGTATTAAAGGGCCTGTTCCTGCTCTTCTATTTCCAGTACTAAAGGGCCTGTTCCTCCATGTCCAGTACTAAAGGGCCTGCTCCTCCATGTCTAGTACTAAAGGGCCTGCTCCTCCATGTCCAGTACTAAAGGGCCTGTTCCTGCTCCTCCATGTCCAGTACTGAAGGGCCTGTTCCTCCATGTCCAGTATTGAATGCCATTTTCTCCATGTCCAGTACTAAAGGGCCTGTTTCTCCATGTCCAGCACTGAAGGGTCTGTTCCTGCTCCTCCATGTCCAGTACTGAAGGGCCTGTTCCTGCTCCTCCATGTCCAGTACTGAAGGGCCTGTTTGTCCATGTCCAGTACTGAAGGGCCTGTTCCTGCTCCTCCATGTCCAGTACTGAAGGGCCTGTTCCTGCTCCTCCATGTCCAGTACTGACGGGCCTGTTTCTCCATGTCCAGTACTGAAGGGCCTGTTCCTCCATATCCAGTACTGAAGGGCCTGTTCCTGCTCCTCCATGTCCAGTACTGAAGGGCCTGTTCCTGCTCCTCCATGTCCAGTACTGACGGGCCTGTTTCTCCATGTCCAGTACTGAAGGGCCTGTTCCTCCATATCCAGTACTGAAGGGCCTGTTCCTGCTCCTCCATGTTCAGTACTGAAGAGCCTGTTCCTGCTCTTCCATGTCTAGTACTAAAGTGCCTGTTTCTCCATGTCCAGTACTGAAGGGCCTGTTCCTGTTTCTCCATGTCCAGTACTGAAGGGCCTGTTCCTGTTCCTACATTTCCAGTACTGAAGGGCCTGTTCCTGCTCCTCCATGCCCAATATTGATGGGCCTGTTTCTCCATGTCCAGTACTGAAGGGCCTGTTCCTGTTTCTCCATGTCCAGCACTGAAGGGCCTGTTCCTGCTCCTCCATGTCCAGTACTGAAGGGCCTGTTCCTGCTCCTCCATGTCCAGTACTGAAGGGCCTGTTCCTGCTTCTCCGTGTCCAGTACTGAAGTACCTGTTCCTGCTCCTCCATGTCCAGTACTGAAGGGCCTGTTTCTCCATATCCAGTACTGAAGGGCCTGTTCCTGCTCCTCCATGTTCAGTACTGAAGAGCCTGTTCCTGCTCTTCCATGTCTAGTACTAAAGTGCCTGTTTCTCCATGTCCAGTACTGAAGGGCCTGTTCCTGTTTCTCCATGTCCAGTACTGAAGGGCCTGTTCCTGTTCCTCCATTTCCAGTACTGAAGGGCCTGTTCCTGCTCCTCCATGCCCAATATTGATGGGCCTGTTCCTCCATGTACAGTATTAAAGGGCCTGTTCCTGCTCTTCTATTTCCAGTACTAAAGGGCCTGTTCCTCCATGTCCAGTACTAAAGGGCCTGCTCCTCCATGTCTAGTACTAAAGGGCCTGCTCCTCCATGTCCAGTACTAAAGGGCCTGTTCCTGCTCCTCCATGTCCAGTACTGAAGGGCCTGTTCCTCCATGTCCAGTATTGAATGCCATTTTCTCCATGTCCAGTACTAAAGGGCCTGTTTCTCCATGTCCAGCACTGAAGGGTCTGTTCCTGCTCCTCCATGTCCAGTACTGAAGGGCCTGTTCCTGCTCCTCCATGTCCAGTACTGAAGGGCCTGTTTGTCCATGTCCAGTACTGAAGGGCCTGTTCCTGCTCCTCCATGTCCAGTACTGAAGGGCCTGTTCCTGCTCCTCCATGTCCAGTACTGACGGGCCTGTTTCTCCATGTCCAGTACTGAAGGGCCTGTTCCTCCATATCCAGTACTGAAGGGCCTGTTCCTGCTCCTCCATGTCCAGTACTGAAGGGCCTGTTCCTGCTCCTCCATGTCCAGTACTGACGGGCCTGTTTCTCCATGTCCAGTACTGAAGGGCCTGTTCCTCCATATCCAGTACTGAAGGGCCTGTTCCTGCTCCTCCATGTTCAGTACTGAAGAGCCTGTTCCTGCTCTTCCATGTCTAGTACTAAAGTGCCTGTTTCTCCATGTCCAGTACTGAAGGGCCTGTTCCTGTTTCTCCATGTCCAGTACTGAAGGGCCTGTTCCTGTTCCTACATTTCCAGTACTGAAGGGCCTGTTCCTGCTCCTCCATGCCCAATATTGATGGGCCTGTTTCTCCATGTCCAGTACTGAAGGGCCTGTTCCTGTTTCTCCATGTCCAGCACTGAAGGGCCTGTTCCTGCTCCTCCATGTCCAGTACTGAAGGGCCTGTTCCTGCTCCTCCATGTCCAGTACTGAAGGGCCTGTTCCTGCTTCTCCGTGTCCAGTACTGAAGTACCTGTTCCTGCTCCTCCATGTCCAGTACTGAAGGGCCTGTTTCTCCATATCCAGTACTGAAGGGCCTGTTCCTGCTCCTCCATGTTCAGTACTGAAGAGCCTGTTCCTGCTCTTCCATGTCTAGTACTAAAGTGCCTGTTTCTCCATGTCCAGTACTGAAGGGCCTGTTCCTGTTTCTCCATGTCCAGTACTGAAGGGCCTGTTCCTGTTCCTCCATTTCCAGTACTGAAGGGCCTGTTCCTGCTCCTCCATGCCCAATATTGATGGGCCTGTTTCTCCATGTCCAGTACTGAAGGGCCTGTTCCTGTTTCTCCATGTCCAGCACTGAAGGGCCTGTTCCTGCTCCTCCATGTCCAGTACTGAAGGGCCTGTTCCTGCTCCTCCGTGTCCAGTACTGAAGGGCCTGTTCCTGCTTCTCCGTGTCCAGTACTGAAGTACCTGTTCCTGCTCCTCCATGTCCAGTACTGAAGGGCCTGTTCCTGCTCCTCCTTGTCCAGCACTGAAGGGCCTGTTCCTCCATGTCCAGTACTGAAGGGCCTGTTCCTGCTCCTCCATGTCCAGTACTGACGGGCCTGTTTCTCCATGTCCAGTACTGAAGGGCCTGTTCCTCCATGTCCAGCACTGAAGGGCCTGTTCCTGTTCCTCCATGTCCAGTACTGAAGGGCCTGTTCCTGCTCCTCCATGTCCAGTACTGACGGGCCTGTTTCTCCATGTCCAGTACTGAAGGGCCTGTTCCTCCATGTCCAGCACTGAAGGGCCTGTTCCTGCTCCTCCATGTCCAGTACTGAAGGGCCTGTTCCTGCTCCTCCATGTCCTGTACTGAAGGGCCTGTTTCTCCATGTCCAGTACTGAAGGGCTTGTTCCTCCATGTCCAGTATTGAAGGGCCAGTTTCTGCTACTCCATGTCCAGAACTGAAGGGCCTGTTCCTCCATGTCCAGTACTGAAGGGCCTGTTCCTGCTCCTCCATTTCCAATACTGAAGGGCCTGTTCATGCTCCTCCATGTCCAATATTGATGGGCCTGTTTCTCCATGTCCAGTACTGAAGGGCCTGTTTCCTGTTTCTCCATGTCCAGCACTGAAGGGCCTGTTCCTCCATGTCCAGTACATAGGGACCTGTTCCTGCTCCTCCATGTCCAGTACTGAAGGTCCTGCTCCCTCATGTCCAGTACTAAAGGCCCTGTTCCTCTATGTCAAGTACTGAAGGGCCTGTTCCTGCTTCTCCATGTCCAGCACTGAAGGGCCTGTTCCTGCTCCTCCATGTCCAGTACTGAAGGGCCTGTTCCTGCTCTTACATGTCCAGTACTGAAGGGCCTGTTCCTGCTCCTCCATGTCCAGTACTGAAGGGCCTGTTCCTGCTCCTCCATGTCCAGCACTGAAGGGCCTGTTCCTGCTCCTCCATGTCCAGTACTAAAGAGCCTGTTCCTCCCTGTACAGTACTGAAGGGCCTGTTCCTCCATGTACAGTATTAAAGGGCCTGTTCCTGCTCTTCTATTTCCAGTACTAAAGGGCCTGTTCCTCCATGTCCAGTACTAAAGGGCCTGCTCCTCCATGTCTAGTACTAAAGGGCCTGCTCCTCCATGTCCAGTACTAAAGGGCCTGTTCCTGCTCCTCCATGTCCAGTACTGAAGGGCCTGTTCCTCCATGTCCAGTATTGAATGCCATTTTCTCCATGTCCAGTACTAAAGGGCCTGTTTCTCCATGTCCAGCACTGAAGGGTCTGTTCCTGCTCCTCCATGTCCAGTACTGAAGGGCCTGTTCCTGCTCCTCCATGTCCAGTACTGAAGGGCCTGTTCCTGCTCCTCCATGTCCAGTACTGAAGGGCCTGTTTGTCCATGTCCAGTACTGAAGGGCCTGTTCCTGCTCCTCCATGTCCAGTACTGAAGGGCCTGTTCCTGCTCCTCCATGTCCAGTACTGACGGGCCTGTTTCTCCATGTCCAGTACTGAAGGGCCTGTTCCTCCATATCCAGTACTGAAGGGCCTGTTCCTGCTCCTCCATGTCCAGTACTGAAGGGCCTGTTCCTGCTCCTCCATGTCCAGTACTGACGGGCCTGTTTCTCCATGTCCAGTACTGAAGGGCCTGTTCCTCCATATCCAGTACTGAAGGGCCTGTTCCTGCTCCTCCATGTTCAGTACTGAAGAGCCTGTTCCTGCTCTTCCATGTCTAGTACTAAAGTGCCTGTTTCTCCATGTCCAGTACTGAAGGGCCTGTTCCTGTTTCTCCATGTCCAGTACTGAAGGGCCTGTTCCTGTTCCTACATTTCCAGTACTGAAGGGCCTGTTCCTGCTCCTCCATGCCCAATATTGATGGGCCTGTTTCTCCATGTCCAGTACTGAAGGGCCTGTTCCTGCTCCTCCATGTCCAGCACTGAAGGGCCTGTTCCTGCTTCTCCATGTCCAGCACTGAAGGGCCTGTTCCTGCTCCTCCATGTCCAGTACTGAAGGGCCTGTTCCTGCTCCTCCATGTCCAGTACTGAAGGGCCTGTTCCTGCTTCTCCGTGTCCAGTACTGAAGTACCTGTTCCTGCTCCTCCATGTCCAGTACTGAAGGGCCTGTTTCTCCATATCCAGTACTGAAGGGCCTGTTCCTGCTCCTCCATGTTCAGTACTGAAGAGCCTGTTCCTGCTCTTCCATGTCTAGTACTAAAGTGCCTGTTTCTCCATGTCCAGTACTGAAGGGCCTGTTCCTGTTTCTCCATGTCCAGTACTGAAGGGCCTGTTCCTGTTCCTCCATTTCCAGTACTGAAGGGCCTGTTCCTGCTCCTCCATGCCCAATATTGATGGGCCTGTTTCTCCATGTCCAGTACTGAAGGGCCTGTTCCTGTTTCTCCATGTCCAGCACTGAAGGGCCTGTTCCTGCTCCTCCATGTCCAGTACTGAAGGGCCTGTTCCTGCTCCTCCATGTCCAGTACTGAAGGGCCTGTTCCTGCTTCTCCGTGTCCAGTACTGAAGTACCTGTTCCTGCTCCTCCATGTCCAGTACTGAAGGGCCTGTTCCTGCTCCTCCTTGTCCAGCACTGAAGGGCCTGTTCCTCCATGTCCAGTACTGAAGGGCCTGTTCCTGCTCCTCCATGTCCAGTACTGACGGGCCTGTTTCTCCATGTCCAGTACTGAAGGGCCTGTTCCTCCATGTCCAGCACTGAAGGGCCTGTTCCTGCTCCTCCATGTCCAGTACTGAAGGGCCTGTTCCTGCTCCTCCATGTCCTGTACTGAAGGGCCTGTTTCTCCATGTCCAGTACTGAAGGGCTTGTTCCTCCATGTCCAGTATTGAAGGGCCAGTTTCTGCTACTCCATGTCCAGAACTGAAGGGCCTGTTCCTCCATGTCCAGTACTGAAGGGCCTGTTCCTTCTCCTCCATTTCCAATACTGAAGGGCCTGTTCATGCTCCTCCATGTCCAATATTGATGGGCCTGTTTCTCCATGTCCAGTACTGAAGGGCCTGTTTCCTGTTTCTCCATGTCCAGCACTGAAGGGCCTGTTCCTCCATGTCCAGTACATAGGGACCTGTTCCTGCTCCTCCATGTCCAGTACTGAAGGTCCTGCTCCCTCATGTCCAGTACTAAAGGCCCTGTTCCTCTATGTCAAGTACTGAAGGGCCTGTTCCTGCTTCTCCATGTCCAGCACTGAAGGGCCTGTTCCTGCTCCTCCATGTCCAGTACTGAAGGGCCTGTTCCTGCTCTTACATGTCCAGTACTGAAGGGCCTGTTCCTGCTCCTCCATGTCCAGTACTGAAGGGCCTGTTCCTGCTCCTCCATGTCCAGCACTGAAGGGCCTGTTCCTGCTCCTCCATGTCCAGTACTGAAGGGCCTGTTCCTGCTCCTCCATGTCCAGTACTGAAGGGCCTGTTCCTGCTCCTCCATGTCCAGTACTGAAGGGCCTGTTTGTCCATGTCCAGTACTGAAGGGCCTGTTCCTGCTCCTCCATGTCCAGTACTGAAGGGCCTGTTCCTGTTCCTACATGTCCAGTACTGAAGGGCCTGTTCCTGTTCCTACATGTCCAGTACTGAAGGGCCTGTTTCTGCTCCCTAATGTCCATTACTGAAGGGCCTGTTTCTCCATGTCCAGGACTAAAGGGCCAGTTCCTGTTCCTCCATCTCCAGTACTGAAGGGCCTGTTCCTGCTCCTCCATGTCCAGTACTGAAGGGCCTGTTCCTGCTCCCTCATGTCCAGTACTAAAGGGCCTGTTCCTCCATGTGCAGTACTGAAGGGCCTGTTCCTGCTTCTCCATGTCCAGTACTGAAGGGCCTGTTCCTGCTCCTCCATGTCCAGTACTGAAGGGCCTGTTCCTGCTCCTCCATGTCCAGTACTGAAGTGCCTGTTCCTGCTCCTCCATGTCCAGTACTGAAGGGCCTGTTCCTGCTCCTCCATGTCCAGTACTGATGGGCCTGTTTCTCCATGTCCAGTACTGAAGGGCCTGTTCCTCCATATCCAGTACTGAAGGGCCTGTTCCTGCTCCTCCATGTCCAGTACTGAAGTGCCTGTTCCTGCTCCTCCATGTCCAGTACTGAAGGGCCTGTTCCTGCTCCTCCATGTCCAGTACTGAAGTGCCTGTTCCTGCTCCTCCATGTCCAGTACTGAAGGGCCTGTTCCTGCTACTCCATGTCCAGTACTGATGGGCCTGTTTCTCCATGTCCAGTACTGAAGGACCTGTTCCTGCTCCTCCATGTCCAGTACTGAAGTGCCTGTTCCTGCTCCTCCATGTCCAGTACTGAAGGGCCTGTTCCTGCTCCTCCATGTCCAGTACTGATGGGCCTGTTTCTCCATGTCCAGTACTGAAGGGCCTGTTCCTCCATATCCAGTACTGAAGGGCCTGTTCCTGCTCCTCCATGTCCAGTACTGAAGGGCCTGTTCCTGCTCTTCCATGTCTAGTACTAAAGTGCCTGTTTCTCCATGTCCAGTACTGAAGGGCCTGTTCCTGTTTCTCCATGTCCAGTACTGAAGGGCCTGTTCCTGTTCCTCCATTTCCAGTACTGAAGGGCCTGTTCCTGCTCCTCCATGCCCAATATTGATGGACCTGTTTCTCCATGTCCAGTACTGAAGGGCCTGTTCCTCCATGTCCAGCACTGAAGGGCCTGTTCCTATTCCTCCATGTCCAGTACTGAAGGGCCTGTTCCTGCTCCTCCATGTCCAGTACTGAAGGGCCTGTTCCTCCTCCTCCATGCCCAAAATTGATGGGCCTGTTTCTCCATGTCCAGTACTGAAGGGCCTGTTCCTGCTCCTCCATGTCCAGTACTGAAGGGCCTGTTCCTGCTCCTCCATGTCCAGTACTGAAGGGCCTGTTCCTCCTCCTCCATGCCCAAAATTGATGGGCCTGTTTCTCCATGTCCAGTACTGAAGGGCCTGTTCCTGTTTCTCCATGTCCAGCACTGAAGGGCCTGTTCCTGCTCCTCCATGTCCAGTACTGAAGGGCCTGTTCCTGCTCCTCCATGTCCAGTACTGAAGGACCTGTTCCTGCTCCTCCATGTCCAGCACTGAAGGGCCTGTTCCTCCATGTCCAGTACTGAAGGGCCTGTTCCTGCTCCTCCATGTCCAGTACTGACGGGCCTGTTTCTCCATGTCCAGTACTGATGGGCCTGTTTCTCCATGTCCAGTACTGAAGGGTCTGTTCCTGTTTCTCCATGTCCAGCACTGAAGGGCCTGTTCCTGCTCCTCCATGTCCAGTACTGAAGGGCCTGTTCCTGCACCTCCATGTCCAGTACTGAAGGGCCTGTTCCTGCTTCTCCATGTCCAGTACTGAAGGGCCTGTTCCTGCTCCTCCATGTCCAGTACTGAAGGGCCTGTGCCTGCTCCTCCATGTCCAGCACTGAAGGACCTGTTCCTGCTCCTCCATGTCCAGTACTGAATGGCCTGTTCCTCCATGTCCAGTACTGAAGGACCTGTTCCTGCTCCTCCATGTCCAGTACTGAATGGCCTGTTCCTGCTCCTCCATGTCCAGTACTGATGGGCCTGTTTCTCCATGTCCAGTACTGAAGGGCCTGTTCCTCCATATCCAGTACTGAAGGGCCTGTTCCTGCTCCTCCATGTCCAGTACTGAAGGGCCTGTTCCTGCTCTTCCATGTCTAGTACTAAAGTGCCTGTTTCTCCATGTCCAGTACTGAAGGGCCTGTTCCTGTTTCTCCATGTCCAGTACTGAAGGGCCTGTTCCTGTTCCTCCATTTCCAGTACTGAAGGGCCTGTTCCTGCTCCTCCATGCCCAATATTGATGGACCTGTTTCTCCATGTCCAGTACTGAAGGGTCTGTTCCTGTTTCTCCATGTCCAGCACTGAAGGGCCTGTTCCTGCTCCTCCATGTCCAGTACTGAAGGGCCTGTTCCTGCACCTCCATGTCCAGTACTGAAGGGCCTGTTCCTGCTCCTCCATGTCCAGCACTGAAGGGCCTGTTCCTCCATGTCCAGTACTGAAGGGCCTGTTACTGCTCCTCCATGTCCAGTACTGACGGGCCTGTTTCTCCATGTCCAGTACTGAAGGGCCTGTTCCTCCATGTCCAGCACTGAAGGGCCTGTTCCTGTTCCTCCATGTCCAGTACTGAAGGGCCTGTTCCTGCTCCTCCATGTCCAGTACTGAAGGGCCTGTTCCTCCTCCTCCATGCCCAAAATTGATGGGCCTGTTTCTCCATGTCCAGTACTGAAGGGCCTGTTCCTGCTCCTCCATGTCCAGTACTGAAGGGCCTGTTCCTGCTCCTCCATGTCCAGTACTGAAGGGCCTGTTCCTCCTCCTCCATGCCTAAAATTGATGGGCCTGTTTCTCCATGTCCAGTACTGAAGGGCCTGTTCCTGTTTCTCCATGTCCAGCACTGAAGGGCCTGTTCCTGCTCCTCCATGTCCAGTACTGAAGGGCCTGTTCCTGCTCCTCCATGTCCAGTACTGAAGGGCCTGTTCTTGCTCCTCCATGTCCAGTACTGAAGGCCCTATTTGTCCATGTCCAGTACTGAAGGGCCTGTTCCTCCATATCCAGTACTGAAGGGCCTGTTCCTGCTCCTCCATGTCCAGTACTGAAGGGCCTGTTCCTGCTCTTCCATGTCTAGTACTAAAGTGCCTGTTTCTCCATGTCCAGTACTGAAGGGCCTGTTCCTGTTTCTCCATGTCCAGTACTGAAGGGCCTGTTCCTGTTCCTCCATTTCCAGTACTGAAGGGCCTGTTCCTGCTCCTCCATGCCCAATATTGATGGGCCTGTTTCTCCATGTCCAGTACTGAAGGGTCTGTTCCTGTTTCTCCATGTCCAGCACTGAAGGGCCTGTTCCTGCTCCTCCATGTCCAGTACTGAAGGGCCTGTTCCTGCTCCTCCATGTCCAGCACTGAAGGGCCTGTTCCTCCATGTCCAGTACTGAAGGGCCTGTTCCTGCTCCTCCATGTCCAGTACTGACGGGCCTGTTTCTCCATGTCCAGTACTGAAGGGCCTGTTCCTCCATGTCCAGCACTGAAGGGCCTGTTCCTGTTCCTCCATGTCCAGTACTGAAGGGCCTGTTCCTGCTCCTCCATGTCCAGTACTGAAGGGCCTGTTCCTCCTCCTCCATGCCCAAAATTGATGGGCCTGTTTCTCCATGTCCAGTACTGAAGGGCCTGTTCCTGCTCCTCCATGTCCAGTACTGAAGGGCCTGTTCCTGCTCCTCCATGTCCAGTACTGAAGGGCCTGTTCCTCCTCCTCCATGCCCAAAATTGATGGGCCTGTTTCTCCATGTCCAGTACTGAAGGGCCTGTTCCTGTTTCTCCATGTCCAGCACTGAAGGGCCTGTTCCTGCTCCTCCATGTCCAGTACTGAAGGGCCTGTTCCTGCTCCTCCATGTCCAGTACTGAAGGGCCTGTTCCTGCTCCTCCATGTCCAGTACTGAAGGGCCTGTTCCTGCTCCTCCATGTCCAGTACTAAAGGGCCTGTTCCTCCATGTCCAGTACTGACGGGCCTGTTCCTGCTCCTCCATGTCCAGTACTGAAGGGCCTGTTCCTGTTCCTACATGTCCAGTACTGAAGGGCCTGTTCCTGTTCCTACATGTCCAGTACTGAAGGGCCTGTTCCTGCTCCCTAATGTCCATTACTGAAGGGCCTGTTTCTCCATGTCCAGGACTAAAGGGCCAGTTCCTGTTCCTCCATCTCCAGTACTGAAGGGCCTGTTCCTGCTCCTCCATGTCCAGTACTGAAGGGCCTGTTCCTGTTCCTACATGTCCAGTACTGAAGGGCCTGTTCCTGTTCCTACATGTCCAGTACTGAAGGGCCTGTTCCTCCATATCCAGTACTGAAGGGCCTGTTCCTGCTCCTCCATGTCCAGTACTGAAGGGCCTGTTCCTGTTCCCTCATGTCCTGTACTGAAGAGCCTGTTCCTGCTCTTCCATGTCTAGTACTAAAGTGCCTGTTTCTCCATATCCAGTACTGCAGGGCCTGTTCCTGTTTCTCCATGTCCAGTACTGAAGGGCCTGTTCCTGTTCCTCCATTTCCAGTACTGAAGGGCCTGTTCCTGCTCCTCCATGCCCAATATTGATGGGCCTGTTTCTCCATGTCCAGTACTGAAGGGCCTGTTCCTGTTTCTCCATGTCCAGCACTGAAGGGCCTGTTCCTGCTCCTCCATGTCCAGTACTGAAGGGCCTGTTCCTGCACCTCCATGTCCAGTACTGAAGGGCCTGTTCCTGCTCCTCCATGTCCAGCACTGAAGGGCCTGTTCCTCCATGTCCAGTACTGAAGGGCCTGTTCCTGTTCCTCCATGTCCAGTACTGAAGGGCCTGTTCCTCCATGTCCAGCACTGAAGGGCCTGTTCCTGTTCCTCCATGTCCAGTACTGAAGGGCCTGTTCCTGCTCCTCCATGTCCAGTACTGAAGGGCCTGTTCCTCCTCCTCCATGCCCAAAATTGATGGGCCTGTTTCTCCATGTCCAGTACTGAAGGGCCTGTTCCTGTTTATCCATGTCCAGCACTGAAGGGCCTGTTCCTGCTCCTCCATGTCCAGTACTGAAGGGCCTGTTCCTGCTCCTCCATGTCCAGTACTGAAGGGCCTGTTCCTGCTCCTCCATGTCCAGTACTGAAGGCCCTATTTGTCCATGTCCAGTACTGAAGGGCCTGTTCCTGCTCCTCCATGTCCAGTACTGAAGGGCCTGTTCCTGTTCCTACATGTCCAGTACTGAAGGGCCTGTTCCTGTTCCTACATGTCCAGTACTGAAGGGCCTGTTCCTGCTCCCTAATGTCCATTACTGAAGGGCCTGTTTCTCCATGTCCAGGACTAAAGGGCCAGTTCCTGTTCCTCCATCTCCAGTACTGAAGGGCCTGTTCCTGCTCCTCCATGTCCAGTACTGAAGGGCCTGTTCCTGCTCCCTCATGTCCAGTACTGAAGGGCCTGTTCCTGTTCCTACATGTCCAGTACTGAAGGGCCTGTTCCTGTTCCTACATGTCCAGTACTGAAGGGCCTGTTCCTGCTCCCTAATGTCCATTACTGAAGGGCCTGTTTCTCCATGTCCAGGACTAAAGGGCCAGTTCCTGTTCCTCCATGTGCAGTACTGAAGGCCCTGTTCCTGTTCCTCCATGTCAAGTACTGAAGGGCCTGTTCCTGCTCCCTCATGTCCAGTACTGAAGGGCCTGTTCCTTCTCCTCCATGTCCAGTACTGAAGGGCCTGTTCCTGCTCCTCCATGTCCAGTACTGAAGGGCCTGTTCCTCCATGTCCAGTATTGAATGCCATTTTCTCCATGTCCAGTACTAAAGGGCCTGTTTCTCCATGTCCAGCACTGAAGGGTCTGTTCCTGCTCCTCCATGTCCAGTACTGAAGGGCCTGTTCCTGCTCCTCCATGTCCAGTACTGAAGGGCCTGTTCCTGCTCCTCCATGTCCAGTACTGAAGGGCCTGTTTGTCCATGTCCAGTACTGAAGGGCCTGTTCCTGCTCCTCCATGTCCAGTACTGACGGGCCTGTTTCTCCATGTCCAGTACTGAAGGGCCTGTTCCTCCATATCCAGTACTGAAGGGCCTGTTCCTGCTCCTCCATGTCCAGTACTGAAGGGCCTGTTCCTGCTCCTCCATGTCCAGTACTGACGGGCCTGTTTCTCCATGTCCAGTACTGAAGGGCCTGTTCCTCCATATCCAGTACTGAAGGGCCTGTTCCTGCTCCTCCATGTTCAGTACTGAAGAGCCTGTTCCTGCTCTTCCATGTCTAGTACTAAAGTGCCCGTTTCTCCATGTCCAGTACTGAAGGGCCTGTTCCTGTTTCTCCATGTCCAGTACTGAAGGGCCTGTTCCTGTTCCTCCATTTCCAGTACTGAAGGGCCTGTTCCTGCTCCTCCATGCCCAATATTGATGGGCCTGTTTCTCCATGTCCAGTACTGAAGGGCCTGTTCCTGTTTCTCCATGTCCAGCACTGAAGGGCCTGTTCCTGCTCCTCCATGTCCATTACTGAAGGGCCTGTTCCTGCTCCTCCATGTCCAGTACTGAAGGGCCTGTTCCTGCTTCTCCGTGTCCAGTACTGAAGTACCTGTTCCTGCTCCTCCATGTCCAGTACTGAAGGGCCTGTTCCTCCATATCCAGTACTGAAGGGCCTGTTCCTGCTCCTCCATGTTCAGTACTGAAGAGCCTGTTCCTGCTCTTCCATGTCTAGCACTAAAGTGCCTGTTTCTCCATGTCCAGTACTGAAGGGCCTGTTCCTGTTTCTCCATGTCCAGTACTGAAGGGCCTGTTCCTGTTCCTCCATTTCCAGTACTGAAGGGCCTGTTCCTGCTCCTCCATGCCCAATATTGATGGACCTGTTTCTCCATGTCCAGTACTGAAGGGTCTGTTCCTGTTTCTCCATGTCCAGCACTGAAGGGCCTGTTCCTGCTCCTCCATGTCCAGTACTGAAGGGCCTGTTCCTGCACCTCCATGTCCAGTACTGAAGGGCCTGTTCCTGCTCCTCCATGTCCAGCACTGAAGGGCCTGTTCCTCCATGTCCAGTACTGAAGGGCCTGTTCCTGCTCCTCCATGTCCAGTACTGACGGGCCTGTTTCTCCATGTCCAGTACTGAAGGGCCTGTTCCTCCATGTCCAGCACTGAAGGGCCTGTTCCTGTTCCTCCATGTCCAGTACTGAAGGGCCTGTTCCTGCTCCTCCATGTCCAGTACTGAAGGGCCTGTTCCTCCTCCTCCATGCCCAAAATTGATGGGCCTGTTTCTCCATGTCCAGTACTGAAGGGCCTGTTCCTGTTTCTCCATGTCCAGCACTGAAGGGCCTGTTCCTGCTCCTCCATGTCCAGTACTGAAGGGCCTGTTCCTGCTCCTCCATGTCCAGTACTGAAGGGCCTGTTCTTGCTCCTCCATGTCCAGTACTGAAGGCCCTATTTGTCCATGTCCAGTACTGAAGGGCCTGTTCCTCCATATCCAGTACTGAAGGGCCTGTTCCTGCTCCTCCATGTCCAGTACTGAAGGGCCTGTTCCTGCTCTTCCATGTCTAGTACTAAAGTGCCTGTTTCTCCATGTCCAGTACTGAAGGGCCTGTTCCTGTTTCTCCATGTCCAGTACTGAAGGGCCTGTTCCTGTTCCTCCATTTCCAGTACTGAAGGGCCTGTTCCTGCTCCTCCATGCCCAATATTGATGGGCCTGTTTCTCCATGTCCAGTACTGAAGGGTCTGTTCCTGTTTCTCCATGTCCAGCACTGAAGGGCCTGTTCCTGCTCCTCCATGTCCAGTACTGAAGGGCCTGTTCCTGCTCCTCCATGTCCAGCACTGAAGGGCCTGTTCCTCCATGTCCAGTACTGAAGGGCCTGTTCCTGCTCCTCCATGTCCAGTACTGACGGGCCTGTTTCTCCATGTCCAGTACTGAAGGGCCTGTTCCTCCATGTCCAGCACTGAAGGGCCTGTTCCTGTTCCTCCATGTCCAGTACTGAAGGGCCTGTTCCTGCTCCTCCATGTCCAGTACTGAAGGGCCTGTTCCTCCTCCTCCATGCCCAAAATTGATGGGCCTGTTTCTCCATGTCCAGTACTGAAGGGCCTGTTCCTGCTCCTCCATGTCCAGTACTGAAGGGCCTGTTCCTGCTCCTCCATGTCCAGTACTGAAGGGCCTGTTCCTCCTCCTCCATGCCCAAAATTGATGGGCCTGTTTCTCCATGTCCAGTACTGAAGGGCCTGTTCCTGTTTCTCCATGTCCAGCACTGAAGGGCCTGTTCCTGCTCCTCCATGTCCAGTACTGAAGGGCCTGTTCCTGCTCCTCCATGTCCAGTACTGAAGGGCCTGTTCCTGCTCCTCCATGTCCAGTACTGAAGGGCCTGTTCCTGCTCCTCCATGTCCAGTACTAAAGGGCCTGTTCCTCCATGTCCAGTACTGACGGGCCTGTTCCTGCTCCTCCATGTCCAGTACTGAAGGGCCTGTTCCTGTTCCTACATGTCCAGTACTGAAGGGCCTGTTCCTGTTCCTACATGTCCAGTACTGAAGGGCCTGTTCCTCCATATCCAGTACTGAAGGGCCTGTTCCTGCTCCTCCATGTCCAGTACTGAAGGGCCTGTTCCTGTTCCCTCACGTCCTGTACTGAAGAGCCTGTTCCTGCTCTTCCATGTCTAGTACTAAAGTGCCTGTTTCTCCATATCCAGTACTGCAGGGCCTGTTCCTGTTTCTCCATGTCCAGTACTGAAGGGCCTGTTCCTGTTCCTCCATTTCCAGTACTGAAGGGCCTGTTCCTGCTCCTCCATGCCCAATATTGATGGGCCTGTTTCTCCATGTCCAGTACTGAAGGGCCTGTTCCTGTTTCTCCATGTCCAGCACTGAAGGGCCTGTTCCTGCTCCTCCATGTCCAGTACTGAAGGGCCTGTTCCTGCACCTCCATGTCCAGTACTGAAGGGCCTGTTCCTGCTCCTCCATGTCCAGCACTGAAGGGCCTGTTCCTCCATGTCCAGTACTGAAGGGCCTGTTCCTGTTCCTCCATGTCCAGTACTGAAGGGCCTGTTCCTCCATGTCCAGCACTGAAGGGCCTGTTCCTGTTCCTCCATGTCCAGTACTGAAGGGCCTGTTCCTGCTCCTCCATGTCCAGTACTGAAGGGCCTGTTCCTCCTCCTCCATGCCCAAAATTGATGGGCCTGTTTCTCCATGTCCAGTACTGAAGGGCCTGTTCCTGTTTATCCATGTCCAGCACTGAAGGGCCTGTTCCTGCTCCTCCATGTCCAGTACTGAAGGGCCTGTTCCTGCTCCTCCATGTCCAGTACTGAAGGGCCTGTTCCTGCTCCTCCATGTCCAGTACTGAAGGCCCTATTTGTCCATGTCCAGTACTGAAGGGCCTGTTCCTGCTCCTCCATGTCCAGTACTGAAGGGCCTGTTCCTGTTACTACATGTCCAGTACTGAAGGGCCTGTTCCTGTTCCTACATGTCCAGTACTGAAGGGCCTGTTCCTGTTCCTACATGTCCAGTACTGAAGGGCCTGTTCCTGCTCCCTAATGTCCATTACTGAAGGGCCTGTTTCTCCATGTCCAGGACTAAAGGGCCAGTTCCTGTTCCTCCATCTCCAGTACTGAAGGGCCTGTTCCTGCTCCCTCATGTCCAGTACTGAAGGGCCTGTTCCTGTTCCTACATGTCCAGTACTGAAGGGCCTGTTCCTGTTCCTACATGTCCAGTACTGAAGGGCCTGTTCCTGCTCCCTAATGTCCATTACTGAAGGGCCTGTTTCTCCATGTCCAGGACTAAAGGGCCAGTTCCTGTTCCTCCATGTGCAGTACTGAAGGCCCTGTTCCTGTTCCTCCATGTCAAGTACTGAAGGGCCTGTTCCTGCTCCCTCATGTCCAGTACTGAAGGGCCTGTTCCTTCTCCTCCATGTCCAGTACTGAAGGGCCTGTTCCTGCTCCTCCATGTCCAGTACTGAAGGGCCTGTTCCTCCATGTCCAGTATTGAATGCCATTTTCTCCATGTCCAGTACTAAAGGGCCTGTTTCTCCATGTCCAGCACTGAAGGGTCTGTTCCTGCTCCTCCATGTCCAGTACTGAAGGGCCTGTTCCTGCTCCTCCATGTCCAGTACTGAAGGGCCTGTTCCTGCTCCTCCATGTCCAGTACTGAAGGGCCTGTTTGTCCATGTCCAGTACTGAAGGGCCTGTTCCTGCTCCTCCATGTCCAGTACTGACGGGCCTGTTTCTCCATGTCCAGTACTGAAGGGCCTGTTCCTCCATATCCAGTACTGAAGGGCCTGTTCCTGCTCCTCCATGTCCAGTACTGAAGGGCCTGTTCCTGCTCCTCCATGTCCAGTACTGACGGGCCTGTTTCTCCATGTCCAGTACTGAAGGGCCTGTTCCTCCATATCCAGTACTGAAGGGCCTGTTCCTGCTCCTCCATGTTCAGTACTGAAGAGCCTGTTCCTGCTCTTCCATGTCCAGTACTGAAGGGCCTGTTCCTGTTTCTCCATGTCCAGTACTGAAGGGCCTGTTCCTGTTCCTCCATTTCCAGTACTGAAGGGCCTGTTCCTGCTCCTCCATGCGCAATATTGATGGGCCTGTTTCTCCATGTCCAGTACTGAAGGGCCTGTTCCTGTTTCTCCATGTCCAGCACTGAAGGGCCTGTTCCTGCTCCTCCATGTCCATTACTGAAGGGCCTGTTCCTGCTCCTCCATGTCCAGTACTGAAGGGCCTGTTCCTGCTTCTCCGTGTCCAGTACTGAAGTACCTGTTCCTGCTCCTCCATGTCCAGTACTGAAGGGCCTGTTCCTCCATATCCAGTACTGAAGGGCCTGTTCCTGCTCCTCCATGTTCAGTACTGAAGAGCCTGTTCCTGCTCTTCCATGTCTAGCACTAAAGTGCCTGTTTCTCCATGTCCAGTACTGAAGGGCCTGTTCCTGTTTCTCCATGTCCAGTACTGAAGGGCCTGTTCCTGTTCCTCCATTTCCAGTACTGAAGGGCCTGTTCCTGCTCCTCCATGCCCAATATTGATGGGCCTGTTTCTCCATGTCCAGTACTGAAGGGCCTGTTCCTGTTTCTCCATGTCCAGCACTGAAGGGCCTGTTCCTGCTCCTCCATGTCCAGTACTGAAGGGCCTGTTCCTGCTCCTCCATGTCCAGTACTGAAGGGCCTGTTCATGCTTCTCCGTGTCCTGTACTGAAGTACCTGTTCCTGCTCCTCCATGTCCAGTACTGAAGGGCCTGTTCCTGCTCCTCCTTGTCCAGCACTGAAGGGCCTGTTCCTCCATGTCCAGTACTGAAGGGCCTGTTCCTGCTCCTCCATGTCCAGTACTGACGGGCCTGTTTCTCCATGTCCAGTACTGAAGGGCCTGTTCCTCCATGTCCAGCACTGAAGGGCCTGTTCCTGTTCCTCCATGTCCAGTACTGAAGGGCCTGTTCCTGCTCCTCCATGTCCAGTACTGACGGGCCTGTTTCTCCATGTCCAGTACTGAAGGGCCTGTTCCTCCATGTCCAGCACTGAAGGGCCTGTTCCTGCTCCTCCATGTCCAGTACTGAAGGGCCTGTTCCTGCTCCTCCATGTCCTGTACTGAAGGGCCTGTTTCTGCTACTCCATGTCCAGAACTGAAGGGCCTGTTCCTCCATGTCCAGTACTGAAGGGCCTGTTCCTGCTCCTCCATTTCCAATACTGAAGGGCCTGTTCATGCTCCTCCATGTCCAATATTGATGGGCCTGTTTCTCCATGTCCAGTACTGAAGGGCCTGTTTCCTGTTTCTCCATGTCCAGCACTGAAGGGCCTGTTCCTCCATGTCCAGTACAAAGGGACCTGTTCCTGCTCCTCCATGTCCAGTACTGAAGGTCCTGCTCCCTCATGTCCACTACTTAAGGGACTTTTCCTGCTCCTCCATGTCCAGTACTGAAGGGCCTGTTCCTCCATGTGCAGTACTGAAGGGCCTGTTCCTCCATGTCCAGTGCTAAAGGGCCCGTTCCTGCTCCTCCATGTCCAGTACTAAAGGGCCTGTTCCTGTTCCTCCATGTCCAATACTGAATGGCCTGTTCCTGCTCCTCCATGTCCAGTACTGAAGTGCCTGTTCCTGCTCCTCCATGTCCAGTACTGAAGGGCCTGTTCCTGCTCCTCCATGTCCAGTACTGAAGGGCCTGTTCCTGCTCCCTCATGTCCAGTACTAAAGGGCCTGTTCCTCCATGTGCAGTACTGAAGGGCCTGTTCCTGCTTCTCCATGTCCAGCACTGAAGGGCCTGTTCCTGCTCCTCCATGTCCAGTACTGAAGGGCCTGTTTCTGCTCCCTAATGTCCATTACTGAAGGGCCTGTTTCTCCATGTCCAGGACTAAAGGGCCAGTTCCTGTTCCTCCATCTCCAGTACTGAAGGGCCTGTTCCTGCTCCTCCATGTCCAGTACTGAAGGGCCTGTTCCTGCTCCCTCATGTCCAGTACTAAAGGGCCTGTTCCTCCATGTGCAGTACTGAAGGGCCTGTTCCTGCTTCTCCATGTCCAGTACTGAAGGGCCTGTTCCTGCTCCTCCATGTCCAGTACTGAAGGGCCTGTTCCTGCTCCTCCATGTCCAGTACTGAAGTGCCTGTTCCTGCTCCTCCATGTCCAGTACTGAAGGGCCTGTTCCTGCTCCTCCATGTCCAGTACTGATGGGCCTGTTTCTCCATGTCCAGTACTGAAGGGCCTGTTCCTCCATATCCAGTACTGAAGGGCCTGTTCCTGCTCCTCCATGTCCAGTACTGAAGTGCCTGTTCCTGCTCCTCCATGTCCAGTACTGAAGGGCCTGTTCCTGCTCCTCCATGTCCAGTACTGAAGTGCCTGTTCCTGCTCCTCCATGTCCAGTACTGAAGGGCCTGTTCCTGCTACTCCATGTCCAGTACTGATGGGCCTGTTTCTCCATGTCCAGTACTGAAGGACCTGTTCCTGCTCCTCCATGTCCAGTACTGAAGTGCCTGTTCCTGCTCCTCCATGTCCAGTACTGAAGGGCCTGTTCCTGCTCCTCCATGTCCAGTACTGATGGGCCTGTTTCTCCATGTCCAGTACTGAAGGGCCTGTTCCTCCATATCCAGTACTGAAGGGCCTGTTCCTGCTCCTCCATGTCCAGTACTGAAGGGCCTGTTCCTGCTCTTCCATGTCTAGTACTAAAGTGCCTGTTTCTCCATGTCCAGTACTGAAGGGCCTGTTCCTGTTTCTCCATGTCCAGTACTGAAGGGCCTGTTCCTGTTCCTCCATTTCCAGTACTGAAGGGCCTGTTCCTGCTCCTCCATGCCCAATATTGATGGACCTGTTTCTCCATGTCCAGTACTGAAGGGCCTGTTCCTGTTTCTCCATGTCCAGCACTGAAGGGCCTGTTCCTGCTCCTCCATGTCCAGTACTGAAGGGCCTGTTCCTGCACCTCCATGTCCAGTACTGAAGGGCCTGTTCCTGCTCCTCCATGTCCAGCACTGAAGGGCCTGTTCCTCCATGTCCAGTACTGAAGGGCCTGTTCCTGCTCCTCCATGTCCAGTACTGACGGGCCTGTTTCTCCATGTCCAGTACTGAAGGGCCTGTTCCTCCATGTCCAGCACTGAAGGGCCTGTTCCTATTCCTCCATGTCCAGTACTGAAGGGCCTGTTCCTGCTCCTCCATGTCCAGTACTGAAGGGCCTGTTCCTCCTCCTCCATGCCCAAAATTGATGGGCCTGTTTCTCCATGTCCAGTACTGAAGGGCCTGTTCCTGCTCCTCCATGTCCAGTACTGAAGGGCCTGTTCCTGCTCCTCCATGTCCAGTACTGAAGGGCCTGTTCCTCCTCCTCCATGCCCAAAATTGATGGGCCTGTTTCTCCATGTCCAGTACTGAAGGGCCTGTTCCTGTTTCTCCATGTCCAGCACTGAAGGGCCTGTTCCTGCTCCTCCATGTCCAGTACTGAAGGGCCTGTTCCTGCTCCTCCATGTCCAGTACTGAAGGACCTGTTCCTGCTCCTCCATGTCCAGCACTGAAGGGCCTGTTCCTCCATGTCCAGTACTGAAGGGCCTGTTCCTGCTCCTCCATGTCCAGTACTGACGGGCCTGTTTCTCCATGTCCAGTACTGATGGGCCTGTTTCTCCATGTCCAGTACTGAAGGGTCTGTTCCTGTTTCTCCATGTCCAGCACTGAAGGGCCTGTTCCTGCTCCTCCATGTCCAGTACTGAAGGGCCTGTTCCTGCACCTCCATGTCCAGTACTGAAGGGCCTGTTCCTGCTTCTCCATGTCCAGTACTGAAGGGCCTGTTCCTGCTCCTCCATGTCCAGTACTGAAGGGCCTGTGCCTGCTCCTCCATGTCCAGCACTGAAGGACCTGTTCCTGCTCCTCCATGTCCAGTACTGAATGGCCTGTTCCTCCATGTCCAGTACTGAAGGACCTGTTCCTGCTCCTCCATGTCCAGTACTGAATGGCCTGTTCCTGCTCCTCCATGTCCAGTACTGATGGGCCTGTTTCTCCATGTCCAGTACTGAAGGGCCTGTTCCTCCATATCCAGTACTGAAGGGCCTGTTCCTGCTCCTCCATGTCCAGTACTGAAGGGCCTGTTCCTGCTCTTCCATGTCTAGTACTAAAGTGCCTGTTTCTCCATGTCCAGTACTGAAGGGCCTGTTCCTGTTTCTCCATGTCCAGTACTGAAGGGCCTGTTCCTGTTCCTCCATTTCCAGTACTGAAGGGCCTGTTCCTGCTCCTCCATGCCCAATATTGATGGACCTGTTTCTCCATGTCCAGTACTGAAGGGTCTGTTCCTGTTTTTCCATGTCCAGCACTGAAGGGCCTGTTCCTGCTCCTCCATGTCCAGTACTGAAGGGCCTGTTCCTGCACCTCCATGTCCAGTACTGAAGGGCCTGTTCCTGCTCCTCCATGTCCAGCACTGAAGGGCCTGTTCCTCCATGTCCAGTACTGAAGGGCCTGTTCCTGCTCCTCCATGTCCAGTACTGACGGGCCTGTTTCTCCATGTCCAGTACTGAAGGGCCTGTTCCTCCATGTCCAGCACTGAAGGGCCTGTTCCTGTTCCTCCATGTCCAGTACTGAAGGGCCTGTTCCTGCTCCTCCATGTCCAGTACTGAAGGGCCTGTTCCTCCTCCTCCATGCCCAAAATTGATGGGCCTGTTTCTCCATGTCCAGTACTGAAGGGCCTGTTCCTGCTCCTCCATGTCCAGTACTGAAGGGCCTGTTCCTGCTCCTCCATGTCCAGTACTGAAGGGCCTGTTCCTCCTCCTCCATGCCCAAAATTGATGGGCCTGTTTCTCCATGTCCAGTACTGAAGGGCCTGTTCCTGTTTCTCCATGTCCAGCACTGAAGGGCCTGTTCCTGCTCCTCCATGTCCAGTACTGAAGGGCCTGTTCCTGCTCCTCCATGTCCAGTACTGAAGGGCCTGTTCTTGCTCCTCCATGTCCAGTACTGAAGGCCCTATTTGTCCATGTCCAGTACTGAAGGGCCTGTTCCTCCATATCCAGTACTGAAGGGCCTGTTCCTGCTCCTCCATGTCCAGTACTGAAGGGCCTGTTCCTGCTCTTCCATGTCTAGTACTAAAGTGCCTGTTTCTCCATGTCCAGTACTGAAGGGCCTGTTCCTGTTTCTCCATGTCCAGTACTGAAGGGCCTGTTCCTGTTCCTCCATTTCCAGTACTGAAGGGCCTGTTCCTGCTCCTCCATGCCCAATATTGATGGGCCTGTTTCTCCATGTCCAGTACTGAAGGGTCTGTTCCTGTTTCTCCATGTCCAGCACTGAAGGGCCTGTTCCTGCTCCTCCATGTCCAGTACTGAAGGGCCTGTTCCTGCTCCTCCATGTCCAGCACTGAAGGGCCTGTTCCTCCATGTCCAGTACTGAAGGGCCTGTTCCTGCTCCTCCATGTCCAGTACTGACGGGCCTGTTTCTCCATGTCCAGTACTGAAGGGCCTGTTCCTCCATGTCCAGCACTGAAGGGCCTGTTCCTGTTCCTCCATGTCCAGTACTGAAGGGCCTGTTCCTGCTCCTCCATGTCCAGTACTGAAGGGCCTGTTCCTCCTCCTCCATGCCCAAAATTGATGGGCCTGTTTCTCCATGTCCAGTACTGAAGGGCCTGTTCCTGCTCCTCCATGTCCAGTACTGAAGGGCCTGTTCCTGCTCCTCCATGTCCAGTACTGAAGGGCCTGTTCCTCCTCCTCCATGCCCAAAATTGATGGGCCTGTTTCTCCATGTCCAGTACTGAAGGGCCTGTTCCTGTTTCTCCATGTCCAGCACTGAAGGGCCTGTTCCTGCTCCTCCATGTCCAGTACTGAAGGGCCTGTTCCTGCTCCTCCATGTCCAGTACTGAAGGGCCTGTTCCTGCTCCTCCATGTCCAGTACTGAAGGGCCTGTTCCTGCTCCTCCATGTCCAGTACTAAAGGGCCTGTTCCTCCATGTCCAGTACTGACGGGCCTGTTCCTGCTCCTCCATGTCCAGTACTGAAGGGCCTGTTCCTGTTCCTACATGTCCAGTACTGAAGGGCCTGTTCCTGTTCCTACATGTCCAGTACTGAAGGGCCTGTTCCTGCTCCCTAATGTCCATTACTGAAGGGCCTGTTTCTCCATGTCCAGGACTAAAGGGCCAGTTCCTGTTCCTCCATCTCCAGTACTGAAGGGCCTGTTCCTGCTCCTCCATGTCCAGTACTGAAGGGCCTGTTCCTGTTCCTACATGTCCAGTACTGAAGGGCCTGTTCCTGTTCCTACATGTCCAGTACTGAAGGGCCTGTTCCTCCATATCCAGTACTGAAGGGCCTGTTCCTGCTCCTCCATGTCCAGTACTGAAGGGCCTGTTCCTGTTCCCTCATGTCCTGTACTGAAGAGCCTGTTCCTGCTCTTCCATGTCTAGTACTAAAGTGCCTGTTTCTCCATATCCAGTACTGCAGGGCCTGTTCCTGTTTCTCCATGTCCAGTACTGAAGGGCCTGTTCCTGTTCCTCCATTTCCAGTACTGAAGGGCCTGTTCCTGCTCCTCCATGCCCAATATTGATGGGCCTGTTTCTCCATGTCCAGTACTGAAGGGCCTGTTCCTGTTTCTCCATGTCCAGCACTGAAGGGCCTGTTCCTGCTCCTCCATGTCCAGTACTGAAGGGCCTGTTCCTGCACCTCCATGTCCAGTACTGAAGGGCCTGTTCCTGCTCCTCCATGTCCAGCACTGAAGGGCCTGTTCCTCCATGTCCAGTACTGAAGGGCCTGTTCCTGTTCCTCCATGTCCAGTACTGAAGGGCCTGTTCCTCCATGTCCAGCACTGAAGGGCCTGTTCCTGTTCCTCCATGTCCAGTACTGAAGGGCCTGTTCCTGCTCCTCCATGTCCAGTACTGAAGGGCCTGTTCCTCCTCCTCCATGCCCAAAATTGATGGGCCTGTTTCTCCATGTCCAGTACTGAAGGGCCTGTTCCTGTTTATCCATGTCCAGCACTGAAGGGCCTGTTCCTGCTCCTCCATGTCCAGTACTGAAGGGCCTGTTCCTGCTCCTCCATGTCCAGTACTGAAGGGCCTGTTCCTGCTCCTCCATGTCCAGTACTGAAGGCCCTATTTGTCCATGTCCAGTACTGAAGGGCCTGTTCCTGCTCCTCCATGTCCAGTACTGAAGGGCCTGTTCCTGTTCCTACATGTCCAGTACTGAAGGGCCTGTTCCTGTTCCTACATGTCCAGTACTGAAGGGCCTGTTCCTGCTCCCTAATGTCCATTACTGAAGGGCCTGTTTCTCCATGTCCAGGACTAAAGGGCCAGTTCCTGTTCCTCCATCTCCAGTACTGAAGGGCCTGTTCCTGCTCCTCCATGTCCAGTACTGAAGGGCCTGTTCCTGCTCCCTCATGTCCAGTACTGAAGGGCCTGTTCCTGTTCCTACATGTCCAGTACTGAAGGGCCTGTTCCTGTTCCTACATGTCCAGTACTGAAGGGCCTGTTCCTGCTCCCTAATGTCCATTACTGAAGGGCCTGTTTCTCCATGTCCAGGACTAAAGGGCCAGTTCCTGTTCCTCCATGTGCAGTACTGAAGGCCCTGTTCCTGTTCCTCCATGTCAAGTACTGAAGGGCCTGTTCCTGCTCCCTCATGTCCAGTACTGAAGGGCCTGTTCCTTCTCCTCCATGTCCAGTACTGAAGGGCCTGTTCCTGCTCCTCCATGTCCAGTACTGAAGGGCCTGTTCCTCCATGTCCAGTATTGAATGCCATTTTCTCCATGTCCAGTACTAAAGGGCCTGTTTCTCCATGTCCAGCACTGAAGGGTCTGTTCCTGCTCCTCCATGTCCAGTACTGAAGGGCCTGTTCCTGCTCCTCCATGTCCAGTACTGAAGGGCCTGTTCCTGCTCCTCCATGTCCAGTACTGAAGGGCCTGTTTGTCCATGTCCAGTACTGAAGGGCCTGTTCCTGCTCCTCCATGTCCAGTACTGACGGGCCTGTTTCTCCATGTCCAGTACTGAAGGGCCTGTTCCTCCATATCCAGTACTGAAGGGCCTGTTCCTGCTCCTCCATGTCCAGTACTGAAGGGCCTGTTCCTGCTCCTCCATGTCCAGTACTGACGGGCCTGTTTCTCCATGTCCAGTACTGAAGGGCCTGTTCCTCCATATCCAGTACTGAAGGGCCTGTTCCTGCTCCTCCATGTTCAGTACTGAAGAGCCTGTTCCTGCTCCTCCATGTTCAGTACTGAAGAGCCTGTTCCTGCTCTTCCATGTCTAGCACTAAAGTGCCTGTTTCTCCATGTCCAGTACTGAAGGGCCTGTTCCTGTTTCTCCATGTCCAGTACTGAAGGGCCTGTTCCTGTTCCTCCATTTCCAGTACTGAAGGGCCTGTTCCTGCTCCTCCATGCCCAATATTGATGGACCTGTTTCTCCATGTCCAGTACTGAAGGGTCTGTTCCTGTTTCTCCATGTCCAGCACTGAAGGGCCTGTTCCTGCTCCTCCATGTCCAGTACTGAAGGGCCTGTTCCTGCACCTCCATGTCCAGTACTGAAGGGCCTGTTCCTGCTCCTCCATGTCCAGCACTGAAGGGCCTGTTCCTCCATGTCCAGTACTGAAGGGCCTGTTCCTGCTCCTCCATGTCCAGTACTGACGGGCCTGTTTCTCCATGTCCAGTACTGAAGGGCCTGTTCCTCCATGTCCAGCACTGAAGGGCCTGTTCCTGTTCCTCCATGTCCAGTACTGAAGGGCCTGTTCCTGCTCCTCCATGTCCAGTACTGAAGGGCCTGTTCCTCCTCCTCCATGCCCAAAATTGATGGGCCTGTTTCTCCATGTCCAGTACTGAAGGGCCTGTTCCTGCTCCTCCATGTCCAGTACTGAAGGGCCTGTTCCTGCTCCTCCATGTCCAGTACTGAAGGGCCTGTTCCTCCTCCTCCATGCCCAAAATTGATGGGCCTGTTTCTCCATGTCCAGTACTGAAGGGCCTGTTCCTGTTTCTCCATGTCCAGCACTGAAGGGCCTGTTCCTGCTCCTCCATGTCCAGTACTGAAGGGCCTGTTCCTGCTCCTCCATGTCCAGTACTGAAGGGCCTGTTCTTGCTCCTCCATGTCCAGTACTGAAGGCCCTATTTGTCCATGTCCAGTACTGAAGGGCCTGTTCCTCCATATCCAGTACTGAAGGGCCTGTTCCTGCTCCTCCATGTCCAGTACTGAAGGGCCTGTTCCTGCTCTTCCATGTCTAGTACTAAAGTGCCTGTTTCTCCATGTCCAGTACTGAAGGGCCTGTTCCTGTTTCTCCATGTCCAGTACTGAAGGGCCTGTTCCTGTTCCTCCATTTCCAGTACTGAAGGGCCTGTTCCTGCTCCTCCATGCCCAATATTGATGGGCCTGTTTCTCCATGTCCAGTACTGAAGGGTCTGTTCCTGTTTCTCCATGTCCAGCACTGAAGGGCCTGTTCCTGCTCCTCCATGTCCAGTACTGAAGGGCCTGTTCCTGCTCCTCCATGTCCAGCACTGAAGGGCCTGTTCCTCCATGTCCAGTACTGAAGGGCCTGTTCCTGCTCCTCCATGTCCAGTACTGACGGGCCTGTTTCTCCATGTCCAGTACTGAAGGGCCTGTTCCTCCATGTCCAGCACTGAAGGGCCTGTTCCTGTTCCTCCATGTCCAGTACTGAAGGGCCTGTTCCTGCTCCTCCATGTCCAGTACTGAAGGGCCTGTTCCTCCTCCTCCATGCCCAAAATTGATGGGCCTGTTTCTCCATGTCCAGTACTGAAGGGCCTGTTCCTGCTCCTCCATGTCCAGTACTGAAGGGCCTGTTCCTGCTCCTCCATGTCCAGTACTGAAGGGCCTGTTCCTCCTCCTCCATGCCCAAAATTGATGGGCCTGTTTCTCCATGTCCAGTACTGAAGGGCCTGTTCCTGTTTCTCCATGTCCAGCACTGAAGGGCCTGTTCCTGCTCCTCCATGTCCAGTACTGAAGGGCCTGTTCCTGCTCCTCCATGTCCAGTACTGAAGGGCCTGTTCCTGCTCCTCCATGTCCAGTACTGAAGGGCCTGTTCCTGCTCCTCCATGTCCAGTACTAAAGGGCCTGTTCCTCCATGTCCAGTACTGACGGGCCTGTTCCTGCTCCTCCATGTCCAGTACTGAAGGGCCTGTTCCTGTTCCTACATGTCCAGTACTGAAGGGCCTGTTCCTGTTCCTACATGTCCAGTACTGAAGGGCCTGTTCCTCCATATCCAGTACTGAAGGGCCTGTTCCTGCTCCTCCATGTCCAGTACTGAAGGGCCTGTTCCTGTTCCCTCATGTCCTGTACTGAAGAGCCTGTTCCTGCTCTTCCATGTCTAGTACTAAAGTGCCTGTTTCTCCATATCCAGTACTGCAGGGCCTGTTCCTGTTTCTCCATGTCCAGTACTGAAGGGCCTGTTCCTGTTCCTCCATTTCCAGTACTGAAGGGCCTGTTCCTGCTCCTCCATGCCCAATATTGATGGGCCTGTTTCTCCATGTCCAGTACTGAAGGGCCTGTTCCTGTTTCTCCATGTCCAGCACTGAAGGGCCTGTTCCTGCTCCTCCATGTCCAGTACTGAAGGGCCTGTTCCTGCACCTCCATGTCCAGTACTGAAGGGCCTGTTCCTGCTCCTCCATGTCCAGCACTGAAGGTCCTGCTCCCTCATGTCCACTACTTAAGGGACTTTTCCTGCTCCTCCATGTCCAGTACTGAAGGGCCTGTTCCTCCATGTGCAGTACTGAAGGGCCTGTTCCTCCATGTCCAGTGCTAAAGGGCCCGTTCCTGCTCCTCCATGTCCAGTACTAAAGGGCCTGTTCCTGTTCCTCCATGTCCAATACTGAATGGCCTGTTCCTGCTCCTCCATGTCCAGTACTGAAGTGCCTGTTCCTGCTCCTCCATGTCCAGTACTGAAGGGCCTGTTCCTGCTCCTCCATGTCCAGTACTGAAGGGCCTGTTCCTGCTCCCTCATGTCCAGTACTAAAGGGCCTGTTCCTCCATGTGCAGTACTGAAGGGCCTGTTCCTGCTTCTCCATGTCCAGCACTGAAGGGCCTGTTCCTGCTCCTCCATGTCCAGTACTGAAGGGCCTGTTCCTGCTCTTACATGTCCAGTACTGAAGGGCCTGTTCCTGCTCCTCCATGTCCAGTACTGAAGGGCCTGTTCCTGCTCCTCCATGTCCAGCACTGAAGGGCCTGTTCCTGCTCCTCCATGTCCAGTACTGAAGGGCCTGTTCCTGCTCCTCCATGTCCAGTACTGAAGGGCCTGTTCCTGCTCCTCCATGTCCAGTACTGAAGGGCCTGTTTGTCCATGTCCAGTACTGACGGGCCTGTTCCTGCTCCTCCATGTCCAGTACTGAAGGGCCTGTTCCTGTTCCTACATGTCCAGTACTGAAGGGCCTGTTCCTGTTCCTACATGTCCAGTACTGAAGGGCCTGTTCCTGCTCCCTAATGTCCATTACTGAAGGGCCTGTTTCTCCATGTCCAGGACTAAAGGGCCAGTTCCTGTTCCTCCATCTCCAGTACTGAAGGGCCTGTTCCTGCTCCCTCATGTCCAGTACTAAAGGGCCTGTTCCTCCATGTGCAGTACTGAAGGGCCTGTTCCTGCTTCTCCATGTCCAGTACTGAAGGGCCTGTTCCTGCTCCTCCATGTCCAGTACTGAAGGGCCTGTGCCTGCTCCTCCATGTCCAGCACTGAAGGGCCTGTTCCTGCTCCTCCATGTCCAGTACTGAAGTGCCTGTTCCTGCTCCTCCATGTCCAGTACTGAAGGGCCTGTTCCTGCTCCTCCATGTCCAGTACTGATGGGCCTGTTTCTCCATGGCCAGTACTGAAGGGCCTGTTCCTCCATATCCAGTACTGAAGGGCCTGTTCCTGCTCCTCCATGTCCAGTACTGAAGGGCCTGTTCCTGTTCCCTCATGTCCTGTACTGAAGAGCCTGTTCCTGCTCTTCCATGTCTAGTACTAAAGTGCCTGTTTCTCCATGTCCAGTACTGAAGGGCCTGTTCCTGTTTCTCCATGTCCAGTACTGAAGGGCCTGTTCCTGTCCCTCCATTTCCAGTACTGAAGGGCCTTTTCCTGCTCCTCCATGCCCAATATTGATGGGCCTGTTTCTCCATGTCCAGTACTGAAGGGCCTGTTCCTGTTTCTCCATGTCCAGCACTGAAGGGCCTGTTCCTGCTCATCCATGTCCAGTACTGAAGGGCCTGTTCCTGCACCTCCATGTCCAGTACTGAAGGGCCTGTTCCTGCTCCTCCATGTCCAGCACTGAAGGGCCTGTTCCTCCATGTCCAGTACTGAAGGGCCTGTTCCTGCTCCTCCATGTCCAGTACTGACGGGCCTGTTTCTCCATGTCCAGTACTGAAGGGCCTGTTCCTCCATGTCCAGCACTGAAGGGCCTGTTCCTGTTCCTGCATGTCCAGTACTGAAGGGCCTGTTCCTGCTCCTCCATGTCCAGTACTGAAGGGCCTGTTCCTCCTCCTCCATGCCCAAAATTGATGGGCCTGTTTCTCCATGTCCAGTACTGAAGGGCCTGTTCCTGCTCCTCCATGTCCAGTACTGAAGGGCCTGTTCCTGCTCCTCCATGTCCAGTACTGAAGGGCCTGTTCCTCCTCCTCCATGCCCAAAATTGATGGGCCTGTTTCTCCATGTCCAGTACTGAAGGGCCTGTTCCTGTTTCTCCATGTCCAGCACTGAAGGGCCTGTTCCTGCTCCTCCATGTCCAGTACTGAAGGGCCTGTTCCTGCTCCTCCATGTCCAGTACTGAAGGGCCTGTTCCTGCTCCTCCATGTCCAGTACTGAAGGCCCTATTTGTCCATGTCCAGTACTGAAGGGCCTGTTCCTGCTCCTCCATGTCCAGTACTGAAGGGCCTGTTCCTGTTCCTACATGTCCAGTACTGAAGGGCCTGTTCCTGTTCCTACATGTCCAGTACTGAAGGGCCTGTTCCTCCATATCCAGTACTGAAGGGCCTGTTCCTGCTCCTCCATGTCCAGTACTGAAGGGCCTGTTCCTGTTCCCTCATGTCCAGTACTGAAGGGCCTGTTCCTGCTCCCTCATGTCCAGTACTAAAGGGCCTGTTCCTCCATGTCCAGTACTAAAGGGCCTGTTCCTCCATGTCCAGTATTGAATGCCTGTTTCTCCATGTCCAGCACTGAAGGGTCTGTTCCTGCTCCTCCATGTCCAGTACTGAAGGGCCTGTTCCTGCTCCTCCATGTCCAGTACTGAAGGGCCTGTTCCTGCTCCTCCATGTCCAGTACTGAAGGGCCTGTTTGTCCATGTCCAATACTGAAGGGCCTGTTCCTGCTCCTCCATGTCCAGTACTGAAGGGCCTGTTCCTGCTCCTCCATGTCCAGTACTGACGGGCCTGTTTCTCCATGTCCAGTACTGAAGGGCCTGTTCCTCCATATCCAGTACTGAAGGGCCTGTTCCTGCTCCTCCATGTCCAGTACTGAAGGCCCTGTTCCTGCTCCTCCATGTCCAGTACTGACGGGCCTGTTTCTCCATGTCCAGTACTGAAGGGCCTGTTCCTCCATATCCAGTACTGAAGGGCCTGTTCCTGCTCCTCCATGTCCAGTACTGAAGGCCCTGTTCCTGCTCCTCCATGTCCAGTACTGACGGGCCTGTTTCTCCATATCCAGTACTGAAGGGCCTGTTCCTGCTCCTCCATGTTCAGTACTGAAGAGCCTGTTCCTGCTCTTCCATGTCTAGTACTAAAGTGCCTGTTTCTCCATGTCCACTACTGAAGGGCCTGTTCCTGTTTCTCCATGTCCAGTACTGAAGGGCCTGTTCCTGTTCCTCCATTTCCAGTACTGAAGGGCCTGTTCCTGCTCCTCCATGCCCAATATTGAAGGGCCTGTTCCTCCATGTCCAGTACTGAAGGGCCTGTTCCTGCTCCTCCATGTCCAGTACTGACGGGCCTGTTTCTCCATGTCCAGTACTGAAGGGCCTGTTCCTCCATGTCCAGCACTGAAGGGCCTGTTCCTGTTCCTCCATGTCCAGTACTGAAGGGCCTGTTCCTGCTCCTCCATGTCCAGTACTGAAGGGCCTGTTCCTCCTCCTCCATGCCCAAAATTGATGGGCCTGTTTCTCCATGTCCAGTACTGAAGGGCCTGTTCCTGCTCCTCCATGTCCAGTACTGAAGGGCCTGTTCCTGCTCCTCCATGTCCAGTACTGAAGGGCCTGTTCCTCCTCCTCCATGCCCAAAATTGATGGGCCTGTTTCTCCATGTCCAGTACTGAAGGGCCTGTTCCTGTTTCTCCATGTCCAGCACTGAAGGGCCTGTTCCTGCTCCTCCATGTCCAGTACTGAAGGGCCTGTTCCTGCTCCTCCATGTCCAGTACTGAAGGGCCTGTTCCTGCTCCTCCATGTCCAGTACTGAAGGCCCTATTTGTCCATGTCCAGTACTGAAGGGCCTGTTCCTGCTCCTCCATGTCCAGTACTGAAGGGCCTGTTCCTGTTCCTACATGTCCAGTACTGAAGGGCCTGTTCCTGTTCCTACATGTCCAGTACTGAAGGGCCTGTTCCTCCATATCCAGTACTGAAGGGCCTGTTCCTGCTCCTCCATGTCCAGTACTGAAGGGCCTGTTCCTGTTCCCTCATGTCCAGTACTGAAGGGCCTGTTCCTGCTCCCTCATGTCCAGTACTAAAGGGCCTGTTCCTCCATGTCCAGTACTAAAGGGCCTGCTCCTCCATGTCTAGTACAAAAGGGCCTGCTCCTCCATGTCCAGTACTAAAGGGCCTGTTCCTGCTCCTCCATGTCCAGTACTGAAGGGCCTGTTCCTCCATGTCCAGTATTGAATGCCATTTTCTCCATGTCCAGTACTAAAGGGCCTGTTTCTCCATGTCCAGCACTGAAGGGTCTGTTCCTGCTCCTCCATGTCCAGTACTGAAGGGCCTGTTCCTGCTCCTGCATGTCCAGTACTGAAGGGCCTGTTCCTGCTCCTCCATGTCCAGTACTGAAGGGCCTGTTTGTCCATGTCCAGTACTGAAGGGATTGTTCCTGCTCCTCCATGTCCAGTACTGAAGGGCCTGTTCCTGCTCCTCCATGTCCAGTACTGACGGGCCTGTTTCTCCATGTCCAGTACTGAAGGGCCTGTTCCTCCATATCCAGTACTGAAGGGCCTGTTCCTGCTCCTCCATGTCCAGTACTGAAGGGCCTGTTCCTGCTCCTCCATGTCCAGTACTGACGGGCCTGTTTCTCCATGTCCAGTACTGAAGGGCCTGTTCCTCCATATCCAGTACTGAAGGGCCTGTTCCTGCTCCTCTATGTTTAGTACTGAAGAGCCTGTTCCTGCTCTTCCATGTCTAGTACTAAAGTGCCTGTTTCTCCATGTCCAGTACTGAAGGGCCTGTTCCTGTTTCTCCATGTCCAGTACTGAAGGGCCTGTTCCTGTTCCTCCATTTCCAGTACTGAAGGGCCTGTTCCTGCTCCTCCATGCCCAATATTGATGGGCCTGTTTCTCCATGTCCAGTACTGAAGGGCCTGTTCCTGTTTCTCCATGTCCAGCACTGAAGGGCCTGTTCCTGCTCCTCCATGTCCAGTACTGAAGGGCCTGTTCCTGCTCCTCCATGTCCAGTACTGAAGTGCCTGTTCCTGCTTCTCCGTGTCCAGTACTGAAGTACCTGTTCCTGCTCCTCCATGTCCAGTACTGAAGGGCCTGTTCCTGCTCCTCCTTGTCCAGCACTGAAGGGCCTGTTCCTCCATGTCCAGTACTGAAGGGCCTGTTCCTGCTCCTCCATGTCCAGTACTGACGGGCCTGTTTCTCCATGTCCAGTACTGAAGGGCCTGTTCCTCCATGTCCAGCACTGAAGGGCCTGTTCCTGTTCCTCCATGTCCAGTACTGAAGGGCCTGTTCCTGCTCCTCCATGTCCAGTACTGACGGGCCTGTTTCTCCATGTCCAGTACTGAAGGGCCTGTTCCTCCATGTCCAGCACTGAAGGGCCTGTTCCTGCTCCTCCATGTCCAGTACTGAAGGGCCTGTTCCTGCTCCTCCATGTCCTGTACTGAAGGGCCTGTTTCTCCATGTCCTGTACTGAAGGGCCTGTTTCTCCATGTCCAGTACTGAAGGGCCTGTTTCTCCATGTCCAGTATTGAAGGGCCAGTTTCTGCTACTCCATGTCCAGAACTGAAGGGCCTGTTTCTCCATCTCCAGTACTGAAGGGCCTGTTTTTCCATGTACAGTACTGAAGGGCCTGTTCCTCCATGTCCAGTACTGAAGGGCCTGTTCCTGCTCCTCCATTTCCAATACTGAAGGGCCTGTTCATGCTCCTCCATGTCCAATATTGATGGGCCTGTTTCTCCATGTCCAGTACTGAAGGGCCTGTTCCTGTTTCTCCATGTCCAGTACTAAAGGGCCTGTTCCTCCATGTCCAGTACAAAGGGACCTGTTCCTGCTCCTTCATGTCCAGTACTGAAGGTCCTGCTCCCTCATGTCCAGTACTAAAGGCCCTGTTCCTCTATGTCAAGTACTGAAAGGCCTGTTCCTCCATGTCCAGTACTAAAGAGCCTGTTCCTCCCTGTACAGTACTGAAGGGCCTGTTCCTCCATGTACAGTATTGAAGGGCCTGTTCCTGCTCTTCTATTTCCAGTACTAAAGGGCCTGTTCCTCCATGTCCAGTACTAAAGAGCCTGTCCCTCCCTCTACAGTACTGAAGGGCCTGTTCCTCCATGTACAGTATTAAAGGGCCTGTTCCTGCTCTTCTATTTCCAGTACTAAAGGGCCTGTTCCTCCATGTCCAGTACTAAAGGGCCTGCTCCTCCATGTCTAGTACTAAAGGGCCTGCTCCTCCATGTCCAGTACTAAAGGGCCTGTTCCTGCTCCTCCATGTCCAGTACTGAAGGGCCTGTTCCTCCATGTCCAGTACTTAAGGACCTGTTCCTCCATGTCCAGTACTTAAGGACCTGTTCCTCCATGTCCAGTATTGAATGCCATTTTCTCCATGTCCAGTACTAAAGTGCCTGTTCCTGCTGCTCCATGTCCAGTACTGAAGGGCCTGTTCCTGCTCCTCCAAGCCCAAAATTGATGGGCCTGTTTCTCCATGTCCAGTACTGAAGGGCCTGTCCCTGCTCCTCCATGTCCAGTACTGAAGGGCCTGTTCCTGCTCTTACATGTCCAGTACTGAAGGGCCTGTTCCTGCTCCTCCATGTCCAGTACTGAAGGGCCTGTTCCTGCTCTTACATGTCCAGTACTGAAGGGCCTGTTCCTGCTCCTCCATGTCCAGTACTGAAGGGCCTGTTCCTGCTCCTCCATGTCCAGCACTGAAGGGCCTGTTCCTGCTCCTCCATGTCCAGTACTGAAGTGCCTGTTCCTGCTCCTCCATGTCCAGTACTGAAGGGCCTGTTCCTGCTCCTCCATGTCCAGTACTGAAGGGCCTGTTCCTGCTCCTCCATGTCCAGTACTGATGGGCCTGTTCCTCCATGTCCAGTACTGAAGGGCCTGTTCCTGCTCCTCCATGTCCAGTACTGAAGGGCCTGTTCCTGTTCCCTCATGTCCTGTACTGAAGAACCTGTTCCTGCTCTTCCATGTCTAGTACTAAAGTGCCTGTTTCTCCATGTCCAGTACTGAAGGGCCTGTTCCTGTTTCTCCATGTCCAGTACTGAAGGGCCTGTTCCTGTTTCTCCATGTCTAGCACTGAAGGGCCTGTTCCTGCTCCTCCATGTCCAGTACTGAAGGGCCTGTTCCTGCTCCTCCATGTCCAGTACTGAAGGGCCTGTTCCTGCTTCTCCATGTCCAGCACTGAAGGGCCTGTTCCTCCATGTCCAGTACTGAAGGGCCTGTTCCTCCATGTCCAGCACTGAAGGGCCTGTTCCTGCTCCTCCATGTCCAGTACATAAGGGCCTGTTCCTGCTTCTCCATGTCCAGCACTGAAGGGCCTGTTCCTCCATGTCCAGTACTGATGGGCCTGTTTCTCCATGTCCAGTACTGACGGGCCTGTTTCTCCATGTCCAGTACTGAAGGGCCTGTTCCTGCTGCTCCATGTCCATTACTGACGGGCCTGTTTCTCCATGTCCAGTACTGAAGGGCCTGTTCCTCCATGTCCAGCACTGAAGGGCCTGTTCCTGCTCTTACATGTCCAGTACTGAAGTGCCTGTTCCTGCTCCTCCATGTCCAGTACTGACGGGCCTGTTTCTCCATGTCCAGTACTGAAGGGCCTGTTCCTCCATGTCCAGTACTGAAGGGCCTGTTCCTGCTCCTCCATGTCCAGTACTGAAGGGCCTGTTCCTGTTCCCTCATGTCCTGTACTGAAGAGCCTGTTCCTGCTCTTCCATGTCTAGTACTAAAGTGCCTGTTTCTCCATGTCCAGTACTGAAGGGCCTGTTCCTGTTTCTCCATGTCCAGTACTGAAGGGCCTGTTCCTGTTTGTCCAGTACTAAAGGGCCTGTTCCTGCTCCTCCATTTCCAGTACCAAATGGCCTGTTTCTCCATGTCCAATACTAAGGGGCCTGTTCCTGCTCAACCATGTCCAGTACTGAAGGGCCTGTTCCTGTTTCTGCATGTCTAGTACTGAAGGTCCTGCTCCCTCATGTCCAGTACTGAAGGGCCTGTTACTGCTCCCTCATGTCCAGTACTGATGGGCCTGTCCCTGTTCCTCCATGTCATGCACTGAAGGGCCTGTTCCTCCATGTCCAGTACTGAAGGGCCTGTTTCTCCATGTCCAGTACTGAAGGTCCTGTTACTGCTCCCTCATGTCGAGTACTGAAGGGCCTGTTTCTCCATGTTCAGTACTAAAGGGCCTGTTCCTGCTCCTCCATTTCCAGTACTGAAGGGCCTGTTCCTGCTCCCTCATGTCCAGTACTGAAGGGCCTGTTTCTCCATGTCCAGTACTGAAGGGCCTGTTCCTGCTCTTCCATGTCTAGTATTGTTGGGCCTGTACCTGCTCCTCCATGTCCACTACCGAAGGGCCTGTTTCTCCATGTCCACTACTGAAGGGCCTGTACCTGTTCCTCCATGTCCACTACTGAAGGGCCTGTTCCTTCTCCTCCATGTCCAGTACTGAAGGGCCTGTTCTTGCTCCTCCATGTCCAGTGCTGACGGGCCTGTTTCTCCATGTCCAGTACTGAAGGGCCTGTTCCTCCATATCCAGTACTGAAGGGCCTGTTCCTGCTCCTCCATGTTCAGTACTGAAGAGCCTGTTCCTGCTCTTCCATGTCTAGTACTAAAGTGCCTGTTTCTCCATGTCCAGTACTGAAGGGCCTGTTCCTGTTTCTCCATGTCCAGTACTGAAGGGCCTGTTCCTGTTCCTCCATTTCCAGTACTGAAGGGCCTGTTCCTGCTCCTCCATGCCCAATATTGATGGGCCTGTTTCTCCATGTCCAGTACTGAAGGGCCTGTTCCTGTTTCTCCATGTCCAGCACTGAAGGGCCTGTTCCTGCTCCTCCATGTCCAGTACTGAAGGGCCTGTTCCTGCTCCTCCATGTCCAGTACTGAAGGGCCTGTTCCTGCTTCTCCGTGTCCAGTACTGAAGTACCTGTTCCTGCTCCTCCATGTCCAGTACTGAAGGGCCTGTTCCTGCTCCTCCTTGTCCAGCACTGAAGGGCCTGTTCCTCCATGTCCAGTACTGAAGGGCCTGTTCCGTCTCCTCCATGTCCAGTACTGACGGGCCTGTTTCTCCATGTCCAGTACTGAAGGGCCTGGTCCTCCATGTCCAGCACTGAAGGGCCTGTTCCTGCTCCTCCATGTCCAGTACTGAAGGGCCTGTTCCTGCTCCTCCATGTCCTGCACTGAAGGGCCTGTTTCTCCATGTCCAGTACTGAAGGGCTTGTTCCTCCATGTCCAGTATTGAAGGGCCAGTTTCTGCTACTCCATGTCCAGAACTGAAGGGCCTGTTTCTCCATATCCAGTACTGAAGGGCCTGTTTTTCCATGTACAGTACTGAAGGGCCTGTTCCTCCATGTCCAGTACTGAAGGGCCTGTTCCTGCTCCTCCATTTCCAATACTGAAGGGCCTTTTCATGCTCCTCCATGTCCAATATTGATGGGCCTGTTTCTCCATGTCCAGTACTGAAGGGCCTGTTCCTGTTTCTCCATGTCCAGCACTGAAGGGCCTGTTCCTCCATGTCCAGTACAAAGGGACCTGTTCCTGCTCCTCCATGTCCAGTACTGAAGGTCCTGCTCCCTCATGTCCAGTACTAAAGGCCCTGTTCCTCTATGTCAAGTACTGAAGGGCCTGTTCCTGCTCCCTCATGTCTACTACTTAAGGGACTTTTCCTGCTCCTCCATGTCCAGTACTGAAGGGCCTGTTCCTCCATGTCCAGTGCTAAAGGGCCCGTTCCTGTTCCTCCATGTCCAGTGCTAAAGGGCCCGTTCCTTCTCCTCGATGTCCAGTACTGAAGGGCCTGTTCCTGCTCCTCCATGTCCAGTACTGACGGGCCTGTTTCTCCATGTCCAGTACTGAAGGGCCTGTTCCTCCATGTCCAGTACTGAAGGGCCTGTTCCTGCTCCTCCACGTCCAGTACTGAAGGGCCTGTTCCTGTTCCTCCATGCCCAATATTTATGGGCCTGTTCCTGCTTCTCCATGTCCAGTACTGAAGTACCTGTTCCTGCTCCTCCATGTCCAGTACTGAAGGGCCTGTTCCTGCTCCTCCATGTCCAGCACTGAAGGGCCTGTTCCTGCTCCTCAATGTCCAGTACTGAAGGGCCTGTTCCTGCTCCTCCATGTCCAGTACTGAAGGGCCTGTTCCTGCTTCTCCGTGTCCAGTACTGAAGTACCTGTTCCTGCTCCTCCATGTCCAGTACTGAAGGGCCTGTTCCTGCTCCTCCTTGTCCAGCACTGAAGGGCCTGTTCCTCCATGTCCAGTACTGAAGGGCCTGTTCCTGCTCCTCCATGTCCAGTACTGACGGGCCTGTTTCTCCATGTCCAGTACTGAAGGGCCTGTTCCTCCATGTCCAGCACTGAAGGGCCTGTTCCTGTTCCTCCATGTCCAGTACTGAAGGGCCTGTTCCGTCTCCTCCATGTCCAGTACTGACGGGCCTGTTTCTCCATGTCCAGTACTGAAGGGCCTGGTCCTCCATGTCCAGCACTGAAGGGCCTGTTCCTGCTCCTCCATGTCCAGTACTGAAGGGCCTGTTCCTGCTCCTCCATGTCCTGTACTGAAGGGCCTGTTTCTCCATGTCCAGTACTGAAGGGCTTGTTCCTCCATGTCCAGAACTGAAGGGCCTGTTTCTCCATATCCAGTACTGAAGGGCCTGTTTTTCCATGTACAGTACTGAAGGGCCTGTTCCTCCATGTCCAGTACTGAAGGGCCTGTTCCTGCTCCTCCATTTCCAATACTGAAGGGCCTTTTCATGCTCCTCCATGTCCAATATTGATGGGCCTGTTTCTCCATGTCCAGTACTGAAGGGCCTGCTCCCTCATGTCCAGTACTAAAGGCCCTGTTCCTCTATGTCAAGTACTGAAGGGCCTGTTCCTCCATGTGCAGTACTGAAGGGCCTGTTCCTGCTCCTCCATGTCCAGTACTGAAGGGCCCGTTCCTTCTCCTCGATGTCCAGTACTGAAGGGCCTGTTCCTGCTCCTCCATGTCCAGTACTGACGGGCCTGTTTCTCCATGTCCAGTACTGAAGGGCCTGTTTCTCCATGTCCAGTACTGAAGGGCCTGTTCCTGCTCCTCCATGTCCAGTACTGAAGGGCCTGTTCCTGTTCCTCCATGCCCAATATTTATGGGCCTGTTCCTGCTTCTCCATGTCCAGTACTGAAGTACCTGTTCCTGCTCCTCCATGTCCAGTACTGAAGGGCCTGTTCCTGCTCCTCCATGTCCAGCACTGAAGGGCCTGTTCCTGCTCCTCCATGTCCAGTACTGAAGGGCCTGTTTCTCCATGTCCAGTACTGAAGGGCCTGTTTCTCCATGTCCAGTACTAAAGGGCCTGTTCCTCCATGTCCAGTACAAAGGGACCTGTTCCTGCTCCTCCATGTCCAGTACTGAAGGTCCTGCTCCCTCATGTCCAGTACTAAAGGCCCTGTTCCTCTATGTCAAGTACTGAAAGGCCTGTTCCTCCATGTCCAGTACTAAAGACCTGTTCCTCCCTGTACAGTACTGAAGGGCCTGTTCCTCCATGTACAGTATTGAAGGGCCTGTTCCTGCTCTTCTATTTCCAGTACTAAAGGGCCTGTTCCTCCATGTCCAGGACTAAAGAGCCTGTTCCTCCCTGTACAGTACTGAAGGGCCTGTTCCTCCATGTACAGTATTAAAGGGCCTGTTCCTGCTCTTCTATTTCCAGTACTAAAGGGCCTGTTCCTCCATGTCCAGTAGTAAAGGGCCTGCTCCTCCATGTCTAGTACTAAAGGGCCTGCTCCTCCATGTCCAGTACTAAAGGGCCTGTTCCTGCTCCTCCATGTCCTGTACTGAAGGGCCTGTTTCTCCATGTCCAGTACTGAAGGGCTTGTTCCTCCATGTCCAGTATTGAAGGGCCAGTTTCTGCTACTCCATGTCCAGAACTGAAGGGCCTGTTTCTCCATATCCAGTACTGAAGGGCCTGTTTTTCCATGTACAGTACTGAAGGGCCTGTTCCTCCATGTCCAGTACTGAAGGGCCTGTTCCTGCTCCTCCATTTCCAATACTGAAGGGCCTGTTCATGCTCCTCCATGTCCAATATTGATGGGCCTGTTTGTCCATGTCCAGTACTGAAGGGCCTGTTCCTGTTTCTCCATGTCCAGCACTGAAGTGCCTGTTCCTCCATGTCCAGTACAAAGGGACCTGTTCCTGCTCCTCCATGTCCAGTACTGAAGGTCCTGCTCCCTCATGTCCAGTACTAAAGGCCCTGTTCCTCTATGTCAAGTACTGAAAGGCCTGTTCCTCCATGTCCAGTACTAAAGAGCCTGTTCCTCCCTGTACAGTACTGAAGGGCCTGTTCCTCCATGTACAGTATTGAAGGGCCTGTTCCTGCTCTTCTATTTCCAGTACTAAAGGGCCTGTTCCTCCATGTCCAGTACTAAAGAGCCTGTTCCTCCCTGTACAGTACTGAAGGGCCTGTTCCTCCATGTCCAGTATTAAAGGGCCTGTTCCTGCTCTTCTATTTCCAGTACTAAAGGGCCTGTTCCTCCATGTCCAGTACTAAAGGGCCTGCTCCTCCATGTCTAGTACTAAAGGGCCTGCTCCTCCATGTCCAGTACTAAAGGGCCTGTTCCTGCTCCTCCATGTCCAGTACTGAAGGGCCTGTTCCTCCATGTCCAGTACTTAAGGACCTGTTCCTCCATGTCCAGTACTTAAGGACCTGTTCCTCCATGTCCAGTATTGTATGCCATTTTCTCCATGTCCAGTACTAAAGTGCCTGTTCCTGCTCCTCCATGTCCAGTACTGAAGGGCCTGTTCCTGCTCCTCCATGCCCAAAATTGATGGGCCTGTTTCTCCATGTCCAGTACTGAAGGGCCTGTTCCTGTTTCTCCATGTCCAGCACTGAAGGGCCTTTTCCTGCTCCTCCATGTCCAGTACTGAAGGGCCTGTTCCTGCTCTTACATGTCCAGTACTGAAGGGCCTGTTCCTGCTCCTCCATGTCCAGTACTGAAGGGCCTGTTCCTGCTCCTCCATGTCCAGCACTGAAGGGCCTGTTCCTGCTCCTCCATGTCCAGTACTGAAGTGCCTGTTCCTGCTCCTCCATGTCCAGTACTGAAGGGCCTGTTCCTGCTCCTCCATGTCCAGTACTGAAGGGCCTGTTCCTGCTCCTCCATGTCCAGTACTGATGGGCCTGTTCCTCCATGTCCAGTACTGAAGGGCCTGTTCCTGCTCCTCCATGTCCAGTACTGAAGGGCCTGTTCCTGTTCCCTCATGTCCTGTACTGAAGAGCCTGTTCCTGCTCTTCCATGTCTAGTACTAAAGTGCCTGTTTCTCCATGTCCAGTACTGAAGGGCCTGTTCCTGTTTCTCCATGTCCAGTACTGAAGGGCCTGTTCCTGTTTCTCCATGTCCAGCACTGAAGGGCCTGTTCCTGCTCCTCCATGTCCAGTACTGAAGGGCCTGTTCCTGCTTCTCCATGTCCAGTACTGAAGGGCCTGTTCCTGCTCCTCCATGTCCAGCACTGAAGGGCCTGTTCCTCCATGTCCAGTACTGAAGGGCCTGTTCCTGCTCCTCCATGTCCAGTACTGACGGGCCTGTTTCTCCATGTCCAGTACTGAAGGGCCTGTTCCTCCATGTCCAGCACTGAAGGGCCTGTTCCTGCTCTTACATGTCCAGTACTGAAGTGCCTGTTCCTGCTCCTCCATGTCCAGTACTGACGGGCCTGTTTCTCCATGTCCAGTACTGAAGGGCCTGTTCCTCCATGTCCAGTACTGAAGGGCCTGTTCCTGTTCCCTCATGTCCTGTACTGAAGAGCCTGTTCCTGCTCTTCCATGTCTAGTACTAAAGTGCCTGTTTCTCCATGTCCAGTACTGAAGGGCCTGTTCCTGTTTCTCCATGTCCAGTACTGAAGGGCCTGTTCCTGTTTGTCCAGTACTAAAGGGCCTGTTCCTGCTCCTCCATTTCCAGTACCAAATGGCCTGTTTCTCCATGTCCAATACTAAGGGGCCTGTTCCTGCTAAACCATGTCCAGTACTGAAGGGCCTGTTCCTGTTTCTGCATGTCTAGTACTGAAGGTCCTGCTCCCTCATGTCCAGTACTGAAGGGCCTGTTACTGCTCCCTCATGTCCAGTACTAAAGGGCCTGTTCCTGCTCCTCCATGTCCAGCACTGAAGGGCCTGTTCCTGCTCCTCCATGTCCAGTACTGAAGTGCCTGTTCCTGCTCCTCCATATCCAGTACTGAAGGGCCTGTTCCTGCTCCCTAATGTCCATTACTGAAGGGCCTGTTTCTCCATGTCCAGTACTGAAGGGCCTGTTCCTGTTCCTCCATGTCCAGTACTGATGGGCCTGTCCCTGTTCCTCCAAGTCATGCACTGAAGGGCCTGTTCCTCCATGTCCAGTACTGAAGGGCCTGTTTCTCCATGTCCAGTACTGAAGGTCCTGTTACTGCTCCCTCATGTCGAGTACTGAAGGGCCTGTTTCTCCATGTTCAGTACTAAAGGGCCTGTTCCTGCTCCTCCATTTCCAGTACTAAATGGCCTGTTTCTCCATGTCCAATACTAAGGGGCCTGTTCCTGCTCCTCCATGTCCAGTACTGAAGGGCCTGTTCCTGCTCCCTCATGTCCAGTACTAAAGGGCCTGTTCCTGCTCCTCCATTTCCAGTACTGAAGGGCCTGTTCCTGCTCCCTCATGTCCAGTACTGAAGGGCCTGTTTCTCCATGTCCAGTACTGAAGGGCCTGTTCCTGCTCTTCCATGTCTAGTATTGTTGGGCCTGTACCTGCTCCTCCATGTCCACTACTGAAGGGCCTGTTTCTCCATGTCCACTACTGAAGGGCCTGTACCTGTTCCTCCATGTCCACTACTGAAGGGCCTGTTCATGCTCCTCCATGTCTAGTATTGTTGGGCCTGTTTCTCCATGTCCAGTACTGAAGGGCCTGTTCCTGCTCCCTCATGTCCAGTACGTAAGGGCCTGTTCCTGCTCCCTCCTGTCCAGTACTAAAGGGCCTGTTCCTCCATGTCCAGTACCGAATGGCCTGTTCCTGCTCCTCCATGTCCAATACTGAAGGGTCTGTTCCTGCTCCTCCATAACCAATACTGAAGGGCCTGTTTCTCCATGTCCAGTACTGAAGGGCCTGTTCCTGCTCTTCCATGTCTAGTATTGTTGGGCCTGTTTCTCCATGTCCAGTGCTGAAGGGCCTGTTCCTGCTCCCTCATGTCCAGTACTAAAGGGCCTGTTCCTGCTCCCTCCTGTCCAGTACTAAAGGGCCTGTTCCTCCATGTCCAGTACCGAATGGCCTGTTCCTGCTCCTCCATGTCCAATACTGAAGGGCCTGTTCCTGCTCCTCCATTTCCAGTACTGAAGGGCCTGTTCCTGCTCCCTCATGTCCACTACTGAAGGGCCTGTTTCTCCATGTCCACTACTGAAGGGCCTGTACCTGCTCCTCCATGTCCAGTACTGAAGGGCCTGTTCCTGCTCCCTCATGTCCAGTACTGAAGGGCCTGTTCCTGCTCCCTCATGTCCAGTACGTAAGGGCCTGTTCCTGCTCCCTCCTGTCCAGTACTAAAGGGCCTGTTCCTCCATGTCCAGTACCGAATGGCCTGTTCCTGCTCCTCCATGTCCAATACTGAAGGGTCTGTTCCTGCTCCTCCAAAACCAATACTGAAGGGCCTGTTTCTCCTTGTCCAGTACTACAGGTCCTGTTCCTCCATGTCCATCACCGAATGGCCTGTTCCTGCTCCTCCATGTCCAGAATTGAAGGGCCTGTTTTTCCATGTCCAGTACTGAAGGGCCTGTTACTGCTCCTCCATAACCAATAGTGAAGGGCCTGTTTCTCCATGTCCAGTACTGAAGGGCCTGTTCCTGCTCTTCCATGTCTAGTATTGTAGGGCCTGTTTCTCCATGTCCAGTACTGAAGGGCCTGTTCCTGCTCCTCCATGTCCAATACTGAAGGGCCTGTTCATGCTCCTCCATGTCCAGTACTAAAGGTCCTGTTTCTCCATATCCAGAATTGAAGGGCCTGTTCCTGCTCCTCCATGTCCAATACTCAAGGTCCTGTTTCTCCATGTCCAGTGCCGAAGGGACTGTTCCTGCTTCTCCATGTCCAGTACTAAAGGTCCTGTTTCTCCATGTCCAGTACTGAAGGGTCTGTTCCTGTTTCTCCATGTCCAGTACTGATGTTCCTGTTCCTGTTTCTCCATGTCCAGCACTGAAGGGCCTGTTCCTCCATGTCCAGTACAAAGGGACCTGTTCCTGCTCCTCCATGTCCAGTACTGAAGGTCCTGCTCCCTCATGTCCAGTACTAAAGGCCCTGTTCCTCTATGTCAAGTACTGAAGGGCCTGTTACTGCTCCCTCATGTCCACTACTTAAGGGACTTTTCCTGCTCCTCCATGTCCAGTACTGAAGGGCCTGTTCCTCCATGTGCAGTACTGAAGGGCCTGTTCCTCCATGTCCAGTGCTAAAGGGCCCGTTCCTGTTCCTCCATGTCCAGTGCTAAAGGGCCCGTTCCTTCTCCTCGATGTCCAGTACTGAAGGGCCTGTTCCTGCTCCTCCATGTCCAGTACTGACGGGCCGGTTTCTCCATGTCCAGTACTGAAGGGCCTGTTCCTCCATGTCCAGTACTGAAGGGCCTGTTCCTGCTCCTCCATGTCCAGTACTGAAGGGCCTGTTCCTGTTCCTCCATGCCCAATATTTATGGGCCTGTTCCTGCTTCTCCATGTCCAGTACTGAAGTACCTGTTCCTGCTCCTCCATGTCCAGTACTGAAGGGCCTGTTCCTGCTCCTCCATGTCCAGTACTGAAGGGCCTGTTCCTGCTCCTCCATGTCCAGTACTGAAGGGCCTGTTCCTGCTCCTCCATGTCCAGTACTGAAGGGCCTGTTTCTCCATGTCCAGTACTGAAGGGCCTGTTTCTCCATGTCCAGTACTAAAGGGCCTGTTCCTCCATGTCCAGTACAAAGGGACCTGTTCCTGCTCCTCCATGTCCAGTACTGAAGGTCCTGCTCCCTCATGTCCAGTACTAAAGGCCCTGTTCCTCTATGTCAAGTACTGAAAGGCCTGTTCCTCCATGTCCAGTACTAAAGAGCCTGTTCCTCCCTGTACAGTCCTGAAGGGCCTGTTCCTCCATGTACAGTATTGAAGGGCCTGTTCCTGCTCTTCTATTTCCAGTACTAAAGGGCCTGTTCCTCCATGTCCAGGACTAAAGAGCCTGTTCCTCCCTGTACAGTACTGAAGGGCCTGTTCCTCCATGTACAGTATTAAAGGGCCTGTTCCTGCTCTTCTATTTCCAGTACTAAAGGGCCTGTTCCTCCATGTCCAGTAGTAAAGGGCCTGCTCCTCCATGTCTAGTACTAAAGGGCCTGCTCCTCCATGTCCAGTACTAAAGGGCCTGTTCCTGCTCCTCCATGTCCTGTACTGAAGGGCCTGTTTCTCCATGTCCAGTACTGAAGGGCTTGTTCCTCCATGTCCAGTATTGAAGGGCCAGTTTCTGCTACTCCATGTCCAGAACTGAAGGGCCTGTTTCTCCATATCCAGTACTGAAGGGCCTGTTTTTCCATGTACAGTACTGAAGGGCCTGTTCCTCCATGTCCAGTACTGAAGGGCCTGTTCCTGCTCCTCCATTTCCAATACTGAAGGGCCTGTTCATGCTCCTCCATGTCCAATATTGATGGGCCTGTTTGTCCATGTCCAGTACTGAAGGGCCTGTTCCTGTTTCTCCATGTCCAGCACTGAAGTGCCTGTTCCTCCATGTCCAGTACAAAGGGACCTGTTCCTGCTCCTCCATGTCCAGTACTGAAGGTCCTGCTCCCTCATGTCCAGTACTAAAGGCCCTGTTCCTCTATGTCAAGTACTGAAAGGCCTGTTCCTCCATGTCCAGTACTAAAGAGCCTGTTCCTCCCTGTACAGTACTGAAGGGCCTGTTCCTCCATGTACAGTATTGAAGGGCCTGTTCCTGCTCTTCTATTTCCAGTACTAAAGGGCCTGTTCCTCCATGTCCAGTACTAAAGAGCCTGTTCCTCCCTGTACAGTACTGAAGGGCCTGTTCCTCCATGTCCAGTATTAAAGGGCCTGTTCCTGCTCTTCTATTTCCAGTACTAAAGGGCCTGTTCCTCCATGTCCAGTACTAAAGGGCCTGCTCCTCCATGTCTAGTACTAAAGGGCCTGCTCCTCCATGTCCAGTACTAAAGGGCCTGTTCCTGCTCCTCCATGTCCAGTACTGAAGGGCCTGTTCCTCCATGTCCAGTACTTAAGGACCTGTTCCTCCATGTCCAGTACTTAAGGACCTGTTCCTCCATGTCCAGTATTGAATGCCATTTTCTCCATGTCCAGCACTAAAGTGCCTGTTCCTGCTCCTCCATGTCCAGTACTGAAGGGCTCGTTCCTGCTCCTCCATGTCCAGTACTGAAGGGCCTGTTCCTGCTCCTCCATGCCCAAAATTGATGGGCCTGTTTCTCCATGTCCAGTACTGAAGGGCCTGTTCCTGTTTCTCCATGTCCAGCACTGAAGGGCCTTTTCCTGCTCCTCCATGTCCAGTACTGAAGGGCCTGTTCCTGCTCTGACATGTCCAGTACTGAAGGGCCTGTTCCTGCTCCTCCATGTCCAGTACTGAAGGGCCTGTTCCTGCTCCTCCATGTCCAGCACTGAAGGGCCTGTTCCTGCTCCTCCATGTCCAGTACTGAAGTGCATGTTCCTGCTCCTCCATGTCCAGTACTGAAGGGCCTGTTCCTGCTCTTCCATGTCTAGTATTGTTGGGCCTGTACCTGCTCCTCCATGTCCACTACTGAAGGGCCTGTTTCTCCATGTCCACTACTGAAGGGCCTGTACCTGTTCCTCCATGTCCACTACTGAAGGGCCTGTTCATGCTCCTCCATGTCTAGTATTGTTGGGCCTGTTTCTCCATGTCCAGTACTGAAGGGCCTGTTCCTGCTCCCTCATGTCCAGTACGTAAGGGCCTGTTCCTGCTCCCTCCTGTCCAGTACTAAAGGGCCTGTTCCTCCATGTCCAGTACCGAATGGCCTGTTCCTGCTCCTCCATGTCCAATACTGAAGGGTCTGTTCCTGCTCCTCCATAACCAATACTGAAGGGCCTGTTTCTCCATGTCCAGTACTGAAGGGCCTGTTCCTGCTCTTCCATGTCTAGTATTGTTGGGCCTGTTTCTCCATGTCCAGTGCTGAAGGGCCTGTTCCTGCTCCCTCATGTCCAGTACTAAAGGGCCTGTTCCTGCTCCCTCCTGTCCAGTACTAAAGGGCCTGTTCCTCCATGTCCAGTACCGAATGGCCTGTTCCTGCTCCTCCATGTCCAATACTGAAGGGCCTGTTCCTGCTCCTCCATTTCCAGTACTGAAGGGCCTGTTCCTGCTCCCTCATGTCCACTACTGAAGGGCCTGTTTCTCCATGTCCACTACTGAAGGGCCTGTACCTGCTCCTCCATGTCCAGTACTGAAGGGCCTGTTCCTGCTCCCTCATGTCCAGTACTGAAGGGCCTGTTCCTGCTCCCTCATGTCCAGTACGTAAGGGCCTGTTCCTGCTCCCTCCTGTCCAGTACTAAAGGGCCTGTTCCTCCATGTCCAGTACCGAATGGCCTGTTCCTGCTCCTCCATGTCCAATACTGAAGGGTCTGTTCCTGCTCCTCCAAAACCAATACTGAAGGGCCTGTTTCTCCTTGTCCAGTACTACAGGTCCTGTTCCTCCATGTCCATCACCGAATGGCCTGTTCCTGCTCCTCCATGTCCAGAATTGAAGGGCCTGTTTTTCCATGTCCAGTACTGAAGGGCCTGTTACTGCTCCTCCATAACCAATAGTGAAGGGCCTGTTTCTCCATGTCCAGTACTGAAGGGCCTGTTCCTGCTCTTCCATGTCTAGTATTGTAGGGCCTGTTTCTCCATGTCCAGTACTGAAGGGCCTGTTCCTGCTCCTCCATGTCCAATACTGAAGGGCCTGTTCATGCTCCTCCATGTCCAGTACTAAAGGTCCTGTTTCTCCATATCCAGAATTGAAGGGCCTGTTCCTGCTCCTCCATGTCCAATACTCAAGGTCCTGTTTCTCCATGTCCAGTGCCGAAGGGACTGTTCCTGCTTCTCCATGTCCAGTACTAAAGGTCCTGTTTCTCCATGTCCAGTACTGAAGGGTCTGTTCCTGTTTCTCCATGTCCAGTACTGATGTTCCTGTTCCTGTTTCTCCATGTCCAGCACTGAAGGGCCTGTTCCTCCATGTCCAGTACAAAGGGACCTGTTCCTGCTCCTCCATGTCCAGTACTGAAGGTCCTGCTCCCTCATGTCCAGTACTAAAGGCCCTGTTCCTCTATGTCAAGTACTGAAGGGCCTGTTACTGCTCCCTCATGTCCACTACTTAAGGGACTTTTCCTGCTCCTCCATGTCCAGTACTGAAGGGCCTGTTCCTCCATGTGCAGTACTGAAGGGCCTGTTCCTCCATGTCCAGTGCTAAAGGGCCCGTTCCTGTTCCTCCATGTCCAGTGCTAAAGGGCCCGTTCCTTCTCCTCGATGTCCAGTACTGAAGGGCCTGTTCCTGCTCCTCCATGTCCAGTACTGACGGGCCGGTTTCTCCATGTCCAGTACTGAAGGGCCTGTTCCTCCATGTCCAGTACTGAAGGGCCTGTTCCTGCTCCTCCATGTCCAGTACTGAAGGGCCTGTTCCTGTTCCTCCATGCCCAATATTTATGGGCCTGTTCCTGCTTCTCCATGTCCAGTACTGAAGTACCTGTTCCTGCTCCTCCATGTCCAGTACTGAAGGGCCTGTTCCTGCTCCTCCATGTCCAGTACTGAAGGGCCTGTTCCTGCTCCTCCATGTCCAGTACTGAAGGGCCTGTTCCTGCTCCTCCATGTCCAGTACTGAAGGGCCTGTTTCTCCATGTCCAGTACTGAAGGGCCTGTTTCTCCATGTCCAGTACTAAAGGGCCTGTTCCTCCATGTCCAGTACAAAGGGACCTGTTCCTGCTCCTCCATGTCCAGTACTGAAGGTCCTGCTCCCTCATGTCCAGTACTAAAGGCCCTGTTCCTCTATGTCAAGTACTGAAAGGCCTGTTCCTCCATGTCCAGTACTAAAGAGCCTGTTCCTCCCTGTACAGTCCTGAAGGGCCTGTTCCTCCATGTACAGTATTGAAGGGCCTGTTCCTGCTCTTCTATTTCCAGTACTAAAGGGCCTGTTCCTCCATGTCCAGGACTAAAGAGCCTGTTCCTCCCTGTACAGTACTGAAGGGCCTGTTCCTCCATGTACAGTATTAAAGGGCCTGTTCCTGCTCTTCTATTTCCAGTACTAAAGGGCCTGTTCCTCCATGTCCAGTAGTAAAGGGCCTGCTCCTCCATGTCTAGTACTAAAGGGCCTGCTCCTCCATGTCCAGTACTAAAGGGCCTGTTCCTGCTCCTCCATGTCCTGTACTGAAGGGCCTGTTTCTCCATGTCCAGTACTGAAGGGCTTGTTCCTCCATGTCCAGTATTGAAGGGCCAGTTTCTGCTACTCCATGTCCAGAACTGAAGGGCCTGTTTCTCCATATCCAGTACTGAAGGGCCTGTTTTTCCATGTACAGTACTGAAGGGCCTGTTCCTCCATGTCCAGTACTGAAGGGCCTGTTCCTGCTCCTCCATTTCCAATACTGAAGGGCCTGTTCATGCTCCTCCATGTCCAATATTGATGGGCCTGTTTGTCCATGTCCAGTACTGAAGGGCCTGTTCCTGTTTCTCCATGTCCAGCACTGAAGTGCCTGTTCCTCCATGTCCAGTACAAAGGGACCTGTTCCTGCTCCTCCATGTCCAGTACTGAAGGTCCTGCTCCCTCATGTCCAGTACTAAAGGCCCTGTTCCTCTATGTCAAGTACTGAAAGGCCTGTTCCTCCATGTCCAGTACTAAAGAGCCTGTTCCTCCCTGTACAGTACTGAAGGGCCTGTTCCTCCATGTACAGTATTGAAGGGCCTGTTCCTGCTCTTCTATTTCCAGTACTAAAGGGCCTGTTCCTCCATGTCCAGTACTAAAGAGCCTGTTCCTCCCTGTACAGTACTGAAGGGCCTGTTCCTCCATGTCCAGTATTAAAGGGCCTGTTCCTGCTCTTCTATTTCCAGTACTAAAGGGCCTGTTCCTCCATGTCCAGTACTAAAGGGCCTGCTCCTCCATGTCTAGTACTAAAGGGCCTGCTCCTCCATGTCCAGTACTAAAGGGCCTGTTCCTGCTCCTCCATGTCCAGTACTGAAGGGCCTGTTCCTCCATGTCCAGTACTTAAGGACCTGTTCCTCCATGTCCAGTACTTAAGGACCTGTTCCTCCATGTCCAGTATTGAATGCCATTTTCTCCATGTCCAGCACTAAAGTGCCTGTTCCTGCTCCTCCATGTCCAGTACTGAAGGGCTCGTTCCTGCTCCTCCATGTCCAGTACTGAAGGGCCTGTTCCTGCTCCTCCATGCCCAAAATTGATGGGCCTGTTTCTCCATGTCCAGTACTGAAGGGCCTGTTCCTGTTTCTCCATGTCCAGCACTGAAGGGCCTTTTCCTGCTCCTCCATGTCCAGTACTGAAGGGCCTGTTCCTGCTCTGACATGTCCAGTACTGAAGGGCCTGTTCCTGCTCCTCCATGTCCAGTACTGAAGGGCCTGTTCCTGCTCCTCCATGTCCAGCACTGAAGGGCCTGTTCCTGCTCCTCCATGTCCAGTACTGAAGTGCATGTTCCTGCTCCTCCATGTCCAGTACTGAAGGGCCTGTTCCTGCTCCTCCATGTCCAGTACTGAAGGGCCTGTTCCTGCTCCTCCATGTCCAGTACTGATGGGCCTGTTCCTCCATGTCCAGTACTGAAGGGCCTGTTCCTGCTCCTCCATGTCCAGTACTGAAGGGCCTGTTCCTGTTCCCTCATGTCCTGTACTGAAGAGCCTGTTCCTGCTCTTCCATGTCTAGTACTAAAGTGCCTGTTTCTCCATGTCCAGTACTGAAGGGCCTGTTCCTGTTTCTCCATGTCCAGTACTGAAGGGCCTGTTCCTGTTTCTCCATGTCCAGCACTGAAGGGCCTGTTCCTGCTCCTCCATGTCCAGTACTGAAGGGCCTGTTCCTGCTCCTCCATGTCCAGTACTGAAGGGCCTGTTCCTGCTTCTCCATGTCCAGTACTGAAGTACCTGTTCCTGCTTCTCCATGTCCAGTACTGAAGGGCCTGTTCCTGTTCCTCCATGCCCAATATTTATGGGCCTGTTCCTGCTTCTCCATGTCCAGTACTGAAGTACCTGTTCCTGCTCCTCCATGTCCAGTACTGAAGGGCCTGTTCCTGCTCCTCCATGTCCAGTACTGAAGGGCCTGTTCCTGCTCCTCCATGTCCAGTACTGAAGGGCCTGTTCCTGCTCCTCCATGTCCAGTACTGAAGGGCCTGTTTCTCCATGTCCAGTACTGAAGGGCCTGTTTCTCCATGTCCAGTACTAAAGGGCCTGTTCCTCCATGTCCAGTACAAAGGGACCTGTTCCTGCTCCTCCATGTCCAGTACTGAAGGTCCTGCTCCCTCATGTCCAGTACTAAAGGCCCTGTTCCTCTATGTCAAGTACTGAAAGGCCTGTTCCTCCATGTCCAGTACTAAAGAGCCTGTTCCTCCCTGTACAGTACTGAAGGGCCTGTTCCTCCTTGTACAGTATTGAAGGGCCTGTTCCTGCTCTTCTATTTCCAGTACTAAAGGGCCTGTTCCTCCATGTCCAGGACTAAAGAGCCTGTTCCTCCCTGTACAGTACTGAAGGGCCTGTTCCTCCATGTACAGTATTAAAGGGCCTGTTCCTGCTCTTCTATTTCCAGTACTAAAGGGCCTGTTCCTCCATGTCCAGTAGTAAAGGGCCTGCTCCTCCATGTCTAGTACTAAAGGGCCTGCTCCTCCATGTCCAGTACTAAAGGGCCTGTTCCTGCTCCTCCATGTCCTGTACTGAAGGGCTTGTTCCTCCATGTCCAGTATTGAAGGGCCAGTTTCTGCTACTCCATGTCCAGAACTGAAGGGCCTGTTTCTCCATATCCAGTACTGAAGGGCCTGTTTTTCCATGTACAGTACTGAAGGGCCTGTTCCTCCATGTCCAGTACTGAAGGGCCTGTTCCTGCTCCTCCATTTCCAATACTGAAGGGCCTGTTCATGCTCCTCCATGTCTAGTACTGAAGGTCCTGCTCCCTCATGTCCAGTACTAAAGGCCCTGTTCCTCTATGTCAAGTACTGAAAGGCCTGTTCCTCCATGTCCAGTACTAAAGAGCCTGTTCCTCCCTGTACAGTACTGAAGGGCCTGTTCCTCCATGTACAGTATTGAAGGGCCTGTTCCTGCTCTTCTATTTCCAGTACTAAAGGGCCTGTTCCTCCATGTCCAGTACTAAAGAGCCTGTTCCTCCCTGTACAGTACTGAAGGGCCTGTTCCTCCATGTCCAGTATTAAAGGGCCTGTTCCTGCTCTTCTATTTCCAGTACTAAAGGGCCTGTTCCTCTATGTCCAGTACTAAAGGGCCTGCTCCTCCATGTCTAGTACTAAAGGGCCTGCTCCTCCATGTCCAGTACTAAAGGGCCTGTTCCTGCTCCTCCATGTCCAGTACTGAAGGGCCTGTTCCTCCATGTCCAGTACTTAAGGACCTGTTCCTCCATGTCCAGTACTTAAGGACCTGTTCCTCCATGTCCAGTATTGAATGCCATTTTCTCCATGTCCAGTACTAAAGTGCCTGTTCCTGCTCCTCCATGTCCAGTACTGAAGGGCTCGTTCCTGCTCCTCCATGTCCAGTACTGAAGGGCCTGTTCCTGCTCCTCCATGCCCAAAATTGATGGGCCTGTTTCTCCATGTCCAGTACTGAAGGGCCTGTTCCTGCTCCTCCATGTCCAGTACTGAAGGGCCTGTTCCTGCTCTTACATGTCCAGTACTGAAGGGCCTGTTCCTGCTCCTCCATGTCCAGTACTGAAGGGCCTGTTCCTGCTCCTCCATGTCCAGCACTGAAGGGCCTGTTCCTGCTCCTCCATGTCCAGTACTGAAGGGCTCGTTCCTGCTCCTCCATGTCCAGTACTGAAGGGCTCGTTCCTGCTCCTCCATGTCCAGTACTGAAGGGCCTGTTCCTGCTCCCTCATGTCCAGTACTGAAGGGCCTGTTCCTGCTCCTCCATGTCCAGTACTGAAGGGCCTGTTCCTGCTCCTCCATGTCCAGCACTGAAGGGCCTGTTCCTGCTCCTCCATGTCCAGTACTGAAGTGCCTGTTCCTGCTCCTCCATGTCCAGTACTGAAGGGCCTGTTCCTGCTCCTCCATGTCCAGTACTGAAGGGCCTGTTCCTGCTCCTCCATGTCCAGTACTGATGGGCCTGTTCCTCCATGTCCAGTACTGAAGGGCCTGTTCCTGCTCCTCCATGTCCAGTACTGAAGGGCCTGTTCCTGCTCCTCCATGTCCAGTACTGATGGGCCTGTTCCTCCATGTCCAGTACTGAAGGGCCTGTTCCTGCTCCTCCATGTCCAGTACTGAAGGGCCTGTTCCTGTTCCCTCATGTCCTGTACTGAAGAGCCTGTTCCTGCTCTTCCATGTCCAGTACTAAAGTGCCTGTTTCTCCATGTCCAGTACTGAAGGGCCTGTTCCTGTTTCTCCATGTCCAGTACTGAAGGGCCTGTTCCTGTTTCTCCATGTCCAGCACTGAAGGGCTTGTTCCTGCTCCTCCATGTCCAGTACTGAAGGGCCTGTTCCTGCTCCTCCATGTCCAGTACTGAAGGGCCTGTTCCTGCTTCTCCATGTCCAGTACTGAAGTACCTGTTCCTGCTTCTCCATGTCCAGTACTGAAGGGCCTGTTCCTGCTCCTCCATGTCCAGCACTGAAGGGCCTGTTCCTCCATGTCCAGTACTGAAGGGCCTGTTCCTGCTCCTCCATGTCCAGTACTGACGGGCCTGTTTCTCCATGTCCAGTACTGAAGGGCCTGTTCCTCCATGTCCAGCACTGAAGGGCCTGTTCCTGCTCTTACATGTCCAGTACTGAAGTGCCTGTTCCTGCTCCTCCATGTCCAGTACTGACGGGCCTGTTTCTCCATGTCCAGTACTGAAGGGCCTGTTCCTCCATGTCCAGTACTGAAGGGCCTGTTCCTGCTCCTCCATGTCCAGTACTGAAGGGCCTGTTCCTGTTCCCTCATGTCCTGTACTGAAGAGCCTGTTCCTGCTCTTCCATGTCTAGTACTAAAGTGCCTGTTTCTCCATGTCCAGTACTGAAGGGCCTGTTCCTGTTTGTCCAGTACTAAAGGGCCTGTTCCTGCTCCTCCATTTCCAGTACCAAATGGCCTGTTTCTCCATGTCCAATACTAAGGGGCCTGTTCCTGCTCAACCATGTCCAGTACTGAAGGGCCTGTTCCTGTTTCTGCATGTCTAGTACTGAAGGTCCTGTTACTGCTCCCTCATGTCCAGTACTGAAGGGCCTGTTACTGCTCCCTCATGTCCAGTACTAAAGGGCTTGTTTCTCCATGTCCAGTACTGAAGGGCCTGTTCCTGTTCCTCCATGTCCAGTACTGATGGGCCTGTCCCTGTTCCTCCATGTCATGCACTGAAGGGCCTGTTCCTCCATGTCCAGTACTGAAGGGCCTGTTTCTCCATGTCCAGTACTGAAGGTCCTGTTACTGCTCCCTCATGTCGAGTACTGAAGGGCCTGTTTCTCCATGTTCAGTACTAAAGGGCCTGTTCCTGCTCCTCCATTTCCAGTACTAAATGGCCTGTTTCTCCATGTCCAATACTAAGGGGCCTGTTCCTGCTCCTCCATGTCCAGTACTGAAGGGCCTGTTCCTGCTCCCTCATGTCCAGTACTGAAGGGCCTGTTCCTGCTCCTCCATTTCCAGTACTGAAGGGCCTGTTCCTGCTCCCTCATGTCCAGTACTGAAGGGCCTGTTTCTCCATGTCCAGTACTGAAGGGCCTGTTCCTGCTCTTCCATGTCTAGTATTGTTGGGCCTGTACCTGCTCCTCCATGTCCACTACTGAAGGGCCTGTTTCTCCATGTCCACTACTGAAGGGCCTGTACCTGTTCCTCCATGTCCACTACTGAAGGGCCTGTTCATGCTCCTCCATGTCCAGCATTGAAGGGCCTGTTTCTCCATGTCCAGTACTGAAGGACCTGTTACTGCTCCCTCATGTCCAGTACTAAAGGGCCTGTTCCTGCTCCTCCATAACCAATACTGAAGGGCCTGTTTCTCCATGTCCAGTACTGAAGGGCCTGTTCCTGCTCTTCCATGTCTAGTATTGTTGGGCCTGTTTCTCCATGTCCAGTGCTGAAGGGCCTGTTCCTGCTCCCTCATGTCCAGTACTAAAGGGCCTGTTCCTGCTCCCTCCTGTCCAGTACTAAAGGGCCTGTTCCTCCATGTCCAGTACCGAATGGCCTGTTCCTGCTCCTCCATGTCCAATACTGAAGGGCCTGTTCCTGCTCCTCCATTTCCAGTACTGAAGGGCCTGTTCCTGCTCCCTCATGTCCACTACTGAAGGGCCTGTTTCTCCATGTCCACTACTGAAGGGCCTGTACCTGCTCCTCCATGTCCACTACTGAAGGGCCTGTTCATGCTCCTCCATGTCTAGTATTGTTGGGCCTGTTTCTCCATGTCCAGTACTGAAGGGCCTGTTCCTGCTCCCTCATGTCCAGTACTGAAGGGCCTGTTCCTGCTCCCTCATGTCCAGTACGTAAGGGCCTGTTCCTGCTCCCTCCTGTCCAGTACTAAAGGGCCTGTTCCTCCATGTCCAGTACCGAATGGCCTGTTCCTGCTCCTCCATGTCCAATACTGAAGGGTCTGTTCCTGCTCCTCCAAAACCAATACTGAAGGGCCTGTTTCTCCTTGTCCAGTACTACAGGTCCTGTTCCTCCATGTCCATCACCGAATGGCCTGTTCCTGCTCCTCCATGTCCAGTATTGAAGGGCCTGTTTTTCCATGTCCAGTACTGAAGGGCCTGTTACTGCTCCTCCATAACCAATAGTGAAGGGCCTGTTTCTCCATGTCCAGTACTGAAGGGCCTGTTCCTGCTCTTCCATGTCTAGTATTGTAGGGCCTGTTTCTCCATGTCCAGTACTGAAGGGCCTGTTCCTGCTCCTCCATGTCCAATACTGAAGGGCCTGTTCATGCTCCTCCATGTCCAGTACTAAAGGTCCTGTTTCTCCATATCCAGAATTGAAGGGCCTGTTCCTGCTCCTCCATGTCCAATACTCAAGGTCCTGTTTCTCCATGTCCAGTGCCGAAGGGACTGTTCCTGCTTCTCCATGTCCAGTACTAAAGGTCCTGTTTCTCCATGTCCAGTACTGAAGGGTCTGTTCCTGTTTCTCCATGTCCAGTACTGATGTTCCTGTTCCTGTTTCTCCATGTCCAGTACTGAAGGGCCTGTTTCTCCATATCCAGTATTGAAGGGCCTGTTCCTGCTCCTCCATGTCCAATACTAAAGGGCCTGTTCCTGCTCCTCCATGTCCAGTATTGAAGGGCCTGTTCCTCCATGTCCAGTACTGAAAGGCCTGTTCCTCCATGTCCAGTACTGAAGGGCCGGTTCCTGCTCCTCCATGTCCAGTACTGAAGGGCCTGTTTCTCCATGTCCAGTACTAAAGGGCCTGTTCCTGTTCCTCCATGTCCAGTACTAAAGGGCCTGTTCCTGTTCCTCCATATCCAGTATTGAAGTACCTGTTCCTGCTCCTCCATGTCCAGTACTGAAGGGCCTGTTCCTGTTCTACCATGTCCAGTACTGAAGGTCCTGTTCCGGCTCCCTCGTGTCCAGTATTGAAGGGCCTGTTTCTCCATATCCAGTATTGAAGGGCCTGTTCCTGCTCCTCCATGTCCAATACGAAAGGTCCTGTTTCTCCGTGTCCAGTGCCGAAAGGCCTGTTCCTCCATGTCCAGTACTGAAGGGCCTGTTCCTGTCCCTTCATGTCCAATAGTGAAGAGCCTGTTCCTGCTCCTCCATGTCCAGTACTAAAGGGCCTGTTCCTGCTCCTCCATGTCCACTACTGAAGGGTATGTTCCTGTTCCTCCATGTCCAATAGTGAAGAGCCTGTTCCTGCTCTTCCATGTCTACTACTGAAGTGCCTGTTTCTCCATGTCCAGTACTGAAGGGCCTGTTCCTGTTTCTCCATGTCCAGTACTGAAGGGCCTGTTCCTGCTCCTCCATGTCCAGTACTGAAGGGCCTGTTCCTGTTTCCTCATGTACAGTACAAAATGAGGGAGCAGGAACAGGCCCTTCAGTACTGGACATGGAGAAGCAGTTCCAGTACTGAAGGGCCTGTCCCTGTTCCTCCATGTCCAGTAGTGAAGTGCCTATTTCTCCATATCCAGTATTGAAGGGCCTGTTCCTGCTCCTCCATGTCCAGTACTAAAGGTCCTGTTTCTCCATGTCCAGTACTAAAGGGCCTGCTCCTGTTCCTCCATGTCCAGTACTAAAGGGCCTGTTCCTGTTCCTCCATGTCCAGTACTGAAGGGCCTGTTACTGCTCCATCATGTCCAGTACTAAATGGCTTGTTTCTCCTTGTCCAGTACTAAAGGTCCTGTTTCTCCATGTCCAGCACTGAAGGGCCTGTTACTGCTCCTCCATGTCCAGTACTAAAGGGCCTATTCCTCCATGTCCAGTACTGAAGGGCCTGTTTCTCCATATCCAGTATTGAAGGGCCTGTTCCTGCTCCTCCATGTCTAGTACCGAAGGGCCTGTTCCTGTTTCTGCATGTCCAGTACTAAAGGGCCTGTTCCTGCTCCCTTATGTCCAGTACTAAAGGGCCTGTTCCTGTTTCTCCAGGTACAGCACTGAACGGCCTGTTACTGCTCCCTCATGTCCAGTACTGAAGGGCCTGGTCCTGTTCCTCCATGTCCAGTACTGAAGAGCCTGTTTCTCCATGTCCAGTACTGAAGGGCCTGTTCCTGCTCCCTCATATCCACTACTTAAGGTTCTGTTCCTGCTCCTCCATGTCCAGTACTGAAGGGGCTGTTCCTCCATGTCCAGTACTGAAGGGCCTGTTCCTACATGTCCAGTACTGAAGGGGCTGTTCCTGTTCCTCCATGTCCATTATTGAAGGGCCTGTTTCTCCATGTTCAGTACTGAAGGGCCTGTTCCTGTTCCTCCATGTCCAGTATTGAAGTGCCTGTTTCTCCATGTCCAGTATTGAAGGGCCTGTTCCTGCTCCTCCATGTCCAGTACTGAAGGGCCTGTTTCTCCATGTCCAGTACTGAGGGCCTGTTCCTGCTCCCTCATGTCCAGTACTAAAGGGCCTGTTCCTGCTCCTCCATTTCCATTGCTGAAGGGCCTGTTTCTCCATGTCCAGTACTGAGGGCCTGTTCCTGCTCCCTCATGTCCAGTACTAAAGAGCCTGTTCCTGCTCCCTCATGTCCAGTACTGAAGGGCCTTTTTCTCCATGTCCAGTACTGAAGGGCCTGTTCCTGGTTCTCCATGTCCAGTACTGAAGGGCCTGTTCCTGCTCCCTCATGTCCAGTACTAAAGGGCCTGTTCCTGCTCCCTCCTGTCCAGTACTAAAGGGCCTGTTCCTCCATGTCCAGTACTGAAGGGCCTGTTCCGGCTCCTTCATAACCAATACTGAAGGGCCTGTTTCTCCTTGTCCAGTACTACAGGTCCTGTTCCTCCATGTCCATTACCAAATGGCCTGTTCCTGCTCCTCCATGTCCAGTATTGAAGGGCCTGTTTCTCCATGTCCAGTACTGAAGGGCCTGTTCCTGCTCCCTCATGTCCAGTACTGAAGGGCCTTTTTCTCCATGTCCAGTACTGAAGGGCCTGTTTCTCCATGTCCAGTACTGAAGGGCCTGTTCCTGCTCCCTCATGTCAAGTACTAAAGGGCCTGTTCCTGCTCCCTCCTGTCCAGTACTAAAGGGCCTGTTTCTCCATGTCCAGTACTGAAGGGCCTGTTCCGGCTCCTTCATAACCAATACTGAAGGGCCTGTTTCTCCTTGTCCAGTACTACAGGTCCTGTTCCTCCATGTCCATTACCAAATGGCCTGTTCCTGCTCCTCCATGTCCAGTATTGAAGGGCCTGTTTCTCCATGTCCAGTACTGAAGGGCCTGTTACTGCTCCCTCATGTCCAGTACTAAAGGGCCTGTTCCTGCTCCTCCATAACAAATACTGAAGGGCCTGTTTCTCCATGTCCAGTACTTAAGGGCCTGTTACTGCTCCCTCATGTCCAGTACTAAAAGGCCTGTTCCTGGTCCTCCATAACAAATACTAAAGGGCCTGTTCCGGCTCTCTCATGTCCAGTACTAAGGGGCCTGTTCCTGCTCCCCCATGTCCAGTACTAAAGGGCCTGTTCCTGCTCCCTCCTGTCCAGTACTAAAGGGCCTGTTCCTGCTCCCTCCTGTCCAGTACTAAAGGGCCTATTCCTGCTCCCTCCTGTCCAGTACTAAAGGGCCTGTTCCTCCATGTCCAGTACTGAAGGGCCTGTTCCGGCTCCTCCATAACCAATACTGAAGGGCCTGTTTCTCCTTGTCCAGTACTAAAGGGCCTGTTCCTCCATGTCCAGTACTGAAGGGCCTGTTCCTGCTCCCTCATGTCCAGTACTAAAGGGCCTGTTCCTGCTCCCTCCTGTCCAGTACTAAAGGGCCTGTTCCTCCATGTCCACCACCGAATGGCCTGTTCCTGCTCCTCCATGTCCAGCACTGAAGGGCCTGTTTCTCCATGTCCAGTACTGAAGGGCCTGTTCCGGCTCTTCCATGTCTAGTATTGTAGGGCCTGTTTCTCCATGTCCAGTACTGAAGGGCATGTTCCTGCTCCCTCATTTCCAGTACTGAAGGGCCTGTTCCTGCTCCTCCATAACCAATACTGAAGGGCCTGTTTCTCCTTGTCCAGTACTAAAGGTCCTGTTTCTCCATGTCCAGTGCCGAAGGGCATGTTCCTGTTTCTCCATGTCCAGTACTGAAGGGCCTGTTTCTCCATATCCAGTATTGAAGGGCCTGTTCCTGCTTCTCCATGTCCAATACTCAAGGTCCTGTTTCTCCATGTCCAGTGCCGAAGGGCCTGTTCCTGCTCCCTCATGTCCAGTACTACAGGGCCTGTTCCTCCTCTTCCATGTTCAATACTAAAGGTCCTGTTTCTCCATGTCCAGTGCCGAAGGGCCTGTTCCTGCTTCTCCATGTCCAGTACTAAAGGTCCTGTTTCTCCATGTCCAGTACTAAAGGGTCTGTTCCTGTTTCTCCATGTCAAGTACTGATGTTCCTGTTCCTGTTTCTCCATGTCCAGTACTGAAGGGCCTGTTTCTCCATATCCAGTATTGAAGGGCCTGTTCCTGCTCCTCCATGTCCAATACTAAAGGTCCTGTTCCTCCATGTCCAGTACTAAATGGCCTGTTCCTGTTCCTCCTGGTCCAGTACTAAAGGGCATGTTCCTGTTTCTCCATGTCCAGTACTGAAGGGCCTGTTTTTCCATGTCCAGTACTACAGGGCCTGTTCCTGCTCCTCCATATCCAGTACTGAAGGGCCTGTTCCTTTTTGTCCATGTCCAGTACTAAAGGGCCTGTTCTTTCATGTGCAGTACTGAAGGGCCTGTTCCTGCTCCTCCATGTCCAGTACTGAAGAGCCTGTTCCTCCATGTCCAGTATTGAAGGGCCTGTTTCTCCATGTCCAGTGCTAAAGAGACTCTTCCTCCCTGTCCAGTACTGAAGGGCCTGTTCCTGCTCCTCCATGCCCAATATTGATGGGCCTGTTTCTCCATGTCCAGTACTGAAGGGCCTGTTCCTGCTCCCTCATGTCCAGTACTAAAGGTCCTGTTCCTCCATGTCCAGTACTGAAGGGCCTGTTCCGGCTCCTCCATGTCCAGTACTGAAGGGCCTGTTCCTGCTCTCTCATGTCCAGTACTAAAGGGCCTGTTCCTGCTCCCTCATATCCAGTACTGAAGGGCCTGTTTCTTCATGTCCAGTACCGAAGAGCCTGTTCCTCCATGTCCAGTACTGAAGGGCCTGTTCCTCCATGACCAGTGCTGATGGGCCTGTTCCTGCTCCCTCATGTCCAGTACAAAAGGGCCTGTTCCTGCTCCTCCATAACCAATACTGAAGGGCCTGTTTCTCCATGTCCAGTTCTGAAGGGCCTGCTTCTCCATGTAAAGTAATGAAGGGCCTGTTCCTGCTCCTCCATGTCCACTACTGAAGGGCCTGTTCCTGCTCCCTCATGTTCAGTACTGAAGGGCCTGTTTCTCCATGTCCAGTACTGAGGGCCTGTTCCTGCTCCCTCATGTCTAGTACTAAAGGGCCTGTTCCTGCTCCTCCATTTCCAGTACTGAAGGGCCTTGTCCTGCTCCCTCATGTCCAGTACGGAAGGGCCTGTTTCTCCATGTCCAGTACTGAAGGGCCTGTACCTGCTCCCCCATGTCCACTACTGAAGTGCATGTTCCTGCTCCTCCATAACCAATACTTAAGGGCCTGTTTCTCCATGTCCAGTACTGAAGGGCCTGTTCCTGATCCTCCATGTCCAGTACTGAATGGCCTGTTTCTCCATGTCCAGTACTGAAGGGCCTGTTCCGGCTCCTCCATGTCCAGTACTGAAGGGCCTGTTCCTGCTCTTCCATGTCTAGTATTGTAGGGCCTGTTTCTCCATGTCCAGTACTGAAGGGCATGTTCCTGCTCCCTCATGTCCAGTACTAAAGGTCCTGTTCCTCCATGTCCAGTACTGAAGGGCCTGTTCCTGCTCTCTCATGTCCAGTACTAAAGGGCCTGTTCCTGCTCTTCCATGTCTAGTATTGTAGGGCCTGTTTCTCCATGTCCAGTACTGAAGGGCATGTTCCTGCTCCCTCATGTCCAGTACTGAAGGGCCTGTTTCTTCATGTCCAGTACTGAAGGGCCTGTTTCTCCATGTCCAGTACTGAAGGGCATGTTCCTGCTCCCTCATTTCCAGTACTGAAGGGCCTGTTCCTGCTCCTCCATAACCAATACTGAAGGGCCTGTTTCTCCTTGTCCAGTACTAAAGGTCCTGTTTCTCCATGTCCAGTGCCGAAGGGCCTGTTCCTGCTCCTCCATGTCCAGTACTAAAGGTCCTGTTTCTCCATGTCCAGTGCCGAAGTGCATGTTCCTGTTTCTCCATGTCCAGTACTGAAGGGCCTGTTTCTCCATGTCCAGTACTGAAGGGCCTGTTCCTGATCCTCCATGTCCAGTACTGAAGGGCCTGTTTCTCCATATCCAGTACTGAAGGGCATGTTCCTGCTCCCTCATGTCCAGTACAGAAGGGACTGTTTCTTCATGTCCAGTACTGAAGAGCCTGTTCCTCCATGTCCAGTACTGAAGGCCATGTTCCTGTTTCTGCATGCCCAGTACTGAAGGGCCTGTTCCTACATGTCCAGTACTAAAGGGCTTGTTTCTCCATGTCCAGTACTGAAGGGCCTGTTTCTCCATGTCCAGTACTGAATGGCCTGTTCCTGTTCCTCCATGTCCAGTACTGATGGGCCTGTCCCTGTTCCTCCATGTCATGCACTGAAGGGCCTGTTCCTCCATGTCCAGTACTGAAGGGCCTGTTTCTCCATGTCCAGTACTGAAGGTCCTGTTACTGCTCCCTCATGTCGAGTACTGAAGGGCCTGTTTCTCCATGTCCAGTACTAAAGGGCCTTTTTCCTGCTCCTCCATTTCCAGTACCAAATGGCCTGTTTCTCCATGTCCAATACTAAGGGGCCTGTTCCTGCTCAACCATGTCCAGTACTGAAGGTCCTGTTACTGCTCCCTCATGTCGAGTACTAAAGGGCCTGTTCCTGCTCCTCCATTTCCAGTACTGAAGGGCCTGTTCCTGCTCCCTCATGTCCAGTACTGAAGGGCCTGTTTCTCCATGTCCAGTACTGAAGGGCCTGTTCCTGCTCTTCCATGTCTAGTATTGTTGGGCCTGTACCTGCTCCTCCATGTCCACTACTGAAGGGCCTGTTTCTCCATGTCCACTACTGAAGGGCCTGTACCTGTTCCTCCATGTCCACTACTGAAGGGCCTGTTCATGCTCCTCCATGTCTAGTATTGTTGGGCCTGTTTCTCCATGTCCAGTACTGAAGGGCCTGTTCCTGCTCCCTCATGTCCAGTACGTAAGGGCCTGTTCCTGCTCCCTCCTGTCCAGTACTAAAGGGCCTGTTCCTCCATGTCCAGTACCGAATGGCCTGTTCCTGCTCCTCCATGTCCAATACTGAAGGGTCTGTTCCTGCTCCTCCATAACCAATACTGAAGGGCCTGTTTCTCATTGTCTAGTGCTACAGGTCCTGTTCCTCCATGTCCATTACCGAATGGCCTGTTCCTGCTCCTCCATGTCCAGCATTGAAGGGCCTGTTTCTCCATGTCCAGTACTGAAGGACCTGTTACTGCTCCCTCATGTCCAGTACTAAAGGGCCTGTTCCTGCTCTTCCATGTCTAGTATTGTTGGGCCTGTTTCTCCATGTCCAGTGCTGAAGGGCCTGTTCCTGCTCCCTCATGTCCAGTACTAAAGGGCCTGTTCCTGCTCCCTCCTGTCCAGTACTAAAGGGCCTGTTCCTCCATGTCCAGTACCGAATGGCCTGTTCCTGCTCCTCCATGTCCAATACTGAAGGGCCTGTTCCTGCTCCTCCATTTCCAGTACTGAAGGGCCTGTTTCTCCGTGTCCAGTACTGAGGGCCTGTTCCTGCTCCCTCATGTCGAGTACTAAAGGGCCTGTTCCTGCTCCTCCATTTCCAGTACTGAAGGGCCTGTTCCTGCTCCCTCATGTCCAGTACTGAAGGGCCTGTTTCTCCATGTCCAGTACTGAAGGGCCTGTTCCTGCTCTTCCATGTCTAGTATTGTTGGGCCTGTACCTGCTCCTCCATGTCCACTACTGAAGGGCCTGTTTCTCCATGTCCACTACTGAAGGGCCTGTACCTGTTCCTCCATGTCCACTACTGAAGGGCCTGTTCATGCTCCTCCATGTCTAGTATTGTTGGGCCTGTTTCTCCATGTCCAGTACTGAAGGGCCTGTTCCTGCTCCCTCATGTCCAGTACGTAAGGGCCTGTTCCTGCTCCCTCCTGTCCAGTACTAAAGGGCCTGTTCCTCCATGTCCAGTACCGAATGGCCTGTTCCTGCTCCTCCATGTCCAATACTGAAGGGCCTGTACCTGCTCCTCCATGTCCACTACTGAAGGGCCTGTTTCTCCATGTCAACTACTGAAGGGCCTGTACCTGCTCCTCCATGTCCACTACTGAAGGGCCTGTTCATGCTCCTCCATGTCTAGTATTGTTGGGCCTGTTTCTCCATGTCCAGTACTGAAGGGCCTGTTCCTGCTCCTCATGTCCAGTACGTAAGGGCCTGTTCCTGCTCCCTCCGGTCCAGTACTAAAGGGCCTGTTCCTGCTCCCTCCTGTCCAGTACTAAAGGGCCTGTTCCTCCATGTCCAGTACCGAATGGCCTGTTCCTGCTCTTCCATGTCTAGTATTGTTGGGCCTGTTTCTCCATGTCCAGTACTGAAGGGCCTGTTACTGCTCCTCCATAACCAATACTGAAGGGCCTGTTTCTCCATGTCCAGTACTGAAGGGCCTGTTCCGGCTCCTCCATGTCCAGTACTGAAGGGCCTGTTCCTGCTCTCTCATGTCCAGTACTAAAGGGCCTGTTCCTGCTCTTCCATGTCTAGTATTGTAGGGCCTGCTTCTCCATGTCCAGTACTGAAGGGCCTGTTCCTGCTCTTCCATGTCTAGTATTGTTGGGCCTGTTTCTCCATGTCCAGTACTGAAGGGCCTGTTCCTGCTCCTCCATGTCCAGTACTGAAGGGCCTGTTCCTGTTCCTACATGTCCAGTACTGAAGGGCCTGTTCCTGTTCCTACATGTCCAGTACTGAAGGGCCTGTTCCTGTTCCTACATGTCCAATACTGAAGGGTCTTTTCCTGCTCCTCCATAACCAATACTGAAGGGCCTGTTCCTCCATGTCCAGTACCGAATGGCCTGTTCCTGCTCCTCCATGTCCAATACTGAAGGGCCTGTTCCTACTCCTCCATGTCCAATACTCAAGGTCCTGTTTCTGCATGTCCAGTGCCGAAGGGACTGTTCCTGCTTCTCCATGTCCAGTACTAAAGGTCCTGTTTCTCCATATCCAGTATTGAAGGGCCTGTTCCTGCTCCTCCATGTCCAATACTAAAGGTCCTGTTCCTCCATGTCCAGTACTAAATGGCCTGTTCCTGTTCTTCCAGGTCCAGTACTAAAGGGCATGTTCCTGTTTCTCCATGTCCAGTACTGAAGGGTCTGTTCCTGTTTCTCCGTGTCCAGTACTGATGTTCCTGTTCCTGTTTCTCCATGTCCAGTACTGAAGGGCCTGTTTCTCCATATCCAGTATTGAAGGGCCTGTTCCTGCTCCTCCATGTCCAATACTAAAGGTCCTGTTCCTCCATGTCCAGTACTAAATGGCCTGTTCCTGTTCTTCCAGGTCCAGTACTAAAGGGCATGTTCCTGTTTCTCCATGTCCAGTACTGAAGGGCCTGTTTCTGCTCCTCCATGTCCAGTACTGAAGGGCCTGTTCCTGCTCCCTCATGTCCAGTACTAAAGGGCCTGTTCCTGCTCCTCCATGTCCAGTTCTGAAGGGCCTGTTACTGCTTCTCCATGTCCAGTACTAAAGGTCCTGTTTCTCCATGTCCAGTACTGAAGGGTCTGTTCCTGCTCCTCCATAACAAATACTGAAGGGCTTGTTTCTCCATGTCCAGTTCTGAAGGGCCTGCTTCTCCATGTAAAGTAATGAAGGGCCTGTTCCTGCTCCCTCATGTCCAGTACTAAAGCTCCTGTTCCTGCTCTTCCATGTCCAATACTGAAGGGCCTGTTCCTGCTCCCTCATGTCCAGTACTGAAGGGCCTTTTTCTCCATGTCCAGTACTGAAGGGGCTGTTCCTCCATGCCCAGTACTGAAGGGCCTGTTCCTACATGTCCAGTACTGAAGGGGCTGTTCCTTCTCCTCCATGTCTAGTACCGAAGGGCCTGTTCCTGTTTCTCAATGTCCAGTACCGAAGGGCCTGTTCCTGCTCCTCCATGCCCAATACTGAAGGGCCTGTTCCTGCTCCCTCATATCCACTACTTAAGGGTCTGTTCCTGCTCCTCCATGTCCAGTACTGAAGGGCCTGTTCCTACATGTCCAGTACTGAAGGGGCTGTTCCTGCTCCTCCATGTCTAGTACCGAAGGGCCTGTTCCTGTTTCTGCATGTCCAGTACTAAAGGGCCTGTTCCTGCTCCCTTATGTCCAGTACTAAAGGGCCTGTTCCTGTTTCTCCAGGTCCAGTACTGAACGGCCTGGTCCTGTTCCTCCATGTCCAGTACTGAAGAGCCTGTTTCTCCATGCCCAGTACTGAAGGGGCTGTTCCTCCATGTCCAGTACTGAAGGGGCTGTTCCTGTTCCTCCATGTCCAGTATTGAAGGGCCGGTTTCTCCATGTTCAGTACTGAAGGGCCTGTTCCTGTTCCTCCATGTCCAGTATTGAAGGGCCTGTTTCTCCATGTCCAGTATTGAAGGGCCTGTTCCTGCTCCTCCATGTCCACTACTGAAGGGCCTGTTCCTGCTCCCTCATGTCCAGTACTGAAGGGCCTGCTCCTCCATGTCCAGTACTGAAGGGCCTGTTCCTGCTCCCTCATGTCCAGTACTGAAGGGCCTGTTTCTCCATGTCCAGTACTGAAGGGCCTGTTCCTACATGTCCAGTACTGAAGGGGCTGTTCCTGTTCCTCCATGTCCAGTATTGAAGGGCCTGTTTCTCCATGTTCAGTACTGAAGGGCCTGTTCCTGTTCCTCCATGTCCAGTATTGAAGGGCCTGTTCCTGCTCCTCCATGTCCACTACTGAAGGGCCTGTTCCTGCTCCCTCATGTCCAGTACTGAAGGGCCTGCTCCTCCATGTCCAGTACTGAAGGGCCTGTTCCTGCTCCCTCATGTCCAGTACTGAAGGGCCTGTTTCTCCATGTCCAGTACTGAGGGCCTGTTCCTGCTCCCTCATGTCCACTACTGAAGGGCCTGTTCCTGCTCCCTCATGTCCAGTACTGAAGGGCCTGTTTCTCCATGTCCAGTACTGAAGGGCCTTTTTCTCCATGTCCAGTACTGAAGAGCCTGTTTCTCCATGTCCAGTACTGAAGGGCCTGTTCCTGCTCCTCCATATCCAGCATTGAAGGGCCTGTTCCTGCTCCTCCATGTCCAGTCCTGTAGGGCCTGTTCCTGTTCCTGCATGTCTAGTACTGAAGTGCCTGTTTGTCCATATCCAGTATTGAAGGGCCTGTTCCTGCGCCTCCATGTCCAGTACTAAAGGTCCTGTTTCTCCATATCCAGAATTGAAGGGCCTGTTCCTGCTCTTCCATGTTCAAAACTAAAGGTCCTGTTTCTCCATGTCCAGTGCCGAAGGGCCTGTTCCTGCTTCTCCATGTCCAGTACTAAAGTTCCTGTTTCTCCATGTCCAGTACTGAAGGGTCTGTTCCTGTTTCTCCATGTCCAGTACTGAAGGGCCTGTTTCTCCATATCCAGTATTGAAGGGCCTGTTCCTGCTCCTCCATGTCCAATACTAAAGGGCCTGTTCCTGCTCCTCCATGTCCAGTACTGAAAGGCCTGTTCCTCCATGTCCAGTACTGAAGGGCCTGTTCCTGCTCCTCCATGTCCAGTACTGAAGGGTCTGTTTTTCCATGCCCAGTACTGAAGGGCCTGTTCCTGTTCCTCCATGTCCAGTACTGAAGGTCCTGTTTCTCCATGTCCAGTACTAAAGGGCCTGTTCCTGCTCCTCCATGTCCAGTACTAAAGGGCATGTTCCTGTTTGTCCATGTCCAGTACTGAAGAGCCTGTTCCTGATCCCTCATTTCCAGTACTAAAGGGCCTGTTCCTTCTCCTCCATATCCATTATTGAAGTACCTGTTCCTGCTCCTCCATGTCCAGTACTGAAGGTCCTGTTCCGGCTCCCTCGTGTCCAGTACTAAAGGGCCTGTTTCTCCATATCCAGTATTGAAGGGCCTGTTCCTGCTCCTCCATGTCCAATACGAAAGGTCCTGTTTCTCCGTGTCCGGTGCCGAAAGGCCTGTTCCTCCATGTCCAGTACTGAAGGGCCTGTTTGTTCATGTCCACTACTGAAGGGTGTGTTCCTGTCCCTTCATGTCCAATAGTGAAGAGCCTGTTCCTGCTCCTCCATGTCCAGTACTAAAGGGCCTGTTCCTGCTCCTCCATGTCCACTACTGAAGGGTATGTTCCTGTTCCTCCATGTCCAATAGTGAAGAGCCTGTTCCTGCTCTTCCATGTCTACTACTGAAGTGCCTGTTCCTCCATGTCCAGTACTGAAGTGCCTATTTCTCCATATCCAGTATTGAAGGGCCTGTTCCTGCTCCTCCATGTCCAGTAATAAAGGTCCTGTTTCTCCATGTCCAGTACTAAAAGGCCTGTTCCTGTTCCTCCATGTCCAGTACTAAAGGGCCTGTTCCTGTTCCTCCATGTCCAGTACTGAAGGGCCTGTTACTGCTCCATCATGTCCAGTACTAAAGGGCTTGTTTCTCCTTGTCCAGTACTAAAGGTCCTGTTTCTCCATGTCCAGCACTGAAGGGCCTGTTACTGCTCCTCCATGTCCAGTACTAAAGGGCCTATTCCTCCATGTCCAGTACTGAAGGGCCTGTTTCTCCATATCCAGTATTGAAGGGCCTGTTCCTGCTCCTCCATGTCTAGTACCGAAGGGCCTGTTCCTGTTTCTGCATGTCCAATACTAAATGGCCTGTTCCTGCTCCTCCATGTCTAGTACCGAAAGGCCTGTTCCTGTTTCTGCATGTCCAGTACTAAAGGGCCTGTTCCTGTTTCTCCAGGTACAGCACTGAACGGCCTGTTACTGCTCCCTCATGTCCAGTACTGAAGGGCCTGGTCCTGTTCCTCCATGTCCAGTACTGAAGAGCCTGTTTCTCCATGTCCAGTACTGAAGGGCCTGTTCCTGCTCCCTCATATCCACTACTTAAGGGTCTGTTCCTGCTCCTCCATGTCCAGTACTGAAGGGGCTGTTCCTCCATGTCCAGTACTGAAGGGCCTGTTCCTACATGTCCAGTACTGAAGGGGATGTTCCTGTTCCTCCATGTCCAGTATTGAAGGGCCTGTTTCTCCATGTTCAGTACTGAAGGGCCTGTTCCTGTTCCTCCATGTCCAGTATTGAAGGGCCTGTTTCTCCATGTCCAGTATTGAAGGGCCTGTTCCTGCTCCTCCATGTCCACTACTGAAGGGCCTGTTCCTGCTCCCTCATGTCCAGTACTGAAGGGCCTGTTTCTCCATGTCCAGTACTGAGGGCCTGTTCCTGCTCCCTCATGTCCAGTACTAAAGGGCCTGTTCCTGCTCCCTCATGTCCAGTACTGAAGGGCCTGTTTCTCCATGTCCAGTACTGAAGGGCCTGTTCCTGCTCCCTCATGTCCAGTACTAAAGGGCCTGTTCCTGCTCCCTCCTGTCCAGTACTAAAGGGCCTGTTCCTCCATGTCCAGTACCGAATGGCCTGTTCCTGCTCCTCCATGTCCAATACTGAAGGGCCTGTTCCTGCTCCTCCATCACCAATACTGAAGGGCCTGTTTCTCCTTGTCCAGTACTACAGGTCCTGTTCCTCCATGTCCATTACCGAATGGCCTTTTCCTGCTCCTCCATGTCCAGTACTGAAGGGCCTGTTTCTGCTCCCTCATGTCCAGTACTAAAGGACCTGTTCCTGCTCCTCCATTACCAATACTGAAGGGCTTGTTCCTGCTCCCTCATGTCCAGTACTGAGGGCCTGTTCCTGCTCCCTCATGTCCAGTACTGAAGGGCCTGTTCCTGCTCCTCCATGTCCAGTACTGAGGGCCTGTTCCTGCTCCTCCATGTCCAGTACTGAGGGCCTGTTCCTGCTCCTCCATGTCCAGTACTGAGGGCCTGTTCCTGCTCCTCCATGTCCAGTACTGAGGGCCTGTTCCTGCTCCCTCATGTCCAATACTGAAGGGCCTGTTCCTGCTCCTCCATCACCAATGCTGAAGGGCCTGTTTCTCCTTGTCAAGTACTACAGGTCCTGTTCCTCCATGTCCATTACCGAATGGCCTTTTCCTGCTCCTCCATGTCCAGTACTAAAGGGCCTGTTCCTGCTCCTCCATTACCAATACTGAAGGGCTTGTTCCTGCTCCCTCATGTCCAGTACTGAGGGCCTGTTCCTGCTCCCTCATGTCCAGTACTGAAGGGCCTGTTCCTGCTCCTCCATGTCCAGTACTGAGGGCCTGTACCTGCTCCTCCATGTCCACTACTGAAGGGCCTGTTCATGCTCCTCCATAACCAATACTGAAGGGCCTGTTTCTCCATGTCCAGTACTGAAGGGCCTGTTCCTGCTCTTCCATGTCTAGTATTGTTGGGCCTGTTTCTCCATGTCCAGTACTGAAGGGCCTTTTCCTGCTCCCTCATGTCCAGTACTAAAGGGCCTGTTCCTGCTCCCTCCTGTCCAGTACTAAAGGGCCTGTTCCTCCATGTCCAGTACCGAATGGCCTGTTCCTGCTCCTCCATGTCCAGTACTGAAGGTCCTGTTCCGGCTCCCTCGTGTCCAGTACTAAAGGGCCTGTTTCTCCATATCCAGTATTGAAGGGCCTGTTCCTGCTCCTCCATGTCCAATACGAAAGGTCCTGTTTCTCCGTGTCCAGTGCCGAAAGGCCTGTTCCTCCATGTCCAGTACTGAAGGGCCTGTTTGTTCATGTCCACTACTGAAGGGTGTGTTCCTGTCCCTTCATGTCCAATAGTGAAGAGCCTGTTCCTGCTCCTCCATGTCCAGTACTAAAGGGCCTGTTCCTGCTCCTCCATGTCCACTACTGAAGGGTATGTTCCTGTTCCTCCATGTCCAATAGTGAAGAGCCTGTTCCTGCTCTTCCATGTCTACTACTGAAGTGCCTGTTCCTCCATGTCCAGTACTGAAGTGCCTATTTCTCCATATCCAGTATTGAAGGGCCTGTTCCTGCTCCTCCATGTCCAGTAATAAAGGTCCTGTTTCTCCATGTCCAGTACTAAAAGGCCTGTTCCTGTTCCTCCATGTCCAGTACTAAAGGGCCTGTTCCTGTTCCTCCATGTCCAGTACTGAAGGGCCTGTTACTGCTCCATCATGTCCAGTACTAAAGGGCTTGTTTCTCCTTGTCCAGTACTAAAGGTCCTGTTTCTCCATGTCTAGCACTGAAGGGCCTGTTACTGCTCCTCCATGTCCAGTACTAAAGGGCCTATTCCTCCATGTCCAGTACTGAAGGGCCTGTTTCTCCATATCCAGTATTGAAGGGCCTGTTCCTGCTCCTCCATGTCTAGTACCGAAGGGCCTGTTCCTGTTTCTGCATGTCCAATACTAAATGGCCTGTTCCTGCTCCTCCATGTCTAGTACCGAAAGGCCTGTTCCTGTTTCTGCATGTCCAGTACTAAAGGGCCTGTTCCTGTTTCTCCAGGTACAGCACTGAACGGCCTGTTACTGCTCCCTCATGTCCAGTACTGAAGGGCCTGGTCCTGTTCCTCCATGTCCAGTACTGAAGAGCCTGTTTCTCCATGTCCAGTACTGAAGGGCCTGTTCCTGCTCCCTCATATCCACTACTTAAGGGTCTGTTCCTGCTCCTCCATGTCCAGTACTGAAGGGGCTGTTCCTCCATGTCCAGTACTGAAGGGCCTGTTCCTACATGTCCAGTACTGAAGGGGATGTTCCTGTTCCTCCATGTCCAGTATTGAAGGGCCTGTTTCTCCATGTTCAGTACTGAAGGGCCTGTTCCTGTTCCTCCATGTCCAGTATTGAAGGGCCTGTTTCTCCATGTCCAGTATTGAAGGGCCTGTTCCTGCTCCTCCATGTCCACTACTGAAGGGCCTGTTCCTGCTCCCTCATGTCCAGTACTGAAGGGCCTGTTTCTCCATGTCCAGTACTGAGGGCCTGTTCCTGCTCCCTCATGTCCAGTACTAAAGGGCCTGTTCCTGCTCCCTCATGTCCAGTACTGAAGGGCCTGTTTCTCCATGTCCAGTACTGAAGGGCCTGTTCCTGCTCCCTCATGTCCAGTACTAAAGGGCCTGTTCCTGCTCCCTCCTGTCCAGTACTAAAGGGCCTGTTCCTCCATGTCCAGTACCGAATGGCCTGTTCCTGCTCCTCCATGTCCAATACTGAAGGGCCTGTTCCTGCTCCTCCATCACCAATACTGAAGGGCCTGTTTCTCCTTGTCCAGTACTACAGGTCCTGTTCCTCCATGTCCATTACCGAATGGCCTTTTCCTGCTCCTCCATGTCCAGTACTGAAGGGCCTGTTTCTGCTCCCTCATGTCCAGTACTAAAGGACCTGTTCCTGCTCCTCCATTACCAATACTGAAGGGCTTGTTCCTGCTCCCTCATGTCCAGTACTGAGGGCCTGTTCCTGCTCCCTCATGTCCAGTACTGAAGGGCCTGTTCCTGCTCCTCCATGTCCAGTACTGAGGGCCTGTTCCTGCTCCTCCATGTCCAGTACTGAGGGCCTGTTCCTGCTCCTCCATGTCCAGTACTGAGGGCCTGTTCCTGCTCCTCCATGTCCAGTACTGAGGGCCTGTTCCTGCTCCCTCATGTCCAATACTGAAGGGCCTGTTCCTGCTCCTCCATCACCAATGCTGAAGGGCCTGTTTCTCCTTGTCAAGTACTACAGGTCCTGTTCCTCCATGTCCATTACCGAATGGCCTTTTCCTGCTCCTCCATGTCCAGTACTAAAGGGCCTGTTCCTGCTCCTCCATTACCAATACTGAAGGGCTTGTTCCTGCTCCCTCATGTCCAGTACTGAGGGCCTGTTCCTGCTCCCTCATGTCCAGTACTGAAGGGCCTGTTCCTGCTCCTCCATGTCCAGTACTGAGGGCCTGTACCTGCTCCTCCATGTCCACTACTGAAGGGCCTGTTCATGCTCCTCCATAACCAATACTGAAGGGCCTGTTTCTCCATGTCCAGTACTGAAGGGCCTGTTCCTGCTCTTCCATGTCTAGTATTGTTGGGCCTGTTTCTCCATGTCCAGTACTGAAGGGCCTTTTCCTGCTCCCTCATGTCCAGTACTAAAGGGCCTGTTCCTGCTCCCTCCTGTCCAGTACTAAAGGGCCTGTTCCTCCATGTCCAGTACCGAATGGCCTGTTCCTGCTCCTCCATGTCCAATACTGAAGGGTCTGTTCCTGCTCCTCCATAACCAATACTGAAGGGCCTGTTTCTCCATGTCCAGTACTGAAGGGCCTGTTCCGGCTCCTTCATAACCAATACTGAAGGGCCTGTTTCTCCTTGTCCAGTACTACAGGTCCTGTTCCTCCATGTCCATTACCAAATGGCCTGTTCCTGCTCCTCCATAACAAATACTAAAGGGCATGTTCCGGCTCTCTCATGTCCAGTACTAAGGGGCCTGTTCCTGCTCCCTCCTATCCAGTACTAAAGGGCCTGTTCCTCCATGTCCAGCACCGAATGGCCTGTTCCTTCTCCTCCATGTCCAATACTGAAGGGCCTGTTCCTGCTCCTCCATAACCAATACTGAAGGGCCTGTTTCTCCATGTCCAGTACTGAAGGGCCTGTTCCGGCTCCTCCATAACCAATACTGAAGGGCCTGTTTCTCCTTGTCCAGTACTAAAGGGCCTGTTCCTCCATGTCCAGTACTGAAGGGCCTGTTCCTGCTCCCTCATGTCCAGTACTAAAGGGCCTGTTCCTGCTCCCTCCTGTCCAGTACTAAAGGGCCTGTTCCTCCATGTCCAGCACCGAATGGCCTGTTCCTGCTCCTCCATGTCCAATACTGAAGGGCCTATTCCTGCTCCTCCATAACCAATACTGAAGGGCCTGTTTCTCCATGTCCAGTACTGAAAGGCCTGTTCCTGCTCTTCCATGTCTAGTATTGTAGGGCCTGTTTCTCCATGTCCAGTACTGAAGGGCATGTTCCTGCTCCCTCAAGTCCAGTACTGAAGGGCCTGTTTCTCCATATCCAGTACTGAAGGGCATGTTCCTGCTCCCTCATTTCCAGTACTGAAGGGCCTGTTCCTGCTCCTCCATAACCAATACTGAAGGGCCTGTTTCTCCTTGTCCAGTACTAAAGGGCCTGTTCCTCCATGTCCAGTACTGAAGGGCCTGTTCCTGCTCCCTCATGTCCAGTACTAAAGGGCCTGTTCCTGCTCCCTCCTGTCCAGTACTAAAGGGCCTGTTCCTCCATGTCCAGCACCGAATGGCCTGTTCCTGCTCCTCCATGTCCAATACTGAAGGGCCTGTTCCTGCTCCTCCATAACCAATACTCAAGGGCCTGTTTCTCCATGTCCAGTACTGAAGGGCCTGTTCCGGCTCTCTCATGTCCAGTACTAAAGGGCCTGTTCCTCCATGTCCAGTACCGAATGGCCTGTTCCTGCTCCTCCATGTCCAGTACCGAATGGCCTGTTCCTGCTCCTCCATGTCCAATACTGAAGGGCCTTTTCCTGCTCATCCATAACCAATGCTGAAGGGCCTGTTTCTCCTTTTCCAGTACTACAGGTCCTGTTCCTCCATGTCCATTACAGAATGGCCTGTTCCTGCTCCTCCATGTCCAGTATTGTAGGGCCTGTTTCTCCATGTCCAGTACTGAAGGGCCTGTTCCGGCTCTCTCATGTCCAGTACTAAGGGGCCTGTTCCTGCTCCCCCATGTCCAGTACTAAAGGGCCTGTATCTGCTCCTCCATGTCCACTACTCAAGGGCCTGTTACTGCTCCCTCATGTCCAGTACTAAAGGGCCTGTTCCTGCTCCTCCATAACAAATAGTGAAGGGCCTGTTTCTCCATGTCCAGTACTAAAGGGCCTGTTCCGGCTCTCTCATGTCCAGTACTAAGGGGCCTGTTCCTGCTCCCCCATGTCCAGTACTAAAGGGCCTGTTCCTGCTCCCTCCTGTCCAGTACTAAAGGGCCTGTTCCTCCATGTCCAGTACCGAATGGCCTGTTCCTGCTCCTCCATGTCCAATACTGAAGGGTCTGTTCCTGCTCCTCCATAACCAATACTGAAGGGCCTGTTTCTCCATGTCCAGTACTGAAGGGCCTGTTCCGGCTCCTTCATAACCAATACTGAAGGGCCTGTTTCTCCTTTTCCAGTACTACAGGTCCTGTTCCTCCATGTCCATTACCGAATGGCCTGTTCCTGCTCCTCCATGTCCAGTATTGTAGGGCCTGTTTCTCCATGTCCAGTACTGAAGGGCCTGTTCCGGCTCTCTCATGTCCAGTACTAAGGGGCCTGTTCCTGCTCCCCCATGTCCAGTACTAAAGGGCCTGTATCTGCTCCTCCATGTCCACTACTCAAGGGCCTGTTACTGCGCCCCCATGTCCAGTACTAAAGGGCCTGTTCCTGCTCCCTCCTATCCAGTACTAAAGGGCCTGTTCCTCCATGTCCAGCACCGAATGGCCTGTTCCTTCTCCTCCATGTCCAATACTGAAGGGCCTGTTCCTGCTCCTCCATAACCAATACTGAAGGGCCTGTTTCTCCATGTCCAGTACTGAAGGGCCTGTTCCGGCTCCTCCATAACCAATACTGAAGGGCCTGTTTCTCCTTGTCCAGTACTAAAGGGCCTGTTCCTCCATGTCCAGTACTGAAGGGCCTGTTCCTGCTCCCTCATGTCCAGTACTAAAGGGCCTGTTCCTGCTCCCTCCTGTCCAGTACTAAAGGGCCTGTTCCTCCATGTCCAGCACCGAATGGCCTGTTCCTGCTCCTCCATGTCCAATACTGAAGGGCCTGTTCCTGCTCCTCCATAACCAATACTGAAGGGCCTGTTTCTCCATGTCCAGTACTGAAGGGCCTGTTCCGGCTCCTCCATGTCCAGTACTGAAGGGCCTGTTCCTGCTCCTCCATGTCTAGTATTGTAGGGCCTGTTTCTCCATGTCCAGTACTGAAGGGCCTGTTCCTGCTCTTCCATGTCTAGTATTGTAGGGCCTGTTTCTCCATG
>NW_027662276.1:0-81000 GCF_963422515.1 Blennius ocellaris | reverse complement strand
TTTAATGTGTTTTAATTCACTCTATGCGAAAAATATCCAAAACTATTCATGGTAATCTCAACTGCTTCAAACTAATAAGACACTACATTCCAAATCAAGCGGCCTTGCTGTACATGCAATGGATGATCTTCTGCCACATGTCATGCTGAATGACAGCACCCAGGCACCTCCCTCAGCCACTAAGTGCATTGGTTCATTGTACAATCAAGCAATACAAATTCGCGTCTCGGTGTCCAGCGGCACAGTGGTTGCAAAACGTTGCTTTTAATGTGTTTTAATGTGTTCGAATTCACTCTATGTGAAAAATATCCAAAACTATTCATCGTAATCTCAACTGCTTCAAACTAATAAGACACTACATTCCAAATCAAGCAATACAGATTATGGACAAAAAAAAAAAACACCCGTTATCACCACTGCAATATACTCGACAACTATCATTGACTAAATTTGGAAAACTTCATTAAACTATACTCTGTAAAGCTAACATTCAAATGCATCCATAACCTAGACAAAACAGCAATAGAGTCACCAGGAGCACCTCCCACAAGAACTGTGCGACCCCCCCACAGGAGGACCAGGTTTATTCGGTCTGCTTTCTCCATAAAGACGGCCAAACTGTGGAACCCACTGCCCACTGACCTCAAAAATAGACCAGAGTTTAAGGAGTTCACATCAAAGCTAAAGTTGTGGCTTAAAACAAACCAAAGATGTACGCACCTCTGAGTCTGTAAATAATGTATAGTGTGTGTGCGTGTGTGCGTGGAGACCACTGTTGTAAACATGTATTTTAGGGTTGTGTATTTCATTCATTCTGTATCATTTGTATGTACTACAGGGAAAAGCTCAACCAGGGACAGGAGTTGAAAAGGAGCATTCTCTGCTACACACTCTGTATGTGTCGCATGAGCTGCATCTTTCATGTTGTAACTATGAAAGATGACTTTCATTGTCCCTGTCAAACAAATCACTCAATCAATAAAAAATAAATAAATAAAAACTGTGATTGGTGTCACCAAATGTCACGTGTTGAGCGGAGGCCGCTGGATTTTTGGAATGAAAAATTCATTTACAGAAGGTAGCGTTGTATCGTGGTAACCGTTATCTAGTCTTTATCTAGTTTTTGTCAAGTTTTAAAAAATATGCGATGATCTGTGATGTGTCATGTCCATTTCTCTAAGTGCAAAAACCAAAACATAAGCAGTGATTGTGTGCTTTTTCTCCGCACAAAATCCCCCAAATAAATAACGTCTCATTTTTGCTCAGTGCAAAAATAAAATGACAATGAAAACAAAAGTCAGAGTTGTCATTGTCATGCTGTTGGAGCAATCGGCAACCATTTATCAAGTCTTTTTCAATATAGTGTCCCACGCGGTCCAGTGGGGTCCACAGCCCTCTCTGTCATCCACAGTGTCCTTTGCTTGAGACATCATCCTCGTCCTGCGGTGCCCGAGAGCGACGACTGGGAGTGCGTGATTTGTCATCGTCGCCATCCCAACGATGTCCTTGACATTCCTAACGGAGACGTCTACGTCCTCCGACGGGCTGAGGAACGGGGTCCTCACACCCACTACCGAAATTGGAGAGTTCACACGGCACACCTGAGCGCGTCTCGGTGTCCAGCGACACAGTGGTTGGAAAACGTTGCTTTCAATGTGTTTCAGTCACTGTGATCGGTGTCACCAAATGTCACGTGTTGAGCGGAGGCCGCTGGATTTTTGGAATGAAAAATTCATTTACAGAAGGTAGCGTTGTATCGTGGTAACCGTTATCTAGTCTTTATCTCGTCTTAGTGAAGTTAGGGTTAGGGTTAGTTAAGTTAAAAAAAAAAAAAAAAACGTGTGGCCAATGACGGGTATCGAACCCGTGACCATCAACTTTCGAGCACCACGCGCTAACCGACGGAGCTAAAAATTTGCGTTTTTCAGGTGTGGGGAAAAAAAGGGCTTTTATCCTATGCACCCTCTACGCGCTGTGCTGCCATCTAGTGGCGAAAAGTATTGCGGCGGATCACGGACGCGGTCGCCGCCGCAGGGCATGACGGGAGTTCAGGTTAGTGGTTGTGAGGAAGTGCCACTGTGGGGCTCGTTTGGTCGCTGATCTGTGCTGATGTTGTGTCTTTGTTCCTCGCTTCAGGTAGTCATTGTTTCGTGTTGTTTTGTTCTGCGTGTCGGATACCTGTGTGCAACCGTGAGTCAGACACGCGTCTGCTGGAGAGCACTTATAATGTGGTCGTGGTTGGGCGCGCATGCGCGCGCATGCGCGCGCATGCGCACGTGACACACATCACGAGTGCGGTCCCGTTGCAATGTCACGGATGGGCTCGTTCAAGTCACCATAGAAGCCGAAGCGTAAGCTCCCGCCGCTCGCCACTCATCCGGACGGTTTGCGGCACCCGCGCCGAGCACGTCATCACACAGACATCACACAAACTCCGACACATTTCAGGAGTTTGACGTGTTGACTGCGTCCAAATCATCCTCGTCCTGCGGTGCCCGAGAGCGACGACTGGGAGTGCGTGATTTGTCATCGTCGCCATCCGACGGATGTCCTTGACATTCCTACCGGAGGCGTCTACGTCCTCCGACAGGCCGAGGGACGGCGTCCTCACACCCAACTGCCGAAATTGGAGAGTTCACGCGGCCCACCTGAGCGCGTCTCGGTGTCCAGCGGAACAGTGGTTGAAAAACGTTGCTTTTAATGTGTTTTAATGTGTTTTAATTCACTCTATGCGAAAAATATCCAAAACTATTCATGGTAATCTCAACTGCTTCAAACTAATAAGACACTACATTCCAAATCAAGCGGCCTTGCTGTACATGCAATGGATGATCTTCTGCCACATGTCATGCTGAATGACAGCACCCAGGCACCTCCCTCAGCCACTAAGTGCATTGGTTCATTGTACAATCAAGCAATACAAATTCGCGTCTCGGTGTCCAGCGGCACAGTGGTTGCAAAACGTTGCTTTTAATGTGTTTTAATGTGTTCGAATTCACTCTATGTGAAAAATATCCAAAACTATTCATCGTAATCTCAACTGCTTCAAACTAATAAGACACTACATTCCAAATCAAGCAATACAGATTATGGACAAAAAAAAAAAACACCCGTTATCACCACTGCAATATACTCGACAACTATCATTGACTAAATTTGGAAAACTTCATTAAACTATACTCTGTAAAGCTAACATTCAAATGCATCCATAACCTAGACAAAACAGCAATAGAGTCACCAGGAGCACCTCCCACAAGAACTGTGCGACCCCCCCACAGGAGGACCAGGTTTATTCGGTCTGCTTTCTCCATAAAGACGGCCAAACTGTGGAACCCACTGCCCACTGACCTCAAAAATAGACCAGAGTTTAAGGAGTTCACATCAAAGCTAAAGTTGTGGCTTAAAACAAACCAAAGATGTACGCACCTCTGAGTCTGTAAATAATGTATAGTGTGTGTGCGTGTGTGCGTGGAGACCACTGTTGTAAACATGTATTTTAGGGTTGTGTATTTCATTCATTCTGTATCATTTGTATGTACTACAGGGAAAAGCTCAACCAGGGACAGGAGTTGAAAAGGAGCATTCTCTGCTACACACTCTGTATGTGTCGCATGAGCTGCATCTTTCATGTTGTAACTATGAAAGATGACTTTCATTGTCCCTGTCAAACAAATCACTCAATCAATAAAAAATAAATAAATAAAAACTGTGATTGGTGTCACCAAATGTCACGTGTTGAGCGGAGGCCGCTGGATTTTTGGAATGAAAAATTCATTTACAGAAGGTAGCGTTGTATCGTGGTAACCGTTATCTAGTCTTTATCTAGTTTTTGTCAAGTTTTAAAAAATATGCGATGATCTGTGATGTGTCATGTCCATTTCTCTAAGTGCAAAAACCAAAACATAAGCAGTGATTGTGTGCTTTTTCTCCGCACAAAATCCCCCAAATAAATAACGTCTCATTTTTGCTCAGTGCAAAAATAAAATGACAATGAAAACAAAAGTCAGAGTTGTCATTGTCATGCTGTTGGAGCAATCGGCAACCATTTATCAAGTCTTTTTCAATATAGTGTCCCACGCGGTCCAGTGGGGTCCACAGCCCTCTCTGTCATCCACAGTGTCCTTTGCTTGAGACATCATCCTCGTCCTGCGGTGCCCGAGAGCGACGACTGGGAGTGCGTGATTTGTCATCGTCGCCATCCCAACGATGTCCTTGACATTCCTAACGGAGACGTCTACGTCCTCCGACGGGCTGAGGAACGGGGTCCTCACACCCACTACCGAAATTGGAGAGTTCACACGGCACACCTGAGCGCGTCTCGGTGTCCAGCGACACAGTGGTTGGAAAACGTTGCTTTCAATGTGTTTCAGTCACTGTGATCGGTGTCACCAAATGTCACGTGTTGAGCGGAGGCCGCTGGATTTTTGGAATGAAAAATTCATTTACAGAAGGTAGCGTTGTATCGTGGTAACCGTTATCTAGTCTTTATCTCGTCTTAGTGAAGTTAGGGTTAGGGTTAGTTAAGTTAAAAAAAAAAAAAAAAACGTGTGGCCAATGACGGGTATCGAACCCGTGACCATCAACTTACGAGCACCACGCGCTAACCGACTGAGCTAAAAATTTGCGTTTTTCAGGTGTGGGGAAAAAAAGGGCTTTTATCCTATGCACCCTCTACGCGCTGTGCTGCCATCTAGTGGCGAAAAGTATTGCGGCGGATCACGGACGCGGTCGCCGCCGCAGGGCATGACGGGAGTTCAGGTTAGTGGTTGTGAGGAAGTGCCACTGTGGGGCTCGTTTGGTCGCTGATCTGTGCTGATGTTGTGTCTTTGTTCCTCGCTTCAGGTAGTCATTGTTTCGTGTTGTTTTGTTCTGCGTGTCGGATACCTGTGGGCAACCGTGAGTCAGACACGCGTCTGCTGGAGAGCAGTTATAATGTGGTCGTGGTTGGGAACGCATGCGCGCGCATGCGCACGTGACACACATCACGAGTGCGGTCCCGTTGCAATGTCACGGATGGGCTCGTTCAAGTCACCATAGAAGCCGAAGCGCACGCTCCCGCCGCTCGCCACTCATCCGGACGGTTTGCGGCACCCGCGCCGAGCACGTCATCACACAGACATCACACAAACTCCGACACATTTCAGGAGTTTGACGTGTTGACTGCGTCCAAATCATCCTCGTCCTGCGGTGCCCGAGAGCGACGACTGGGAGTGCGTGATTTGTCATCGTCGCCATCCGACGGATGTCCTTGACATTCCTACCGGAGGCGTCTACGTCCTCCGACAGGCCGAGGGACGGCGTCCTCACACCCAACTGCCGAAATTGGAGAGTTCACGCGGCCCACCTGAGCGCGTCTCGGTGTCCAGCGGAACAGTGGTTGAAAAACGTTGCTTTTAATGTGTTTTAATGTGTTTTAATTCACTCTATGCGAAAAATATCCAAAACTATTCATGGTAATCTCAACTGCTTCAAACTAATAAGACACTACATTCCAAATCAAGCGGCCTTGCTGTACATGCAATGGATGATCTTCTGCCACATGTCATGCTGAATGACAGCACCCAGGCACCTCCCTCAGCCACTAAGTGCATTGGTTCATTGTACAATCAAGCAATACAAATTCGCGTCTCGGTGTCCAGCGGCACAGTGGTTGCAAAACGTTGCTTTTAATGTGTTTTAATGTGTTCGAATTCACTCTATGTGAAAAATATCCAAAACTATTCATCGTAATCTCAACTGCTTCAAACTAATAAGACACTACATTCCAAATCAAGCAATACAGATTATGGACAAAAAAAAAAAACACCCGTTATCACCACTGCAATATACTCGACAACTATCATTGACTAAATTTGGAAAACTTCATTAAACTATACTCTGTAAAGCTAACATTCAAATGCATCCATAACCTAGACAAAACAGCAATAGAGTCACCAGGAGCACCTCCCACAAGAACTGTGCGACCCCCCCACAGGAGGACCAGGTTTATTCGGTCTGCTTTCTCCATAAAGACGGCCAAACTGTGGAACCCACTGCCCACTGACCTCAAAAATAGACCAGAGTTTAAGGAGTTCACATCAAAGCTAAAGTTGTGGCTTAAAACAAACCAAAGATGTACGCACCTCTGAGTCTGTAAATAATGTATAGTGTGTGTGCGTGTGTGCGTGGAGACCACTGTTGTAAACATGTATTTTAGGGTTGTGTATTTCATTCATTCTGTATCATTTGTATGTACTACAGGGAAAAGCTCAACCAGGGACAGGAGTTGAAAAGGAGCATTCTCTGCTACACACTCTGTATGTGTCGCATGAGCTGCATCTTTCATGTTGTAACTATGAAAGATGACTTTCATTGTCCCTGTCAAACAAATCACTCAATCAATAAAAAATAAATAAATAAAAACTGTGATTGGTGTCACCAAATGTCACGTGTTGAGCGGAGGCCGCTGGATTTTTGGAATGAAAAATTCATTTACAGAAGGTAGCGTTGTATCGTGGTAACCGTTATCTAGTCTTTATCTAGTTTTTGTCAAGTTTTAAAAAATATGCGATGATCTGTGATGTGTCATGTCCATTTCTCTAAGTGCAAAAACCAAAACATAAGCAGTGATTGTGTGCTTTTTCTCCGCACAAAATCCCCCAAATAAATAACGTCTCATTTTTGCTCAGTGCAAAAATAAAATGACAATGAAAACAAAAGTCAGAGTTGTCATTGTCATGCTGTTGGAGCAATCGGCAACCATTTATCAAGTCTTTTTCAATATAGTGTCCCACGCGGTCCAGTGGGGTCCACAGCCCTCTCTGTCATCCACAGTGTCCTTTGCTTGAGACATCATCCTCGTCCTGCGGTGCCCGAGAGCGACGACTGGGAGTGCGTGATTTGTCATCGTCGCCATCCCAACGATGTCCTTGACATTCCTAACGGAGACGTCTACGTCCTCCGACGGGCTGAGGAACGGGGTCCTCACACCCACTACCGAAATTGGAGAGTTCACACGGCACACCTGAGCGCGTCTCGGTGTCCAGCGACACAGTGGTTGGAAAACGTTGCTTTCAATGTGTTTCAGTCACTGTGATCGGTGTCACCAAATGTCACGTGTTGAGCGGAGGCCGCTGGATTTTTGGAATGAAAAATTCATTTACAGAAGGTAGTGTTGTATCGTGGTAACCGTTATCTAGTCTTTATCTCGTCTTAGTGAAGTTAGGGTTAGGGTTAGTTAAGTTAAAAAAAAAAAAAAAAAACGTGTGGCCAATGACGGGTATCGAACCCGTGACCATCAACTTACGAGCACCACGCGCTAACCGACTGAGCTAAAAATTTGCGTTTTTCAGGTGTGGGGAAAAAAAGGGCTTTTATCCTATGCACCCTCTACGCGCTGTGCTGCCATCTAGTGGCGAAAAGTATTGCGGCGGATCACGGACGCGGTCGCCGCCGCAGGGCATGACGGGAGTTCAGGTTAGTGGTTGTGAGGAAGTGCCACTGTGGGGCTCGTTTGGTCGCTGATCTGTGCTGATGTTGTGTCTTTGTTCCTCGCTTCAGGTAGTCATTGTTTCGTGTTGTTTTGTTCTGCGTGTCGGATACCTGTGGGCAACCGTGAGTCAGACACGCGTCTGCTGGAGAGCAGTTATAATGTGGTCGTGGTTGGGAACGCATGCGCGCGCATGCGCACGTGACACACATCACGAGTGCGGTCCCGTTGCAATGTCACGGATGGGCTCGTTCAAGTCACCATAGAAGCCGAAGCGCACGCTCCCGCCGCTCGCCACTCATCCGGACGGTTTGCGGCACCCGCGCCGAGCACGTCATCACACAGACATCACACAAACTCCGACACATTTCAGGAGTTTGACGTGTTGACTGCGTCCAAATCATCCTCGTCCTGCGGTGCCCGAGAGCGACGACTGGGAGTGCGTGATTTGTCATCGTCGCCATCCGACGGATGTCCTTGACATTCCTACCGGAGGCGTCTACGTCCTCCGACAGGCCGAGGGACGGCGTCCTCACACCCAACTGCCGAAATTGGAGAGTTCACGCGGCCCACCTGAGCGCGTCTCGGTGTCCAGCGGAACAGTGGTTGAAAAACGTTGCTTTTAATGTGTTTTAATGTGTTTTAATTCACTCTATGCGAAAAATATCCAAAACTATTCATGGTAATCTCAACTGCTTCAAACTAATAAGACACTACATTCCAAATCAAGCGGCCTTGCTGTACATGCAATGGATGATCTTCTGCCACATGTCATGCTGAATGACAGCACCCAGGCACCTCCCTCAGCCACTAAGTGCATTGGTTCATTGTACAATCAAGCAATACAAATTCGCGTCTCGGTGTCCAGCGGCACAGTGGTTGCAAAACGTTGCTTTTAATGTGTTTTAATGTGTTCGAATTCACTCTATGTGAAAAATATCCAAAACTATTCATCGTAATCTCAACTGCTTCAAACTAATAAGACACTACATTCCAAATCAAGCAATACAGATTATGGACAAAAAAAAAAAACACCCGTTATCACCACTGCAATATACTCGACAACTATCATTGACTAAATTTGGAAAACTTCATTAAACTATACTCTGTAAAGCTAACATTCAAATGCATCCATAACCTAGACAAAACAGCAATAGAGTCACCAGGAGCACCTCCCACAAGAACTGTGCGACCCCCCCACAGGAGGACCAGGTTTATTCGGTCTGCTTTCTCCATAAAGACGGCCAAACTGTGGAACCCACTGCCCACTGACCTCAAAAATAGACCAGAGTTTAAGGAGTTCACATCAAAGCTAAAGTTGTGGCTTAAAACAAACCAAAGATGTACGCACCTCTGAGTCTGTAAATAATGTATAGTGTGTGTGCGTGTGTGCGTGGAGACCACTGTTGTAAACATGTATTTTAGGGTTGTGTATTTCATTCATTCTGTATCATTTGTATGTACTACAGGGAAAAGCTCAACCAGGGACAGGAGTTGAAAAGGAGCATTCTCTGCTACACACTCTGTATGTGTCGCATGAGCTGCATCTTTCATGTTGTAACTATGAAAGATGACTTTCATTGTCCCTGTCAAACAAATCACTCAATCAATAAAAAATAAATAAATAAAAACTGTGATTGGTGTCACCAAATGTCACGTGTTGAGCGGAGGCCGCTGGATTTTTGGAATGAAAAATTCATTTACAGAAGGTAGCGTTGTATCGTGGTAACCGTTATCTAGTCTTTATCTAGTTTTTGTCAAGTTTTAAAAAATATGCGATGATCTGTGATGTGTCATGTCCATTTCTCTAAGTGCAAAAACCAAAACATAAGCAGTGATTGTGTGCTTTTTCTCCGCACAAAATCCCCCAAATAAATAACGTCTCATTTTTGCTCAGTGCAAAAATAAAATGACAATGAAAACAAAAGTCAGAGTTGTCATTGTCATGCTGTTGGAGCAATCGGCAACCATTTATCAAGTCTTTTTCAATATAGTGTCCCACGCGGTCCAGTGGGGTCCACAGCCCTCTCTGTCATCCACAGTGTCCTTTGCTTGAGACATCATCCTCGTCCTGCGGTGCCCGAGAGCGACGACTGGGAGTGCGTGATTTGTCATCGTCGCCATCCCAACGATGTCCTTGACATTCCTAACGGAGACGTCTACGTCCTCCGACGGGCTGAGGAACGGGGTCCTCACACCCACTACCGAAATTGGAGAGTTCACACGGCACACCTGAGCGCGTCTCGGTGTCCAGCGACACAGTGGTTGGAAAACGTTGCTTTCAATGTGTTTCAGTCACTGTGATCGGTGTCACCAAATGTCACGTGTTGAGCGGAGGCCGCTGGATTTTTGGAATGAAAAATTCATTTACAGAAGGTAGTGTTGTATCGTGGTAACCGTTATCTAGTCTTTATCTCGTCTTAGTGAAGTTAGGGTTAGGGTTAGTTAAGTTAAAAAAAAAAAAAAAAAACGTGTGGCCAATGACGGGTATCGAACCCGTGACCATCAACTTACGAGCACCACGCGCTAACCGACTGAGCTAAAAATTTGCGTTTTTCAGGTGTGGGGAAAAAAAGGGCTTTTATCCTATGCACCCTCTACGCGCTGTGCTGCCATCTAGTGGCGAAAAGTATTGCGGCGGATCACGGACGCGGTCGCCGCCGCAGGGCATGACGGGAGTTCAGGTTAGTGGTTGTGAGGAAGTGCCACTGTGGGCCTCGCTTCAGGTAGTCATTGTTTCGTGTTGTTTTGTTCTGCGTGTCGGATACCTGTGGGCAACCGTGAGTCAGACACGCATCTGCTGGAGAGCACTTATAATGTGGTCGTGGTTGGGCACGCATGCGCGCGCATGCGCACGTGACACACATCACGAGTGCGGTCCCGTTGCAATGTCACGGATGGGCTCGTTCAAGTCACCATAGAAGCCGAAGCGTAAGCTCCCGCCGCTCGCCACTCATCCGGACGGTTTGCGGCACCCGCGCCGAGCACGTCATCACACAGACATCACACAAACTCCGACACATTTCAGGAGTTTGACGTGTTGACTGCGTCCAAATCATCCTCGTCCTGCGGTGCCCGAGAGCGACGACTGGGAGTGCGTGATTTGTCATCGTCGCCATCCGACGGATGTCCTTGACATTCCTACCGGAGGCGTCTACGTCCTCCGACAGGCCGAGGGACGGCGTCCTCACACCCAACTGCCGAAATTGGAGAGTTCACGCGGCCCACCTGAGCGCGTCTCGGTGTCCAGCGGAACAGTGGTTGAAAAACGTTGCTTTTAATGTGTTTTAATGTGTTTTAATTCACTCTATGCGAAAAATATCCAAAACTATTCATGGTAATCTCAACTGCTTCAAACTAATAAGACACTACATTCCAAATCAAGCGGCCTTGCTGTACATGCAATGGATGATCTTCTGCCACATGTCATGCTGAATGACAGCACCCAGGCACCTCCCTCAGCCACTAAGTGCATTGGTTCATTGTACAATCAAGCAATACAAATTCGCGTCTCGGTGTCCAGCGGCACAGTGGTTGCAAAACGTTGCTTTTAATGTGTTTTAATGTGTTCGAATTCACTCTATGTGAAAAATATCCAAAACTATTCATCGTAATCTCAACTGCTTCAAACTAATAAGACACTACATTCCAAATCAAGCAATACAGATTATGGACAAAAAAAAAAAACACCCGTTATCACCACTGCAATATACTCGACAACTATCATTGACTAAATTTGGAAAACGTCATTAAACTATACTCTGTAAAGCTAACATTCAAATGCATCCATAACCTAGACAAAACAGCAATAGAGTCACCAGGAGCACCTCCCACAAGAACTGTGCGACCCCCCCACAGGAGGACCAGGTTTATTCGGTCTGCTTTCTCCATAAAGACGGCCAAACTGTGGAACCCACTGCCCACTGACCTCAAAAATAGACCAGAGTTTAAGGAGTTCACATCAAAGCTAAAGTTGTGGCTTAAAACAAACCAAAGATGTACGCACCTCTGAGTCTGTAAATAATGTATAGTGTGTGTGCGTGTGTGCGTGGAGACCACTGTTGTAAACATGTATTTTAGGGTTGTGTATTTCATTCATTCTGTATCATTTGTATGTACTACAGGGAAAAGCTCAACCAGGGACAGGAGTTGAAAAGGAGCATTCTCTGCTACACACTCTGTATGTGTCGCATGAGCTGCATCTTTCATGTTGTAACTATGAAAGATGACTTTCATTGTCCCTGTCAAACAAATCACTCAATCAATAAAAAATAAATAAATAAAAACTGTGATTGGTGTCACCAAATGTCACGTGTTGAGCGGAGGCCGCTGGATTTTTGGAATGAAAAATTCATTTACAGAAGGTAGCGTTGTATCGTGGTAACCGTTATCTAGTCTTTATCTAGTTTTTGTCAAGTTTTAAAAAATATGCGATGATCTGTGATGTGTCATGTCCATTTCTCTAAGTGCAAAAACCAAAACATAAGCAGTGATTGTGTGCTTTTTCTCCGCACAAAATCCCCCAAATAAATAACGTCTCATTTTTGCTCAGTGCAAAAATAAAATGACAATGAAAACAAAAGTCAGAGTTGTCATTGTCATGCTGTTGGAGCAATCGGCAACCATTTATCAAGTCTTTTTCAATATAGTGTCCCACGCGGTCCAGTGGGGTCCACAGCCCTCTCTGTCATCCACAGTGTCCTTTGCTTGAGACATCATCCTCGTCCTGCGGTGCCCGAGAGCGACGACTGGGAGTGCGTGATTTGTCATCGTCGCCATCCCAACGATGTCCTTGACATTCCTAACGGAGACGTCTACGTCCTCCGACGGGCTGAGGAACGGGGTCCTCACACCCACTACCGAAATTGGAGAGTTCACACGGCACACCTGAGCGCGTCTCGGTGTCCAGCGACACAGTGGTTGGAAAACGTTGCTTTCAATGTGTTTCAGTCACTGTGATCGGTGTCACCAAATGTCACGTGTTGAGCGGAGACCGCTGGATTTTTGGAATGAAAAATTCATTTACAGAAGGTAGCGTTGTATCGTGGTAACCGTTATCTAGTCTTTATCTCGTCTTAGTGAAGTTAGGGTTAGGGTTAGTTAAGTTAAAAAAAAAAAAAAAAACGTGTGGCCAATGACGGGTATCGAACCCGTGACCATCAACTTACGAGCACCACGCGCTAACCGACTGAGCTAAAAATTTGCGTTTTTCAGGTGTGGGGAAAAAAAGGGCTTTTATCCTATGCACCCTCTACGCGCTGTGCTGCCATCTAGTGGCGAAAAGTATTGCGGCGGATCACGGACGCGGTCGCCGCCGCAGGGCATGACGGGAGTTCAGGTTAGTGGTTGTGAGGAAGTGCCACTGTGGGGCTCGTTTGGTCGCTGATCTGTGCTGATGTTGTGTCTTTGTTCCTCGCTTCAGGTAGTCATTGTTTCGTGTTGTTTTGTTCTGCGTGTCGGATACCTGTGGGCAACCGTGAGTCAGACACGCGTCTGCTGGAGAGCAGTTATAATGTGGTCGTGGTTGGGAACGCATGCGCGCGCATGCGCACGTGACACACATCACGAGTGCGGTCCCGTTGCAATGTCACGGATGGGCTCGTTCAAGTCACCATAGAAGCCGAAGCGTAAGCTCCCGCCGCTCGCCACTCATCCGGACGGTTTGCGGCACCCGCGCCGAGCACGTCATCACACAGACATCACACAAACTCCGACACATTTCAGGAGTTTGACGTGTTGACTGCGTCCAAATCATCCTCGTCCTGCGGTGCCCGAGAGCGACGACTGGGAGTGCGTGATTTGTCATCGTCGCCATCCGACGGATGTCCTTGACATTCCTACCGGAGGCGTCTACGTCCTCCGACAGGCCGAGGGACGGCGTCCTCACACCCAACTGCCGAAATTGGAGAGTTCACGCGGCCCACCTGAGCGCGTCTCGGTGTCCAGCGGAACAGTGGTTGAAAAACGTTGCTTTTAATGTGTTTTAATGTGTTTTAATTCACTCTATGCGAAAAATATCCAAAACTATTCATGGTAATCTCAACTGCTTCAAACTAATAAGACACTACATTCCAAATCAAGCGGCCTTGCTGTACATGCAATGGATGATCTTCTGCCACATGTCATGCTGAATGACAGCACCCAGGCACCTCCCTCAGCCACTAAGTGCATTGGTTCATTGTACAATCAAGCAATACAAATTCGCGTCTCGGTGTCCAGCGGCACAGTGGTTGCAAAACGTTGCTTTTAATGTGTTTTAATGTGTTCGAATTCACTCTATGTGAAAAATATCCAAAACTATTCATCGTAATCTCAACTGCTTCAAACTAATAAGACACTACATTCCAAATCAAGCAATACAGATTATGGACAAAAAAAAAAAACACCCGTTATCACCACTGCAATATACTCGACAACTATCATTGACTAAATTTGGAAAACTTCATTAAACTATACTCTGTAAAGCTAACATTCAAATGCATCCATAACCTAGACAAAACAGCAATAGAGTCACCAGGAGCACCTCCCACAAGAACTGTGCGACCCCCCCACAGGAGGACCAGGTTTATTCGGTCTGCTTTCTCCATAAAGACGGCCAAACTGTGGAACCCACTGCCCACTGACCTCAAAAATAGACCAGAGTTTAAGGAGTTCACATCAAAGCTAAAGTTGTGGCTTAAAACAAACCAAAGATGTACGCACCTCTGAGTCTGTAAATAATGTATAGTGTGTGTGCGTGTGTGCGTGGAGACCACTGTTGTAAACATGTATTTTAGGGTTGTGTATTTCATTCATTCTGTATCATTTGTATGTACTACAGGGAAAAGCTCAACCAGGGACAGGAGTTGAAAAGGAGCATTCTCTGCTACACACTCTGTATGTGTCGCATGAGCTGCATCTTTCATGTTGTAACTATGAAAGATGACTTTCATTGTCCCTGTCAAACAAATCACTCAATCAATAAAAAATAAATAAATAAAAACTGTGATTGGTGTCACCAAATGTCACGTGTTGAGCGGAGGCCGCTGGATTTTTGGAATGAAAAATTCATTTACAGAAGGTAGCGTTGTATCGTGGTAACCGTTATCTAGTCTTTATCTAGTTTTTGTCAAGTTTTAAAAAATATGCGATGATCTGTGATGTGTCATGTCCATTTCTCTAAGTGCAAAAACCAAAACATAAGCAGTGATTGTGTGCTTTTTCTCCGCACAAAATCCCCCAAATAAATAACGTCTCATTTTTGCTCAGTGCAAAAATAAAATGACAATGAAAACAAAAGTCAGAGTTGTCATTGTCATGCTGTTGGAGCAATCGGCAACCATTTATCAAGTCTTTTTCAATATAGTGTCCCACGCGGTCCAGTGGGGTCCACAGCCCTCTCTGTCATCCACAGTGTCCTTTGCTTGAGACATCATCCTCGTCCTGCGGTGCCCGAGAGCGACGACTGGGAGTGCGTGATTTGTCATCGTCGCCATCCCAACGATGTCCTTGACATTCCTAACGGAGACGTCTACGTCCTCCGACGGGCTGAGGAACGGGGTCCTCACACCCACTACCGAAATTGGAGAGTTCACACGGCACACCTGAGCGCGTCTCGGTGTCCAGCGACACAGTGGTTGGAAAACGTTGCTTTCAATGTGTTTCAGTCACTGTGATCGGTGTCACCAAATGTCACGTGTTGAGCGGAGGCCGCTGGATTTTTGGAATGAAAAATTCATTTACAGAAGGTAGCGTTGTATCGTGGTAACCGTTATCTAGTCTTTATCTCGTCTTAGTGAAGTTAGGGTTAGGGTTAGTTAAGTTAAAAAAAAAAAAAAAAAACGTGTGGCCAATGACGGGTATCGAACCCGTGACCATCAACTTACGAGCACCACGCGCTAACCGACTGAGCTAAAAATTTGCGTTTTTCAGGTGTGGGGAAAAAAAGGGCTTTTATCCTATGCACCCTCTACGCGCTGTGCTGCCATCTAGTGGCGAAAAGTATTGCGGCGGATCACGGACGCGGTCGCCGCCGCAGGGCATGACGGGAGTTCAGGTTAGTGGTTGTGAGGAAGTGCCACTGTGGGGCTCGTTTGGTCGCTGATCTGTGCTGATGTTGTGTCTTTGTTCCTCGCTTCAGGTAGTCATTGTTTCGTGTTGTTTTGTTCTGCGTGTCGGATACCTGTGGGCAACCGTGAGTCAGACACGCGTCTGCTGGAGAGCAGTTATAATGTGGTCGTGGTTGGGAACGCATGCGCGCGCATGCGCACGTGACACACATCACGAGTGCGGTCCCGTTGCAATGTCACGGATGGGCTCGTTCAAGTCACCATAGAAGCCGAAGCGTAAGCTCCCGCCGCTCGCCACTCATCCGGACGGTTTGCGGCACCCGCGCCGAGCACGTCATCACACAGACATCACACAAACTCCGACACATTTCAGGAGTTTGACGTGTTGACTGCGTCCAAATCATCCTCGTCCTGCGGTGCCCGAGAGCGACGACTGGGAGTGCGTGATTTGTCATCGTCGCCATCCGACGGATGTCCTTGACATTCCTACCGGAGGCGTCTACGTCCTCCGACAGGCCGAGGGACGGCGTCCTCACACCCAACTGCCGAAATTGGAGAGTTCACGCGGCCCACCTGAGCGCGTCTCGGTGTCCAGCGGAACAGTGGTTGAAAAACGTTGCTTTTAATGTGTTTTAATGTGTTTTAATTCACTCTATGCGAAAAATATCCAAAACTATTCATGGTAATCTCAACTGCTTCAAACTAATAAGACACTACATTCCAAATCAAGCGGCCTTGCTGTACATGCAATGGATGATCTTCTGCCACATGTCATGCTGAATGACAGCACCCAGGCACCTCCCTCAGCCACTAAGTGCATTGGTTCATTGTACAATCAAGCAATACAAATTCGCGTCTCGGTGTCCAGCGGCACAGTGGTTGCAAAACGTTGCTTTTAATGTGTTTTAATGTGTTCGAATTCACTCTATGTGAAAAATATCCCAAACTATTCATCGTAATCTCAACTGCTTCAAACTAATAAGACACTACATTCCAAATCAAGCAATACAGATTATGGACAAAAAAAAAAAACACCCGTTATCACCACTGCAATATACTCGACAACTATCATTGACTAAATTTGGAAAACTTCATTAAACTATACTCTGTAAAGCTAACATTCAAATGCATCCATAACCTAGACAAAACAGCAATAGAGTCACCAGGAGCACCTCCCACAAGAACTGTGCGACCCCCCCACAGGAGGACCAGGTTTATTCGGTCTGCTTTCTCCATAAAGACGGCCAAACTGTGGAACCCACTGCCCACTGACCTCAAAAATAGACCAGAGTTTAAGGAGTTCACATCAAAGCTAAAGTTGTGGCTTAAAACAAACCAAAGATGTACGCACCTCTGAGTCTGTAAATAATGTATAGTGTGTGTGCGTGTGTGCGTGGAGACCACTGTTGTAAACATGTATTTTAGGGTTGTGTATTTCATTCATTCTGTATCATTTGTATGTACTACAGGGAAAAGCTCAACCAGGGACAGGAGTTGAAAAGGAGCATTCTCTGCTACACACTCTGTATGTGTCGCATGAGCTGCATCTTTCATGTTGTAACTATGAAAGATGACTTTCATTGTCCCTGTCAAACAAATCACTCAATCAATAAAAAATAAATAAATAAAAACTGTGATTGGTGTCACCAAATGTCACGTGTTGAGCGGAGGCCGCTGGATTTTTGGAATGAAAAATTCATTTACAGAAGGTAGCGTTGTATCGTGGTAACCGTTATCTAGTCTTTATCTAGTTTTTGTCAAGTTTTAAAAAATATGCGATGATCTGTGATGTGTCATGTCCATTTCTCTAAGTGCAAAAACCAAAACATAAGCAGTGATTGTGTGCTTTTTCTCCGCACAAAATCCCCCAAATAAATAACGTCTCATTTTTGCTCAGTGCAAAAATAAAATGACAATGAAAACAAAAGTCAGAGTTGTCATTGTCATGCTGTTGGAGCAATCGGCAACCATTTATCAAGTCTTTTTCAATATAGTGTCCCACGCGGTCCAGTGGGGTCCACAGCCCTCTCTGTCATCCACAGTGTCCTTTGCTTGAGACATCATCCTCGTCCTGCGGTGCCCGAGAGCGACGACTGGGAGTGCGTGATTTGTCATCGTCGCCATCCCAACGATGTCCTTGACATTCCTAACGGAGACGTCTACGTCCTCCGACGGGCTGAGGAACGGGGTCCTCACACCCACTACCGAAATTGGAGAGTTCACACGGCACACCTGAGCGCGTCTCGGTGTCCAGCGACACAGTGGTTGGAAAACGTTGCTTTCAATGTGTTTCAGTCACTGTGATCGGTGTCACCAAATGTCACGTGTTGAGCGGAGGCCGCTGGATTTTTGGAATGAAAAATTCATTTACAGAAGGTAGCGTTGTATCGTGGTAACCGTTATCTAGTCTTTATCTCGTCTTAGTGAAGTTAGGGTTAGGGTTAGTTAAGTTAAAAAAAAAAAAAAAAACGTGTGGCCAATGACGGGTATCGAACCCGTGACCATCAACTTACGAGCACCACGCGCTAACCGACTGAGCTAAAAATTTGCGTTTTTCAGGTGTGGGGAAAAAAAGGGCTTTTATCCTATGCACCCTCTACGCGCTGTGCTGCCATCTAGTGGCGAAAAGTATTGCGGCGGATCACGGACGCGGTCGCCGCCGCAGGGCATGACGGGAGTTCAGGTTAGTGGTTGTGAGGAAGTGCCACTGTGGGGCTCGTTTGGTCGCTGATCTGTGCTGATGTTGTGTCTTTGTTCCTCGCTTCAGGTAGTCATTGTTTCGTGTTGTTTTGTTCTGCGTGTCGGATACCTGTGGGCAACCGTGAGTCAGACACGCGTCTGCTGGAGAGCAGTTATAATGTGGTCGTGGTTGGGAACGCATGCGCGCGCATGCGCACGTGACACACATCACGAGTGCGGTCCCGTTGCAATGTCACGGATGGGCTCGTTCAAGTCACCATAGAAGCCGAAGCGCACGCTCCCGCCGCTCGCCACTCATCCGGACGGTTTGCGGCACCCGCGCCGAGCACGTCATCACACAGACATCACACAAACTCCGACACATTTCAGGAGTTTGACGTGTTGACTGCGTCCAAATCATCCTCGTCCTGCGGTGCCCGAGAGCGACGACTGGGAGTGCGTGATTTGTCATCGTCGCCATCCGACGGATGTCCTTGACATTCCTACCGGAGGCGTCTACGTCCTCCGACAGGCCGAGGGACGGCGTCCTCACACCCAACTGCCGAAATTGGAGAGTTCACGCGGCCCACCTGAGCGCGTCTCGGTGTCCAGCGGAACAGTGGTTGAAAAACGTTGCTTTTAATGTGTTTTAATGTGTTTTAATTCACTCTATGCGAAAAATATCCAAAACTATTCATGGTAATCTCAACTGCTTCAAACTAATAAGACACTACATTCCAAATCAAGCGGCCTTGCTGTACATGCAATGGATGATCTTCTGCCACATGTCATGCTGAATGACAGCACCCAGGCACCTCCCTCAGCCACTAAGTGCATTGGTTCATTGTACAATCAAGCAATACAAATTCGCGTCTCGGTGTCCAGCGGCACAGTGGTTGCAAAACGTTGCTTTTAATGTGTTTTAATGTGTTCGAATTCACTCTATGTGAAAAATATCCCAAACTATTCATCGTAATCTCAACTGCTTCAAACTAATAAGACACTACATTCCAAATCAAGCAATACAGATTATGGACAAAAAAAAAAAACACCCGTTATCACCACTGCAATATACTCGACAACTATCATTGACTAAATTTGGAAAACTTCATTAAACTATACTCTGTAAAGCTAACATTCAAATGCATCCATAACCTAGACAAAACAGCAATAGAGTCACCAGGAGCACCTCCCACAAGAACTGTGCGACCCCCCCACAGGAGGACCAGGTTTATTCGGTCTGCTTTCTCCATAAAGACGGCCAAACTGTGGAACCCACTGCCCACTGACCTCAAAAATAGACCAGAGTTTAAGGAGTTCACATCAAAGCTAAAGTTGTGGCTTAAAACAAACCAAAGATGTACGCACCTCTGAGTCTGTAAATAATGTATAGTGTGTGTGCGTGTGTGCGTGGAGACCACTGTTGTAAACATGTATTTTAGGGTTGTGTATTTCATTCATTCTGTATCATTTGTATGTACTACAGGGAAAAGCTCAACCAGGGACAGGAGTTGAAAAGGAGCATTCTCTGCTACACACTCTGTATGTGTCGCATGAGCTGCATCTTTCATGTTGTAACTATGAAAGATGACTTTCATTGTCCCTGTCAAACAAATCACTCAATCAATAAAAAATAAATAAATAAAAACTGTGATTGGTGTCACCAAATGTCACGTGTTGAGCGGAGGCCGCTGGATTTTTGGAATGAAAAATTCATTTACAGAAGGTAGCGTTGTATCGTGGTAACCGTTATCTAGTCTTTATCTAGTTTTTGTCAAGTTTTAAAAAATATGCGATGATCTGTGATGTGTCATGTCCATTTCTCTAAGTGCAAAAACCAAAACATAAGCAGTGATTGTGTGCTTTTTCTCCGCACAAAATCCCCCAAATAAATAACGTCTCATTTTTGCTCAGTGCAAAAATAAAATGACAATGAAAACAAAAGTCAGAGTTGTCATTGTCATGCTGTTGGAGCAATCGGCAACCATTTATCAAGTCTTTTTCAATATAGTGTCCCACGCGGTCCAGTGGGGTCCACAGCCCTCTCTGTCATCCACAGTGTCCTTTGCTTGAGACATCATCCTCGTCCTGCGGTGCCCGAGAGCGACGACTGGGAGTGCGTGATTTGTCATCGTCGCCATCCCAACGATGTCCTTGACATTCCTAACGGAGACGTCTACGTCCTCCGACGGGCTGAGGAACGGGGTCCTCACACCCACTACCGAAATTGGAGAGTTCACACGGCACACCTGAGCGCGTCTCGGTGTCCAGCGACACAGTGGTTGGAAAACGTTGCTTTCAATGTGTTTCAGTCACTGTGATCGGTGTCACCAAATGTCACGTGTTGAGCGGAGGCCGCTGGATTTTTGGAATGAAAAATTCATTTACAGAAGGTAGCGTTGTATCGTGGTAACCGTTATCTAGTCTTTATCTCGTCTTAGTGAAGTTAGGGTTAGGGTTAGTTAAGTTAAAAAAAAAAAAAAAAAACGTGTGGCCAATGACGGGTATCGAACCCGTGACCATCAACTTACGAGCACCACGCGCTAACCGACTGAGCTAAAAATTTGCGTTTTTCAGGTGTGGGGAAAAAAAGGGCTTTTATCCTATGCACCCTCTACGCGCTGTGCTGCCATCTAGTGGCGAAAAGTATTGCGGCGGATCACGGACGCGGTCGCCGCCGCAGGGCATGACGGGAGTTCAGGTTAGTGGTTGTGAGGAAGTGCCACTGTGGGGCTCGTTTGGTCGCTGATCTGTGCTGATGTTGTGTCTTTGTTCCTCGCTTCAGGTAGTCATTGTTTCGTGTTGTTTTGTTCTGCGTGTCGGATACCTGTGGGCAACCGTGAGTCAGACACGCGTCTGCTGGAGAGCAGTTATAATGTGGTCGTGGTTGGGAACGCATGCGCGCGCATGCGCACGTGACACACATCACGAGTGCGGTCCCGTTGCAATGTCACGGATGGGCTCGTTCAAGTCACCATAGAAGCCGAAGCGTAAGCTCCCGCCGCTCGCCACTCATCCGGACGGTTTGCGGCACCCGCGCCGAGCACGTCATCACACAGACATCACACAAACTCCGACACATTTCAGGAGTTTGACGTGTTGACTGCGTCCAAATCATCCTCGTCCTGCGGTGCCCGAGAGCGACGACTGGGAGTGCGTGATTTGTCATCGTCGCCATCCGACGGATGTCCTTGACATTCCTACCGGAGGCGTCTACGTCCTCCGACAGGCCGAGGGACGGCGTCCTCACACCCAACTGCCGAAATTGGAGAGTTCACGCGGCCCACCTGAGCGCGTCTCGGTGTCCAGCGGAACAGTGGTTGAAAAACGTTGCTTTTAATGTGTTTTAATGTGTTTTAATTCACTCTATGCGAAAAATATCCAAAACTATTCATGGTAATCTCAACTGCTTCAAACTAATAAGACACTACATTCCAAATCAAGCGGCCTTGCTGTACATGCAATGGATGATCTTCTGCCACATGTCATGCTGAATGACAGCACCCAGGCACCTCCCTCAGCCACTAAGTGCATTGGTTCATTGTACAATCAAGCAATACAAATTCGCGTCTCGGTGTCCAGCGGCACAGTGGTTGCAAAACGTTGCTTTTAATGTGTTTTAATGTGTTCGAATTCACTCTATGTGAAAAATATCCAAAACTATTCATCGTAATCTCAACTGCTTCAAACTAATAAGACACTACATTCCAAATCAAGCAATACAGATTATGGACAAAAAAAAAAAACACCCGTTATCACCACTGCAATATACTCGACAACTATCATTGACTAAATTTGGAAAACTTCATTAAACTATACTCTGTAAAGCTAACATTCAAATGCATCCATAACCTAGACAAAACAGCAATAGAGTCACCAGGAGCACCTCCCACAAGAACTGTGCGACCCCCCCACAGGAGGACCAGGTTTATTCGGTCTGCTTTCTCCATAAAGACGGCCAAACTGTGGAACCCACTGCCCACTGACCTCAAAAATAGACCAGAGTTTAAGGAGTTCACATCAAAGCTAAAGTTGTGGCTTAAAACAAACCAAAGATGTACGCACCTCTGAGTCTGTAAATAATGTATAGTGTGTGTGCGTGTGTGCGTGGAGACCACTGTTGTAAACATGTATTTTAGGGTTGTGTATTTCATTCATTCTGTATCATTTGTATGTACTACAGGGAAAAGCTCAACCAGGGACAGGAGTTGAAAAGGAGCATTCTCTGCTACACACTCTGTATGTGTCGCATGAGCTGCATCTTTCATGTTGTAACTATGAAAGATGACTTTCATTGTCCCTGTCAAACAAATCACTCAATCAATAAAAAATAAATAAATAAAAACTGTGATTGGTGTCACCAAATGTCACGTGTTGAGCGGAGGCCGCTGGATTTTTGGAATGAAAAATTCATTTACAGAAGGTAGCGTTGTATCGTGGTAACCGTTATCTAGTCTTTATCTAGTTTTTGTCAAGTTTTAAAAAATATGCGATGATCTGTGATGTGTCATGTCCATTTCTCTAAGTGCAAAAACCAAAACATAAGCAGTGATTGTGTGCTTTTTCTCCGCACAAAATCCCCCAAATAAATAACGTCTCATTTTTGCTCAGTGCAAAAATAAAATGACAATGAAAACAAAAGTCAGAGTTGTCATTGTCATGCTGTTGGAGCAATCGGCAACCATTTATCAAGTCTTTTTCAATATAGTGTCCCACGCGGTCCAGTGGGGTCCACAGCCCTCTCTGTCATCCACAGTGTCCTTTGCTTGAGACATCATCCTCGTCCTGCGGTGCCCGAGAGCGACGACTGGGAGTGCGTGATTTGTCATCGTCGCCATCCCAACGATGTCCTTGACATTCCTAACGGAGACGTCTACGTCCTCCGACGGGCTGAGGAACGGGGTCCTCACACCCACTACCGAAATTGGAGAGTTCACACGGCACACCTGAGCGCGTCTCGGTGTCCAGCGACACAGTGGTTGGAAAACGTTGCTTTCAATGTGTTTCAGTCACTGTGATCGGTGTCACCAAATGTCACGTGTTGAGCGGAGGCCGCTGGATTTTTGGAATGAAAAATTCATTTACAGAAGGTAGCGTTGTATCGTGGTAACCGTTATCTAGTCTTTATCTCGTCTTAGTGAAGTTAGGGTTAGGGTTAGTTAAGTTAAAAAAAAAAAAAAAAAACGTGTGGCCAATGACGGGTATCGAACCCGTGACCATCAACTTACGAGCACCACGCGCTAACCGACTGAGCTAAAAATTTGCGTTTTTCAGGTGTGGGGAAAAAAAGGGCTTTTATCCTATGCACCCTCTACGCGCTGTGCTGCCATCTAGTGGCGAAAAGTATTGCGGCGGATCACGGACGCGGTCGCCGCCGCAGGGCATGACGGGAGTTCAGGTTAGTGGTTGTGAGGAAGTGCCACTGTGGGGCTCGTTTGGTCGCTGATCTGTGCTGATGTTGTGTCTTTGTTCCTCGCTTCAGGTAGTCATTGTTTCGTGTTGTTTTGTTCTGCGTGTCGGATACCTGTGGGCAACCGTGAGTCAGACACGCGTCTGCTGGAGAGCAGTTATAATGTGGTCGTGGTTGGGAACGCATGCGCGCGCATGCGCACGTGACACACATCACGAGTGCGGTCCCGTTGCAATGTCACGGATGGGCTCGTTCAAGTCACCATAGAAGCCGAAGCGTAAGCTCCCGCCGCTCGCCACTCATCCGGACGGTTTGCGGCACCCGCGCCGAGCACGTCATCACACAGACATCACACAAACTCCGACACATTTCAGGAGTTTGACGTGTTGACTGCGTCCAAATCATCCTCGTCCTGCGGTGCCCGAGAGCGACGACTGGGAGTGCGTGATTTGTCATCGTCGCCATCCGACGGATGTCCTTGACATTCCTACCGGAGGCGTCTACGTCCTCCGACAGGCCGAGGGACGGCGTCCTCACACCCAACTGCCGAAATTGGAGAGTTCACGCGGCCCACCTGAGCGCGTCTCGGTGTCCAGCGGAACAGTGGTTGAAAAACGTTGCTTTTAATGTGTTTTAATGTGTTTTAATTCACTCTATGCGAAAAATATCCAAAACTATTCATGGTAATCTCAACTGCTTCAAACTAATAAGACACTACATTCCAAATCAAGCGGCCTTGCTGTACATGCAATGGATGATCTTCTGCCACATGTCATGCTGAATGACAGCACCCAGGCACCTCCCTCAGCCACTAAGTGCATTGGTTCATTGTACAATCAAGCAATACAAATTCGCGTCTCGGTGTCCAGCGGCACAGTGGTTGCAAAACGTTGCTTTTAATGTGTTTTAATGTGTTCGAATTCACTCTATGTGAAAAATATCCCAAACTATTCATCGTAATCTCAACTGCTTCAAACTAATAAGACACTACATTCCAAATCAAGCAATACAGATTATGGACAAAAAAAAAAAACACCCGTTATCACCACTGCAATATACTCGACAACTATCATTGACTAAATTTGGAAAACTTCATTAAACTATACTCTGTAAAGCTAACATTCAAATGCATCCATAACCTAGACAAAACAGCAATAGAGTCACCAGGAGCACCTCCCACAAGAACTGTGCGACCCCCCCACAGGAGGACCAGGTTTATTCGGTCTGCTTTCTCCATAAAGACGGCCAAACTGTGGAACCCACTGCCCACTGACCTCAAAAATAGACCAGAGTTTAAGGAGTTCACATCAAAGCTAAAGTTGTGGCTTAAAACAAACCAAAGATGTACGCACCTCTGAGTCTGTAAATAATGTATAGTGTGTGTGCGTGTGTGCGTGGAGACCACTGTTGTAAACATGTATTTTAGGGTTGTGTATTTCATTCATTCTGTATCATTTGTATGTACTACAGGGAAAAGCTCAACCAGGGACAGGAGTTGAAAAGGAGCATTCTCTGCTACACACTCTGTATGTGTCGCATGAGCTGCATCTTTCATGTTGTAACTATGAAAGATGACTTTCATTGTCCCTGTCAAACAAATCACTCAATCAATAAAAAATAAATAAATAAAAACTGTGATTGGTGTCACCAAATGTCACGTGTTGAGCGGAGGCCGCTGGATTTTTGGAATGAAAAATTCATTTACAGAAGGTAGCGTTGTATCGTGGTAACCGTTATCTAGTCTTTATCTAGTTTTTGTCAAGTTTTAAAAAATATGCGATGATCTGTGATGTGTCATGTCCATTTCTCTAAGTGCAAAAACCAAAACATAAGCAGTGATTGTGTGCTTTTTCTCCGCACAAAATCCCCCAAATAAATAACGTCTCATTTTTGCTCAGTGCAAAAATAAAATGACAATGAAAACAAAAGTCAGAGTTGTCATTGTCATGCTGTTGGAGCAATCGGCAACCATTTATCAAGTCTTTTTCAATATAGTGTCCCTTGCGGTCCAGTGGGGTCCACAGCCCTCTCTGTCATCCACAGTGTCCTTTGCTTGAGACATCATCCTCGTCCTGCGGTGCCCGAGAGCGACGACTGGGAGTGCGTGATTTGTCATCGTCGCCATCCCAACGATGTCCTTGACATTCCTAACGGAGACGTCTACGTCCTCCGACGGGCTGAGGAACGGGGTCCTCACACCCACTACCGAAATTGGAGAGTTCACACGGCACACCTGAGCGCGTCTCGGTGTCCAGCGACACAGTGGTTGGAAAACGTTGCTTTCAATGTGTTTCAGTCACTGTGATCGGTGTCACCAAATGTCACGTGTTGAGCGGAGGCCGCTGGATTTTTGGAATGAAAAATTCATTTACAGAAGGTAGCGTTGTATCGTGGTAACCGTTATCTAGTCTTTATCTCGTCTTAGTGAAGTTAGGGTTAGGGTTAGTTAAGTTAAAAAAAAAAAAAAAAAACGTGTGGCCAATGACGGGTATCGAACCCGTGACCATCAACTTACGAGCACCACGCGCTAACCGACTGAGCTAAAAATTTGCGTTTTTCAGGTGTGGGGAAAAAAAGGGCTTTTATCCTATGCACCCTCTACGCGCTGTGCTGCCATCTAGTGGCGAAAAGTATTGCGGCGGATCACGGACGCGGTCGCCGCCGCAGGGCATGACGGGAGTTCAGGTTAGTGGTTGTGAGGAAGTGCCACTGTGGGGCTCGTTTGGTCGCTGATCTGTGCTGATGTTGTGTCTTTGTTCCTCGCTTCAGGTAGTCATTGTTTCGTGTTGTTTTGTTCTGCGTGTCGGATACCTGTGGGCAACCGTGAGTCAGACACGCGTCTGCTGGAGAGCAGTTATAATGTGGTCGTGGTTGGGAACGCATGCGCGCGCATGCGCACGTGACACACATCACGAGTGCGGTCCCGTTGCAATGTCACGGATGGGCTCGTTCAAGTCACCATAGAAGCCGAAGCGTAAGCTCCCGCCGCTCGCCACTCATCCGGACGGTTTGCGGCACCCGCGCCGAGCACGTCATCACACAGACATCACACAAACTCCGACACATTTCAGGAGTTTGACGTGTTGACTGCGTCCAAATCATCCTCGTCCTGCGGTGCCCGAGAGCGACGACTGGGAGTGCGTGATTTGTCATCGTCGCCATCCGACGGATGTCCTTGACATTCCTACCGGAGGCGTCTACGTCCTCCGACAGGCCGAGGGACGGCGTCCTCACACCCAACTGCCGAAATTGGAGAGTTCACGCGGCCCACCTGAGCGCGTCTCGGTGTCCAGCGGAACAGTGGTTGAAAAACGTTGCTTTTAATGTGTTTTAATGTGTTTTAATTCACTCTATGCGAAAAATATCCAAAACTATTCATGGTAATCTCAACTGCTTCAAACTAATAAGACACTACATTCCAAATCAAGCGGCCTTGCTGTACATGCAATGGATGATCTTCTGCCACATGTCATGCTGAATGACAGCACCCAGGCACCTCCCTCAGCCACTAAGTGCATTGGTTCATTGTACAATCAAGCAATACAAATTCGCGTCTCGGTGTCCAGCGGCACAGTGGTTGCAAAACGTTGCTTTTAATGTGTTTTAATGTGTTCGAATTCACTCTATGTGAAAAATATCCCAAACTATTCATCGTAATCTCAACTGCTTCAAACTAATAAGACACTACATTCCAAATCAAGCAATACAGATTATGGACAAAAAAAAAAAACACCCGTTATCACCACTGCAATATACTCGACAACTATCATTGACTAAATTTGGAAAACTTCATTAAACTATACTCTGTAAAGCTAACATTCAAATGCATCCATAACCTAGACAAAACAGCAATAGAGTCACCAGGAGCACCTCCCACAAGAACTGTGCGACCCCCCCACAGGAGGACCAGGTTTATTCGGTCTGCTTTCTCCATAAAGACGGCCAAACTGTGGAACCCACTGCCCACTGACCTCAAAAATAGACCAGAGTTTAAGGAGTTCACATCAAAGCTAAAGTTGTGGCTTAAAACAAACCAAAGATGTACGCACCTCTGAGTCTGTAAATAATGTATAGTGTGTGTGCGTGTGTGCGTGGAGACCACTGTTGTAAACATGTATTTTAGGGTTGTGTATTTCATTCATTCTGTATCATTTGTATGTACTACAGGGAAAAGCTCAACCAGGGACAGGAGTTGAAAAGGAGCATTCTCTGCTACACACTCTGTATGTGTCGCATGAGCTGCATCTTTCATGTTGTAACTATGAAAGATGACTTTCATTGTCCCTGTCAAACAAATCACTCAATCAATAAAAAATAAATAAATAAAAACTGTGATTGGTGTCACCAAATGTCACGTGTTGAGCGGAGGCCGCTGGATTTTTGGAATGAAAAATTCATTTACAGAAGGTAGCGTTGTATCGTGGTAACCGTTATCTAGTCTTTATCTAGTTTTTGTCAAGTTTTAAAAAATATGCGATGATCTGTGATGTGTCATGTCCATTTCTCTAAGTGCAAAAACCAAAACATAAGCAGTGATTGTGTGCTTTTTCTCCGCACAAAATCCCCCAAATAAATAACGTCTCATTTTTGCTCAGTGCAAAAATAAAATGACAATGAAAACAAAAGTCAGAGTTGTCATTGTCATGCTGTTGGAGCAATCGGCAACCATTTATCAAGTCTTTTTCAATATAGTGTCCCACGCGGTCCAGTGGGGTCCACAGCCCTCTCTGTCATCCACAGTGTCCTTTGCTTGAGACATCATCCTCGTCCTGCGGTGCCCGAGAGCGACGACTGGGAGTGCGTGATTTGTCATCGTCGCCATCCCAACGATGTCCTTGACATTCCTAACGGAGACGTCTACGTCCTCCGACGGGCTGAGGAACGGGGTCCTCACACCCACTACCGAAATTGGAGAGTTCACACGGCACACCTGAGCGCGTCTCGGTGTCCAGCGACACAGTGGTTGGAAAACGTTGCTTTCAATGTGTTTCAGTCACTGTGATCGGTGTCACCAAATGTCACGTGTTGAGCGGAGGCCGCTGGATTTTTGGAATGAAAAATTCATTTACAGAAGGTAGCGTTGTATCGTGGTAACCGTTATCTAGTCTTTATCTCGTCTTAGTGAAGTTAGGGTTAGGGTTAGTTAAGTTAAAAAAAAAAAAAAAAACGTGTGGCCAATGACGGGTATCGAACCCGTGACCATCAACTTACGAGCACCACGCGCTAACCGACTGAGCTAAAAATTTGCGTTTTTCAGGTGTGGGGAAAAAAAGGGCTTTTATCCTATGCACCCTCTACGCGCTGTGCTGCCATCTAGTGGCGAAAAGTATTGCGGCGGATCACGGACGCGGTCGCCGCCGCAGGGCATGACGGGAGTTCAGGTTAGTGGTTGTGAGGAAGTGCCACTGTGGGGCTCGTTTGGTCGCTGATCTGTGCTGATGTTGTGTCTTTGTTCCTCGCTTCAGGTAGTCATTGTTTCGTGTTGTTTTGTTCTGCGTGTCGGATACCTGTGGGCAACCGTGAGTCAGACACGCGTCTGCTGGAGAGCAGTTATAATGTGGTCGTGGTTGGGAACGCATGCGCGCGCATGCGCACGTGACACACATCACGAGTGCGGTCCCGTTGCAATGTCACGGATGGGCTCGTTCAAGTCACCATAGAAGCCGAAGCGCACGCTCCCGCCGCTCGCCACTCATCCGGACGGTTTGCGGCACCCGCGCCGAGCACGTCATCACACAGACATCACACAAACTCCGACACATTTCAGGAGTTTGACGTGTTGACTGCGTCCAAATCATCCTCGTCCTGCGGTGCCCGAGAGCGACGACTGGGAGTGCGTGATTTGTCATCGTCGCCATCCGACGGATGTCCTTGACATTCCTACCGGAGGCGTCTACGTCCTCCGACAGGCCGAGGGACGGCGTCCTCACACCCAACTGCCGAAATTGGAGAGTTCACGCGGCCCACCTGAGCGCGTCTCGGTGTCCAGCGGAACAGTGGTTGAAAAACGTTGCTTTTAATGTGTTTTAATGTGTTTTAATTCACTCTATGCGAAAAATATCCAAAACTATTCATGGTAATCTCAACTGCTTCAAACTAATAAGACACTACATTCCAAATCAAGCGGCCTTGCTGTACATGCAATGGATGATCTTCTGCCACATGTCATGCTGAATGACAGCACCCAGGCACCTCCCTCAGCCACTAAGTGCATTGGTTCATTGTACAATCAAGCAATACAAATTCGCGTCTCGGTGTCCAGCGGCACAGTGGTTGCAAAACGTTGCTTTTAATGTGTTTTAATGTGTTCGAATTCACTCTATGTGAAAAATATCCCAAACTATTCATCGTAATCTCAACTGCTTCAAACTAATAAGACACTACATTCCAAATCAAGCAATACAGATTATGGACAAAAAAAAAAAACACCCGTTATCACCACTGCAATATACTCGACAACTATCATTGACTAAATTTGGAAAACTTCATTAAACTATACTCTGTAAAGCTAACATTCAAATGCATCCATAACCTAGACAAAACAGCAATAGAGTCACCAGGAGCACCTCCCACAAGAACTGTGCGACCCCCCCACAGGAGGACCAGGTTTATTCGGTCTGCTTTCTCCATAAAGACGGCCAAACTGTGGAACCCACTGCCCACTGACCTCAAAAATAGACCAGAGTTTAAGGAGTTCACATCAAAGCTAAAGTTGTGGCTTAAAACAAACCAAAGATGTACGCACCTCTGAGTCTGTAAATAATGTATAGTGTGTGTGCGTGTGTGCGTGGAGACCACTGTTGTAAACATGTATTTTAGGGTTGTGTATTTCATTCATTCTGTATCATTTGTATGTACTACAGGGAAAAGCTCAACCAGGGACAGGAGTTGAAAAGGAGCATTCTCTGCTACACACTCTGTATGTGTCGCATGAGCTGCATCTTTCATGTTGTAACTATGAAAGATGACTTTCATTGTCCCTGTCAAACAAATCACTCAATCAATAAAAAATAAATAAATAAAAACTGTGATTGGTGTCACCAAATGTCACGTGTTGAGCGGAGGCCGCTGGATTTTTGGAATGAAAAATTCATTTACAGAAGGTAGCGTTGTATCGTGGTAACCGTTATCTAGTCTTTATCTAGTTTTTGTCAAGTTTTAAAAAATATGCGATGATCTGTGATGTGTCATGTCCATTTCTCTAAGTGCAAAAACCAAAACATAAGCAGTGATTGTGTGCTTTTTCTCCGCACAAAATCCCCCAAATAAATAACGTCTCATTTTTGCTCAGTGCAAAAATAAAATGACAATGAAAACAAAAGTCAGAGTTGTCATTGTCATGCTGTTGGAGCAATCGGCAACCATTTATCAAGTCTTTTTCAATATAGTGTCCCACGCGGTCCAGTGGGGTCCACAGCCCTCTCTGTCATCCACAGTGTCCTTTGCTTGAGACATCATCCTCGTCCTGCGGTGCCCGAGAGCGACGACTGGGAGTGCGTGATTTGTCATCGTCGCCATCCCAACGATGTCCTTGACATTCCTAACGGAGACGTCTACGTCCTCCGACGGGCTGAGGAACGGGGTCCTCACACCCACTACCGAAATTGGAGAGTTCACACGGCACACCTGAGCGCGTCTCGGTGTCCAGCGACACAGTGGTTGGAAAACGTTGCTTTCAATGTGTTTCAGTCACTGTGATCGGTGTCACCAAATGTCACGTGTTGAGCGGAGGCCGCTGGATTTTTGGAATGAAAAATTCATTTACAGAAGGTAGCGTTGTATCGTGGTAACCGTTATCTAGTCTTTATCTCGTCTTAGTGAAGTTAGGGTTAGGGTTAGTTAAGTTAAAAAAAAAAAAAAAAAACGTGTGGCCAATGACGGGTATCGAACCCGTGACCATCAACTTACGAGCACCACGCGCTAACCGACTGAGCTAAAAATTTGCGTTTTTCAGGTGTGGGGAAAAAAAGGGCTTTTATCCTATGCACCCTCTACGCGCTGTGCTGCCATCTAGTGGCGAAAAGTATTGCGGCGGATCACGGACGCGGTCGCCGCCGCAGGGCATGACGGGAGTTCAGGTTAGTGGTTGTGAGGAAGTGCCACTGTGGGGCTCGTTTGGTCGCTGATCTGTGCTGATGTTGTGTCTTTGTTCCTCGCTTCAGGTAGTCATTGTTTCGTGTTGTTTTGTTCTGCGTGTCGGATACCTGTGGGCAACCGTGAGTCAGACACGCGTCTGCTGGAGAGCAGTTATAATGTGGTCGTGGTTGGGAACGCATGCGCGCGCATGCGCACGTGACACACATCACGAGTGCGGTCCCGTTGCAATGTCACGGATGGGCTCGTTCAAGTCACCATAGAAGCCGAAGCGTAAGCTCCCGCCGCTCGCCACTCATCCGGACGGTTTGCGGCACCCGCGCCGAGCACGTCATCACACAGACATCACACAAACTCCGACACATTTCAGGAGTTTGACGTGTTGACTGCGTCCAAATCATCCTCGTCCTGCGGTGCCCGAGAGCGACGACTGGGAGTGCGTGATTTGTCATCGTCGCCATCCGACGGATGTCCTTGACATTCCTACCGGAGGCGTCTACGTCCTCCGACAGGCCGAGGGACGGCGTCCTCACACCCAACTGCCGAAATTGGAGAGTTCACGCGGCCCACCTGAGCGCGTCTCGGTGTCCAGCGGAACAGTGGTTGAAAAACGTTGCTTTTAATGTGTTTTAATGTGTTTTAATTCACTCTATGCGAAAAATATCCAAAACTATTCATGGTAATCTCAACTGCTTCAAACTAATAAGACACTACATTCCAAATCAAGCGGCCTTGCTGTACATGCAATGGATGATCTTCTGCCACATGTCATGCTGAATGACAGCACCCAGGCACCTCCCTCAGCCACTAAGTGCATTGGTTCATTGTACAATCAAGCAATACAAATTCGCGTCTCGGTGTCCAGCGGCACAGTGGTTGCAAAACGTTGCTTTTAATGTGTTTTAATGTGTTCGAATTCACTCTATGTGAAAAATATCCCAAACTATTCATCGTAATCTCAACTGCTTCAAACTAATAAGACACTACATTCCAAATCAAGCAATACAGATTATGGACAAAAAAAAAAAACACCCGTTATCACCACTGCAATATACTCGACAACTATCATTGACTAAATTTGGAAAACTTCATTAAACTATACTCTGTAAAGCTAACATTCAAATGCATCCATAACCTAGACAAAACAGCAATAGAGTCACCAGGAGCACCTCCCACAAGAACTGTGCGACCCCCCCACAGGAGGACCAGGTTTATTCGGTCTGCTTTCTCCATAAAGACGGCCAAACTGTGGAACCCACTGCCCACTGACCTCAAAAATAGACCAGAGTTTAAGGAGTTCACATCAAAGCTAAAGTTGTGGCTTAAAACAAACCAAAGATGTACGCACCTCTGAGTCTGTAAATAATGTATAGTGTGTGTGCGTGTGTGCGTGGAGACCACTGTTGTAAACATGTATTTTAGGGTTGTGTATTTCATTCATTCTGTATCATTTGTATGTACTACAGGGAAAAGCTCAACCAGGGACAGGAGTTGAAAAGGAGCATTCTCTGCTACACACTCTGTATGTGTCGCATGAGCTGCATCTTTCATGTTGTAACTATGAAAGATGACTTTCATTGTCCCTGTCAAACAAATCACTCAATCAATAAAAAATAAATAAATAAAAACTGTGATTGGTGTCACCAAATGTCACGTGTTGAGCGGAGGCCGCTGGATTTTTGGAATGAAAAATTCATTTACAGAAGGTAGCGTTGTATCGTGGTAACCGTTATCTAGTCTTTATCTAGTTTTTGTCAAGTTTTAAAAAATATGCGATGATCTGTGATGTGTCATGTCCATTTCTCTAAGTGCAAAAACCAAAACATAAGCAGTGATTGTGTGCTTTTTCTCCGCACAAAATCCCCCAAATAAATAACGTCTCATTTTTGCTCAGTGCAAAAATAAAATGACAATGAAAACAAAAGTCAGAGTTGTCATTGTCATGCTGTTGGAGCAATCGGCAACCATTTATCAAGTCTTTTTCAATATAGTGTCCCACGCGGTCCAGTGGGGTCCACAGCCCTCTCTGTCATCCACAGTGTCCTTTGCTTGAGACATCATCCTCGTCCTGCGGTGCCCGAGAGCGACGACTGGGAGTGCGTGATTTGTCATCGTCGCCATCCCAACGATGTCCTTGACATTCCTAACGGAGACGTCTACGTCCTCCGACGGGCTGAGGAACGGGGTCCTCACACCCACTACCGAAATTGGAGAGTTCACACGGCACACCTGAGCGCGTCTCGGTGTCCAGCGACACAGTGGTTGGAAAACGTTGCTTTCAATGTGTTTCAGTCACTGTGATCGGTGTCACCAAATGTCACGTGTTGAGCGGAGGCCGCTGGATTTTTGGAATGAAAAATTCATTTACAGAAGGTAGCGTTGTATCGTGGTAACCGTTATCTAGTCTTTATCTCGTCTTAGTGAAGTTAGGGTTAGGGTTAGTTAAGTTAAAAAAAAAAAAAAAAACGTGTGGCCAATGACGGGTATCGAACCCGTGACCATCAACTTACGAGCACCACGCGCTAACCGACTGAGCTAAAAATTTGCGTTTTTCAGGTGTGGGGAAAAAAAGGGCTTTTATCCTATGCACCCTCTACGCGCTGTGCTGCCATCTAGTGGCGAAAAGTATTGCGGCGGATCACGGACGCGGTCGCCGCCGCAGGGCATGACGGGAGTTCAGGTTAGTGGTTGTGAGGAAGTGCCACTGTGGGGCTCGTTTGGTCGCTGATCTGTGCTGATGTTGTGTCTTTGTTCCTCGCTTCAGGTAGTCATTGTTTCGTGTTGTTTTGTTCTGCGTGTCGGATACCTGTGGGCAACCGTGAGTCAGACACGCGTCTGCTGGAGAGCAGTTATAATGTGGTCGTGGTTGGGAACGCATGCGCGCGCATGCGCACGTGACACACATCACGAGTGCGGTCCCGTTGCAATGTCACGGATGGGCTCGTTCAAGTCACCATAGAAGCCGAAGCGCACGCTCCCGCCGCTCGCCACTCATCCGGACGGTTTGCGGCACCCGCGCCGAGCACGTCATCACACAGACATCACACAAACTCCGACACATTTCAGGAGTTTGACGTGTTGACTGCGTCCAAATCATCCTCGTCCTGCGGTGCCCGAGAGCGACGACTGGGAGTGCGTGATTTGTCATCGTCGCCATCCGACGGATGTCCTTGACATTCCTACCGGAGGCGTCTACGTCCTCCGACAGGCCGAGGGACGGCGTCCTCACACCCAACTGCCGAAATTGGAGAGTTCACGCGGCCCACCTGAGCGCGTCTCGGTGTCCAGCGGAACAGTGGTTGAAAAACGTTGCTTTTAATGTGTTTTAATGTGTTTTAATTCACTCTATGCGAAAAATATCCAAAACTATTCATGGTAATCTCAACTGCTTCAAACTAATAAGACACTACATTCCAAATCAAGCGGCCTTGCTGTACATGCAATGGATGATCTTCTGCCACATGTCATGCTGAATGACAGCACCCAGGCACCTCCCTCAGCCACTAAGTGCATTGGTTCATTGTACAATCAAGCAATACAAATTCGCGTCTCGGTGTCCAGCGGCACAGTGGTTGCAAAACGTTGCTTTTAATGTGTTTTAATGTGTTCGAATTCACTCTATGTGAAAAATATCCAAAACTATTCATCGTAATCTCAACTGCTTCAAACTAATAAGACACTACATTCCAAATCAAGCAATACAGATTATGGACAAAAAAAAAAAACACCCGTTATCACCACTGCAATATACTCGACAACTATCATTGACTAAATTTGGAAAACTTCATTAAACTATACTCTGTAAAGCTAACATTCAAATGCATCCATAACCTAGACAAAACAGCAATAGAGTCACCAGGAGCACCTCCCACAAGAACTGTGCGACCCCCCCACAGGAGGACCAGGTTTATTCGGTCTGCTTTCTCCATAAAGACGGCCAAACTGTGGAACCCACTGCCCACTGACCTCAAAAATAGACCAGAGTTTAAGGAGTTCACATCAAAGCTAAAGTTGTGGCTTAAAACAAACCAAAGATGTACGCACCTCTGAGTCTGTAAATAATGTATAGTGTGTGTGCGTGTGTGCGTGGAGACCACTGTTGTAAACATGTATTTTAGGGTTGTGTATTTCATTCATTCTGTATCATTTGTATGTACTACAGGGAAAAGCTCAACCAGGGACAGGAGTTGAAAAGGAGCATTCTCTGCTACACACTCTGTATGTGTCGCATGAGCTGCATCTTTCATGTTGTAACTATGAAAGATGACTTTCATTGTCCCTGTCAAACAAATCACTCAATCAATAAAAAATAAATAAATAAAAACTGTGATTGGTGTCACCAAATGTCACGTGTTGAGCGGAGGCCGCTGGATTTTTGGAATGAAAAATTCATTTACAGAAGGTAGCGTTGTATCGTGGTAACCGTTATCTAGTCTTTATCTAGTTTTTGTCAAGTTTTAAAAAATATGCGATGATCTGTGATGTGTCATGTCCATTTCTCTAAGTGCAAAAACCAAAACATAAGCAGTGATTGTGTGCTTTTTCTCCGCACAAAATCCCCCAAATAAATAACGTCTCATTTTTGCTCAGTGCAAAAATAAAATGACAATGAAAACAAAAGTCAGAGTTGTCATTGTCATGCTGTTGGAGCAATCGGCAACCATTTATCAAGTCTTTTTCAATATAGTGTCCCACGCGGTCCAGTGGGGTCCACAGCCCTCTCTGTCATCCACAGTGTCCTTTGCTTGAGACATCATCCTCGTCCTGCGGTGCCCGAGAGCGACGACTGGGAGTGCGTGATTTGTCATCGTCGCCATCCCAACGATGTCCTTGACATTCCTAACGGAGACGTCTACGTCCTCCGACGGGCTGAGGAACGGGGTCCTCACACCCACTACCGAAATTGGAGAGTTCACACGGCACACCTGAGCGCGTCTCGGTGTCCAGCGACACAGTGGTTGGAAAACGTTGCTTTCAATGTGTTTCAGTCACTGTGATCGGTGTCACCAAATGTCACGTGTTGAGCGGAGGCCGCTGGATTTTTGGAATGAAAAATTCATTTACAGAAGGTAGCGTTGTATCGTGGTAACCGTTATCTAGTCTTTATCTCGTCTTAGTGAAGTTAGGGTTAGGGTTAGTTAAGTTAAAAAAAAAAAAAAAAACGTGTGGCCAATGACGGGTATCGAACCCGTGACCATCAACTTACGAGCACCACGCGCTAACCGACTGAGCTAAAAATTTGCGTTTTTCAGGTGTGGGGAAAAAAAGGGCTTTTATCCTATGCACCCTCTACGCGCTGTGCTGCCATCTAGTGGCGAAAAGTATTGCGGCGGATCACGGACGCGGTCGCCGCCGCAGGGCATGACGGGAGTTCAGGTTAGTGGTTGTGAGGAAGTGCCACTGTGGGGCTCGTTTGGTCGCTGATCTGTGCTGATGTTGTGTCTTTGTTCCTCGCTTCAGGTAGTCATTGTTTCGTGTTGTTTTGTTCTGCGTGTCGGATACCTGTGTGCAACCGTGAGTCAGACACGCGTCTGCTGGAGAGCACTTATAATGTGGTCGTGGTTGGGCGCGCATGCGCGCGCATGCGCACGTGACACACATCACGAGTGCGGTCCCGTTGCAATGTCACGGATGGGCTCGTTCAAGTCACCATAGAAGCCGAAGCGTAAGCTCCCGCCGCTCGCCACTCATCCGGACGGTTTGCGGCACCCGCGCCGAGCACGTCATCGCACAGACATCACACAAACTCCGACACATTTCAGGAGTTTGACGTGTTGACTGCGTCCAAATCATCCTCGTCCTGCGGTGCCCGAGAGCGACGACTGGGAGTGCGTGATTTGTCATCGTCGCCATCCGACGGATGTCCTTGACATTCCTACCGGAGGCGTCTACGTCCTCCGACAGGCCGAGGGACGGCGTCCTCACACCCAACTGCCGAAATTGGAGAGTTCACGCGGCCCACCTGAGCGCGTCTCGGTGTCCAGCGGAACAGTGGTTGAAAAACGTTGCTTTTAATGTGTTTTAATGTGTTTTAATTCACTCTATGCGAAAAATATCCAAAACTATTCATGGTAATCTCAACTGCTTCAAACTAATAAGACACTACATTCCAAATCAAGCGGCCTTGCTGTACATGCAATGGATGATCTTCTGCCACATGTCATGCTGAATGACAGCACCCAGGCACCTCCCTCAGCCACTAAGTGCATTGGTTCATTGTACAATCAAGCAATACAAATTCGCGTCTCGGTGTCCAGCGGCACAGTGGTTGCAAAACGTTGCTTTTAATGTGTTTTAATGTGTTCGAATTCACTCTATGTGAAAAATATCCCAAACTATTCATCGTAATCTCAACTGCTTCAAACTAATAAGACACTACATTCCAAATCAAGCAATACAGATTATGGACAAAAAAAAAAAACACCCGTTATCACCACTGCAATATACTCGACAACTATCATTGACTAAATTTGGAAAACTTCATTAAACTATACTCTGTAAAGCTAACATTCAAATGCATCCATAACCTAGACAAAACAGCAATAGAGTCACCAGGAGCACCTCCCACAAGAACTGTGCGACCCCCCCACAGGAGGACCAGGTTTATTCGGTCTGCTTTCTCCATAAAGACGGCCAAACTGTGGAACCCACTGCCCACTGACCTCAAAAATAGACCAGAGTTTAAGGAGTTCACATCAAAGCTAAAGTTGTGGCTTAAAACAAACCAAAGATGTACGCACCTCTGAGTCTGTAAATAATGTATAGTGTGTGTGCGTGTGTGCGTGGAGACCACTGTTGTAAACATGTATTTTAGGGTTGTGTATTTCATTCATTCTGTATCATTTGTATGTACTACAGGGAAAAGCTCAACCAGGGACAGGAGTTGAAAAGGAGCATTCTCTGCTACACACTCTGTATGTGTCGCATGAGCTGCATCTTTCATGTTGTAACTATGAAAGATGACTTTCATTGTCCCTGTCAAACAAATCACTCAATCAATAAAAAATAAATAAATAAAAACTGTGATTGGTGTCACCAAATGTCACGTGTTGAGCGGAGGCCGCTGGATTTTTGGAATGAAAAATTCATTTACAGAAGGTAGCGTTGTATCGTGGTAACCGTTATCTAGTCTTTATCTAGTTTTTGTCAAGTTTTAAAAAATATGCGATGATCTGTGATGTGTCATGTCCATTTCTCTAAGTGCAAAAACCAAAACATAAGCAGTGATTGTGTGCTTTTTCTCCGCACAAAATCCCCCAAATAAATAACGTCTCATTTTTGCTCAGTGCAAAAATAAAATGACAATGAAAACAAAAGTCAGAGTTGTCATTGTCATGCTGTTGGAGCAATCGGCAACCATTTATCAAGTCTTTTTCAATATAGTGTCCCACGCGGTCCAGTGGGGTCCACAGCCCTCTCTGTCATCCACAGTGTCCTTTGCTTGAGACATCATCCTCGTCCTGCGGTGCCCGAGAGCGACGACTGGGAGTGCGTGATTTGTCATCGTCGCCATCCCAACGATGTCCTTGACATTCCTAACGGAGACGTCTACGTCCTCCGACGGGCTGAGGAACGGGGTCCTCACACCCACTACCGAAATTGGAGAGTTCACACGGCACACCTGAGCACGTCTCGGTGTCCAGCGACACAGTGGTTGGAAAACGTTGCTTTCAATGTGTTTCAGTCACTGTGATCGGTGTCACCAAATGTCACGTGTTGAGCGGAGGCCGCTGGATTTTTGGAATGAAAAATTCATTTACAGAAGGTAGCGTTGTATCGTGGTAACCGTTATCTAGTCTTTATCTCGTCTTAGTGAAGTTAGGGTTAGGGTTAGTTAAGTTAAAAAAAAAAACAAAAACGTGTGGCCAATGACGGGTATCGAACCCGTGACCATCAACTTACGAGCACCACGCGCTAACCGACTGAGCTAAAAATTTGCGTTTTTCAGGTGTGGGGAAAAAAAGGGCTTTTATCCTATGCACCCTCTACGCGCTGTGCTGCCATCTAGTGGCGAAAAGTATTGCGGCGGATCACGGACGCGGTCGCCGCCGCAGGGCATGACGGGAGTTCAGGTTAGTGGTTGTGAGGAAGTGCCACTGTGGGGCTCGTTTGGTCGCTGATCTGTGCTGATGTTGTGTCTTTGTTCCTCGCTTCAGGTAGTCATTGTTTCGTGTTGTTTTGTTCTGCGTGTCGGATACCTGTGTGCAACCGTGAGTCAGACACGCGTCTGCTGGAGAGCACTTATAATGTGGTCGTGGTTGGGCGCGCATGCGCGCGCATGCGCACGTGACACACATCACGAGTGCGGTCCCGTTGCAATGTCACGGATGGGCTCGTTCAAGTCACCATAGAAGCCGAAGCGTAAGCTCCCGCCGCTCGCCACTCATCCGGACGGTTTGCGGCACCCGCGCCGAGCACGTCATCACACAGACATCACACAAACTCCGACACATTTCAGGAGTTTGACGTGTTGACTGCGTCCAAATCATCCTCGTCCTGCGGTGCCCGAGAGCGACGACTGGGAGTGCGTGATTTGTCATCGTCGCCATCCGACGGATGTCCTTGACATTCCTACCGGAGGCGTCTACGTCCTCCGACAGGCCGAGGGACGGCGTCCTCACACCCAACTGCCGAAATTGGAGAGTTCACGCGGCCCACCTGAGCGCGTCTCGGTGTCCAGCGGAACAGTGGTTGAAAAACGTTGCTTTTAATGTGTTTTAATGTGTTTTAATTCACTCTATGCGAAAAATATCCAAAACTATTCATGGTAATCTCAACTGCTTCAAACTAATAAGACACTACATTCCAAATCAAGCGGCCTTGCTGTACATGCAATGGATGATCTTCTGCCACATGTCATGCTGAATGACAGCACCCAGGCACCTCCCTCAGCCACTAAGTGCATTGGTTCATTGTACAATCAAGCAATACAAATTCGCGTCTCGGTGTCCAGCGGCACAGTGGTTGCAAAACGTTGCTTTTAATGTGTTTTAATGTGTTCGAATTCACTCTATGTGAAAAATATCCCAAACTATTCATCGTAATCTCAACTGCTTCAAACTAATAAGACACTACATTCCAAATCAAGCAATACAGATTATGGACAAAAAAAAAAAACACCCGTTATCACCACTGCAATATACTCGACAACTATCATTGACTAAATTTGGAAAACTTCATTAAACTATACTCTGTAAAGCTAACATTCAAATGCATCCATAACCTAGACAAAACAGCAATAGAGTCACCAGGAGCACCTCCCACAAGAACTGTGCGACCCCCCCACAGGAGGACCAGGTTTATTCGGTCTGCTTTCTCCATAAAGACGGCCAAACTGTGGAACCCACTGCCCACTGACCTCAAAAATAGACCAGAGTTTAAGGAGTTCACATCAAAGCTAAAGTTGTGGCTTAAAACAAACCAAAGATGTACGCACCTCTGAGTCTGTAAATAATGTATAGTGTGTGTGCGTGTGTGCGTGGAGACCACTGTTGTAAACATGTATTTTAGGGTTGTGTATTTCATTCATTCTGTATCATTTGTATGTACTACAGGGAAAAGCTCAACCAGGGACAGGAGTTGAAAAGGAGCATTCTCTGCTACACACTCTGTATGTGTCGCATGAGCTGCATCTTTCATGTTGTAACTATGAAAGATGACTTTCATTGTCCCTGTCAAACAAATCACTCAATCAATAAAAAATAAATAAATAAAAACTGTGATTGGTGTCACCAAATGTCACGTGTTGAGCGGAGGCCGCTGGATTTTTGGAATGAAAAATTCATTTACAGAAGGTAGCGTTGTATCGTGGTAACCGTTATCTAGTCTTTATCTAGTTTTTGTCAAGTTTTAAAAAATATGCGATGATCTGTGATGTGTCATGTCCATTTCTCTAAGTGCAAAAACCAAAACATAAGCAGTGATTGTGTGCTTTTTCTCCGCACAAAATCCCCCAAATAAATAACGTCTCATTTTTGCTCAGTGCAAAAATAAAATGACAATGAAAACAAAAGTCAGAGTTGTCATTGTCATGCTGTTGGAGCAATCGGCAACCATTTATCAAGTCTTTTTCAATATAGTGTCCCACGCGGTCCAGTGGGGTCCACAGCCCTCTCTGTCATCCACAGTGTCCTTTGCTTGAGACATCATCCTCGTCCTGCGGTGCCCGAGAGCGACGACTGGGAGTGCGTGATTTGTCATCGTCGCCATCCCAACGATGTCCTTGACATTCCTAACGGAGACGTCTACGTCCTCCGACGGGCTGAGGAACGGGGTCCTCACACCCACTACCGAAATTGGAGAGTTCACACGGCACACCTGAGCGCGTCTCGGTGTCCAGCGACACAGTGGTTGGAAAACGTTGCTTTCAATGTGTTTCAGTCACTGTGATCGGTGTCACCAAATGTCACGTGTTGAGCGGAGGCCGCTGGATTTTTGGAATGAAAAATTCATTTACAGAAGGTAGTGTTGTATCGTGGTAACCGTTATCTAGTCTTTATCTCGTCTTAGTGAAGTTAGGGTTAGGGTTAGTTAAGTTAAAAAAAAAAAAAAAAAACGTGTGGCCAATGACGGGTATCGAACCCGTGACCATCAACTTACGAGCACCACGCGCTAACCGACTGAGCTAAAAATTTGCGTTTTTCAGGTGTGGGGAAAAAAAGGGCTTTTATCCTATGCACCCTCTACGCGCTGTGCTGCCATCTAGTGGCGAAAAGTATTGCGGCGGATCACGGACGCGGTCGCCGCCGCAGGGCATGACGGGAGTTCAGGTTAGTGGTTGTGAGGAAGTGCCACTGTGGGGCTCGTTTGGTCGCTGATCTGTGCTGATGTTGTGTCTTTGTTCCTCGCTTCAGGTAGTCATTGTTTCGTGTTGTTTTGTTCTGCGTGTCGGATACCTGTGTGCAACCGTGAGTCAGACACGCGTCTGCTGGAGAGCACTTATAATGTGGTCGTGGTTGGGCGCGCATGCGCGCGCATGCGCACGTGACACACATCACGAGTGCGGTCCCGTTGCAATGTCACGGATGGGCTCGTTCAAGTCACCATAGAAGCCGAAGCGTAAGCTCCCGCCGCTCGCCACTCATCCGGACGGTTTGCGGCACCCGCGCCGAGCACGTCATCACACAGACATCACACAAACTCCGACACATTTCAGGAGTTTGACGTGTTGACTGCGTCCAAATCATCCTCGTCCTGCGGTGCCCGAGAGCGACGACTGGGAGTGCGTGATTTGTCATCGTCGCCATCCGACGGATGTCCTTGACATTCCTACCGGAGGCGTCTACGTCCTCCGACAGGCCGAGGGACGGCGTCCTCACACCCAACTGCCGAAATTGGAGAGTTCACGCGGCCCACCTGAGCGCGTCTCGGTGTCCAGCGGAACAGTGGTTGAAAAACGTTGCTTTTAATGTGTTTTAATGTGTTTTAATTCACTCTATGCGAAAAATATCCAAAACTATTCATGGTAATCTCAACTGCTTCAAACTAATAAGACACTACATTCCAAATCAAGCGGCCTTGCTGTACATGCAATGGATGATCTTCTGCCACATGTCATGCTGAATGACAGCACCCAGGCACCTCCCTCAGCCACTAAGTGCATTGGTTCATTGTACAATCAAGCAATACAAATTCGCGTCTCGGTGTCCAGCGGCACAGTGGTTGCAAAACGTTGCTTTTAATGTGTTTTAATGTGTTCGAATTCACTCTATGTGAAAAATATCCCAAACTATTCATCGTAATCTCAACTGCTTCAAACTAATAAGACACTACATTCCAAATCAAGCAATACAGATTATGGACAAAAAAAAAAAACACCCGTTATCACCACTGCAATATACTCGACAACTATCATTGACTAAATTTGGAAAACTTCATTAAACTATACTCTGTAAAGCTAACATTCAAATGCATCCATAACCTAGACAAAACAGCAATAGAGTCACCAGGAGCACCTCCCACAAGAACTGTGCGACCCCCCCACAGGAGGACCAGGTTTATTCGGTCTGCTTTCTCCATAAAGACGGCCAAACTGTGGAACCCACTGCCCACTGACCTCAAAAATAGACCAGAGTTTAAGGAGTTCACATCAAAGCTAAAGTTGTGGCTTAAAACAAACCAAAGATGTACGCACCTCTGAGTCTGTAAATAATGTATAGTGTGTGTGCGTGTGTGCGTGGAGACCACTGTTGTAAACATGTATTTTAGGGTTGTGTATTTCATTCATTCTGTATCATTTGTATGTACTACAGGGAAAAGCTCAACCAGGGACAGGAGTTGAAAAGGAGCATTCTCTGCTACACACTCTGTATGTGTCGCATGAGCTGCATCTTTCATGTTGTAACTATGAAAGATGACTTTCATTGTCCCTGTCAAACAAATCACTCAATCAATAAAAAATAAATAAATAAAAACTGTGATTGGTGTCACCAAATGTCACGTGTTGAGCGGAGGCCGCTGGATTTTTGGAATGAAAAATTCATTTACAGAAGGTAGCGTTGTATCGTGGTAACCGTTATCTAGTCTTTATCTAGTTTTTGTCAAGTTTTAAAAAATATGCGATGATCTGTGATGTGTCATGTCCATTTCTCTAAGTGCAAAAACCAAAACATAAGCAGTGATTGTGTGCTTTTTCTCCGCACAAAATCCCCCAAATAAATAACGTCTCATTTTTGCTCAGTGCAAAAATAAAATGACAATGAAAACAAAAGTCAGAGTTGTCATTGTCATGCTGTTGGAGCAATCGGCAACCATTTATCAAGTCTTTTTCAATATAGTGTCCCACGCGGTCCAGTGGGGTCCACAGCCCTCTCTGTCATCCACAGTGTCCTTTGCTTGAGACATCATCCTCGTCCTGCGGTGCCCGAGAGCGACGACTGGGAGTGCGTGATTTGTCATCGTCGCCATCCCAACGATGTCCTTGACATTCCTAACGGAGACGTCTACGTCCTCCGACGGGCTGAGGAACGGGGTCCTCACACCCACTACCGAAATTGGAGAGTTCACACGGCACACCTGAGCACGTCTCGGTGTCCAGCGACACAGTGGTTGGAAAACGTTGCTTTCAATGTGTTTCAGTCACTGTGATCGGTGTCACCAAATGTCACGTGTTGAGCGGAGGCCGCTGGATTTTTGGAATGAAAAATTCATTTACAGAAGGTAGCGTTGTATCGTGGTAACCGTTATCTAGTCTTTATCTCGTCTTAGTGAAGTTAGGGTTAGGGTTAGTTAAGTTAAAAAAAAAAACAAAAACGTGTGGCCAATGACGGGTATCGAACCCGTGACCATCAACTTACGAGCACCACGCGCTAACCGACTGAGCTAAAAATTTGCGTTTTTCAGGTGTGGGGAAAAAAAGGGCTTTTATCCTATGCACCCTCTACGCGCTGTGCTGCCATCTAGTGGCGAAAAGTATTGCGGCGGATCACGGACGCGGTCGCCGCCGCAGGGCATGACGGGAGTTCAGGTTAGTGGTTGTGAGGAAGTGCCACTGTGGGGCTCGTTTGGTCGCTGATCTGTGCTGATGTTGTGTCTTTGTTCCTCGCTTCAGGTAGTCATTGTTTCGTGTTGTTTTGTTCTGCGTGTCGGATACCTGTGTGCAACCGTGAGTCAGACACGCGTCTGCTGGAGAGCACTTATAATGTGGTCGTGGTTGGGCGCGCATGCGCGCGCATGCGCACGTGACACACATCACGAGTGCGGTCCCGTTGCAATGTCACGGATGGGCTCGTTCAAGTCACCATAGAAGCCGAAGCGTAAGCTCCCGCCGCTCGCCACTCATCCGGACGGTTTGCGGCACCCGCGCCGAGCACGTCATCACACAGACATCACACAAACTCCGACACATTTCAGGAGTTTGACGTGTTGACTGCGTCCAAATCATCCTCGTCCTGCGGTGCCCGAGAGCGACGACTGGGAGTGCGTGATTTGTCATCGTCGCCATCCGACGGATGTCCTTGACATTCCTACCGGAGGCGTCTACGTCCTCCGACAGGCCGAGGGACGGCGTCCTCACACCCAACTGCCGAAATTGGAGAGTTCACGCGGCCCACCTGAGCGCGTCTCGGTGTCCAGCGGAACAGTGGTTGAAAAACGTTGCTTTTAATGTGTTTTAATGTGTTTTAATTCACTCTATGCGAAAAATATCCAAAACTATTCATGGTAATCTCAACTGCTTCAAACTAATAAGACACTACATTCCAAATCAAGCGGCCTTGCTGTACATGCAATGGATGATCTTCTGCCACATGTCATGCTGAATGACAGCACCCAGGCACCTCCCTCAGCCACTAAGTGCATTGGTTCATTGTACAATCAAGCAATACAAATTCGCGTCTCGGTGTCCAGCGGCACAGTGGTTGCAAAACGTTGCTTTTAATGTGTTTTAATGTGTTCGAATTCACTCTATGTGAAAAATATCCCAAACTATTCATCGTAATCTCAACTGCTTCAAACTAATAAGACACTACATTCCAAATCAAGCAATACAGATTATGGACAAAAAAAAAAAACACCCGTTATCACCACTGCAATATACTCGACAACTATCATTGACTAAATTTGGAAAACTTCATTAAACTATACTCTGTAAAGCTAACATTCAAATGCATCCATAACCTAGACAAAACAGCAATAGAGTCACCAGGAGCACCTCCCACAAGAACTGTGCGACCCCCCCACAGGAGGACCAGGTTTATTCGGTCTGCTTTCTCCATAAAGACGGCCAAACTGTGGAACCCACTGCCCACTGACCTCAAAAATAGACCAGAGTTTAAGGAGTTCACATCAAAGCTAAAGTTGTGGCTTAAAACAAACCAAAGATGTACGCACCTCTGAGTCTGTAAATAATGTATAGTGTGTGTGCGTGTGTGCGTGGAGACCACTGTTGTAAACATGTATTTTAGGGTTGTGTATTTCATTCATTCTGTATCATTTGTATGTACTACAGGGAAAAGCTCAACCAGGGACAGGAGTTGAAAAGGAGCATTCTCTGCTACACACTCTGTATGTGTCGCATGAGCTGCATCTTTCATGTTGTAACTATGAAAGATGACTTTCATTGTCCCTGTCAAACAAATCACTCAATCAATAAAAAATAAATAAATAAAAACTGTGATTGGTGTCACCAAATGTCACGTGTTGAGCGGAGGCCGCTGGATTTTTGGAATGAAAAATTCATTTACAGAAGGTAGCGTTGTATCGTGGTAACCGTTATCTAGTCTTTATCTAGTTTTTGTCAAGTTTTAAAAAATATGCGATGATCTGTGATGTGTCATGTCCATTTCTCTAAGTGCAAAAACCAAAACATAAGCAGTGATTGTGTGCTTTTTCTCCGCACAAAATCCCCCAAATAAATAACGTCTCATTTTTGCTCAGTGCAAAAATAAAATGACAATGAAAACAAAAGTCAGAGTTGTCATTGTCATGCTGTTGGAGCAATCGGCAACCATTTATCAAGTCTTTTTCAATATAGTGTCCCACGCGGTCCAGTGGGGTCCACAGCCCTCTCTGTCATCCACAGTGTCCTTTGCTTGAGACATCATCCTCGTCCTGCGGTGCCCGAGAGCGACGACTGGGAGTGCGTGATTTGTCATCGTCGCCATCCCAACGATGTCCTTGACATTCCTAACGGAGACGTCTACGTCCTCCGACGGGCTGAGGAACGGGGTCCTCACACCCACTACCGAAATTGGAGAGTTCACACGGCACACCTGAGCGCGTCTCGGTGTCCAGCGACACAGTGGTTGGAAAACGTTGCTTTCAATGTGTTTCAGTCACTGTGATCGGTGTCACCAAATGTCACGTGTTGAGCGGAGGCCGCTGGATTTTTGGAATGAAAAATTCATTTACAGAAGGTAGTGTTGTATCGTGGTAACCGTTATCTAGTCTTTATCTCGTCTTAGTGAAGTTAGGGTTAGGGTTAGTTAAGTTAAAAAAAAAAAAAAAAAACGTGTGGCCAATGACGGGTATCGAACCCGTGACCATCAACTTACGAGCACCACGCGCTAACCGACTGAGCTAAAAATTTGCGTTTTTCAGGTGTGGGGAAAAAAAGGGCTTTTATCCTATGCACCCTCTACGCGCTGTGCTGCCATCTAGTGGCGAAAAGTATTGCGGCGGATCACGGACGCGGTCGCCGCCGCAGGGCATGACGGGAGTTCAGGTTAGTGGTTGTGAGGAAGTGCCACTGTGGGGCTCGTTTGGTCGCTGATCTGTGCTGATGTTGTGTCTTTGTTCCTCGCTTCAGGTAGTCATTGTTTCGTGTTGTTTTGTTCTGCGTGTCGGATACCTGTGGGCAACCGTGAGTCAGACACGCGTCTGCTGGAGAGCAGTTATAATGTGGTCGTGGTTGGGAACGCATGCGCGCGCATGCGCACGTGACACACATCACGAGTGCGGTCCCGTTGCAATGTCACGGATGGGCTCGTTCAAGTCACCATAGAAGCCGAAGCGTAAGCTCCCGCCGCTCGCCACTCATCCGGACGGTTTGCGGCACCCGCGCCGAGCACGTCATCACACAGACATCACACAAACTCCGACACATTTCAGGAGTTTGACGTGTTGACTGCGTCCAAATCATCCTCGTCCTGCGGTGCCCGAGAGCGACGACTGGGAGTGCGTGATTTGTCATCGTCGCCATCCGACGGATGTCCTTGACATTCCTACCGGAGGCGTCTACGTCCTCCGACAGGCCGAGGGACGGCGTCCTCACACCCAACTGCCGAAATTGGAGAGTTCACGCGGCCCACCTGAGCGCGTCTCGGTGTCCAGCGGAACAGTGGTTGAAAAACGTTGCTTTTAATGTGTTTTAATGTGTTTTAATTCACTCTATGCGAAAAATATCCAAAACTATTCATGGTAATCTCAACTGCTTCAAACTAATAAGACACTACATTCCAAATCAAGCGGCCTTGCTGTACATGCAATGGATGATCTTCTGCCACATGTCATGCTGAATGACAGCACCCAGGCACCTCCCTCAGCCACTAAGTGCATTGGTTCATTGTACAATCAAGCAATACAAATTCGCGTCTCGGTGTCCAGCGGCACAGTGGTTGCAAAACGTTGCTTTTAATGTGTTTTAATGTGTTCGAATTCACTCTATGTGAAAAATATCCCAAACTATTCATCGTAATCTCAACTGCTTCAAACTAATAAGACACTACATTCCAAATCAAGCAATACAGATTATGGACAAAAAAAAAAAACACCCGTTATCACCACTGCAATATACTCGACAACTATCATTGACTAAATTTGGAAAACTTCATTAAACTATACTCTGTAAAGCTAACATTCAAATGCATCCATAACCTAGACAAAACAGCAATAGAGTCACCAGGAGCACCTCCCACAAGAACTGTGCGACCCCCCCACAGGAGGACCAGGTTTATTCGGTCTGCTTTCTCCATAAAGACGGCCAAACTGTGGAACCCACTGCCCACTGACCTCAAAAATAGACCAGAGTTTAAGGAGTTCACATCAAAGCTAAAGTTGTGGCTTAAAACAAACCAAAGATGTACGCACCTCTGAGTCTGTAAATAATGTATAGTGTGTGTGCGTGTGTGCGTGGAGACCACTGTTGTAAACATGTATTTTAGGGTTGTGTATTTCATTCATTCTGTATCATTTGTATGTACTACAGGGAAAAGCTCAACCAGGGACAGGAGTTGAAAAGGAGCATTCTCTGCTACACACTCTGTATGTGTCGCATGAGCTGCATCTTTCATGTTGTAACTATGAAAGATGACTTTCATTGTCCCTGTCAAACAAATCACTCAATCAATAAAAAATAAATAAATAAAAACTGTGATTGGTGTCACCAAATGTCACGTGTTGAGCGGAGGCCGCTGGATTTTTGGAATGAAAAATTCATTTACAGAAGGTAGCGTTGTATCGTGGTAACCGTTATCTAGTCTTTATCTAGTTTTTGTCAAGTTTTAAAAAATATGCGATGATCTGTGATGTGTCATGTCCATTTCTCTAAGTGCAAAAACCAAAACATAAGCAGTGATTGTGTGCTTTTTCTCCGCACAAAATCCCCCAAATAAATAACGTCTCATTTTTGCTCAGTGCAAAAATAAAATGACAATGAAAACAAAAGTCAGAGTTGTCATTGTCATGCTGTTGGAGCAATCGGCAACCATTTATCAAGTCTTTTTCAATATAGTGTCCCACGCGGTCCAGTGGGGTCCACAGCCCTCTCTGTCATCCACAGTGTCCTTTGCTTGAGACATCATCCTCGTCCTGCGGTGCCCGAGAGCGACGACTGGGAGTGCGTGATTTGTCATCGTCGCCATCCCAACGATGTCCTTGACATTCCTAACGGAGACGTCTACGTCCTCCGACGGGCTGAGGAACGGGGTCCTCACACCCACTACCGAAATTGGAGAGTTCACACGGCACACCTGAGCACGTCTCGGTGTCCAGCGACACAGTGGTTGGAAAACGTTGCTTTCAATGTGTTTCAGTCACTGTGATCGGTGTCACCAAATGTCACGTGTTGAGCGGAGGCCGCTGGATTTTTGGAATGAAAAATTCATTTACAGAAGGTAGCGTTGTATCGTGGTAACCGTTATCTAGTCTTTATCTCGTCTTAGTGAAGTTAGGGTTAGGGTTAGTTAAGTTAAAAAAAAAAACAAAAACGTGTGGCCAATGACGGGTATCGAACCCGTGACCATCAACTTACGAGCACCACGCGCTAACCGACTGAGCTAAAAATTTGCGTTTTTCAGGTGTGGGGAAAAAAAGGGCTTTTATCCTATGCACCCTCTACGCGCTGTGCTGCCATCTAGTGGCGAAAAGTATTGCGGCGGATCACGGACGCGGTCGCCGCCGCAGGGCATGACGGGAGTTCAGGTTAGTGGTTGTGAGGAAGTGCCACTGTGGGGCTCGTTTGGTCGCTGATCTGTGCTGATGTTGTGTCTTTGTTCCTCGCTTCAGGTAGTCATTGTTTCGTGTTGTTTTGTTCTGCGTGTCGGATACCTGTGTGCAACCGTGAGTCAGACACGCGTCTGCTGGAGAGCACTTATAATGTGGTCGTGGTTGGGCGCGCATGCGCGCGCATGCGCACGTGACACACATCACGAGTGCGGTCCCGTTGCAATGTCACGGATGGGCTCGTTCAAGTCACCATAGAAGCCGAAGCGTAAGCTCCCGCCGCTCGCCACTCATCCGGACGGTTTGCGGCACCCGCGCCGAGCACGTCATCACACAGACATCACACAAACTCCGACACATTTCAGGAGTTTGACGTGTTGACTGCGTCCAAATCATCCTCGTCCTGCGGTGCCCGAGAGCGACGACTGGGAGTGCGTGATTTGTCATCGTCGCCATCCGACGGATGTCCTTGACATTCCTACCGGAGGCGTCTACGTCCTCCGACAGGCCGAGGGACGGCGTCCTCACACCCAACTGCCGAAATTGGAGAGTTCACGCGGCCCACCTGAGCGCGTCTCGGTGTCCAGCGGAACAGTGGTTGAAAAACGTTGCTTTTAATGTGTTTTAATGTGTTTTAATTCACTCTATGCGAAAAATATCCAAAACTATTCATGGTAATCTCAACTGCTTCAAACTAATAAGACACTACATTCCAAATCAAGCGGCCTTGCTGTACATGCAATGGATGATCTTCTGCCACATGTCATGCTGAATGACAGCACCCAGGCACCTCCCTCAGCCACTAAGTGCATTGGTTCATTGTACAATCAAGCAATACAAATTCGCGTCTCGGTGTCCAGCGGCACAGTGGTTGCAAAACGTTGCTTTTAATGTGTTTTAATGTGTTCGAATTCACTCTATGTGAAAAATATCCCAAACTATTCATCGTAATCTCAACTGCTTCAAACTAATAAGACACTACATTCCAAATCAAGCAATACAGATTATGGACAAAAAAAAAAAACACCCGTTATCACCACTGCAATATACTCGACAACTATCATTGACTAAATTTGGAAAACTTCATTAAACTATACTCTGTAAAGCTAACATTCAAATGCATCCATAACCTAGACAAAACAGCAATAGAGTCACCAGGAGCACCTCCCACAAGAACTGTGCGACCCCCCCACAGGAGGACCAGGTTTATTCGGTCTGCTTTCTCCATAAAGACGGCCAAACTGTGGAACCCACTGCCCACTGACCTCAAAAATAGACCAGAGTTTAAGGAGTTCACATCAAAGCTAAAGTTGTGGCTTAAAACAAACCAAAGATGTACGCACCTCTGAGTCTGTAAATAATGTATAGTGTGTGTGCGTGTGTGCGTGGAGACCACTGTTGTAAACATGTATTTTAGGGTTGTGTATTTCATTCATTCTGTATCATTTGTATGTACTACAGGGAAAAGCTCAACCAGGGACAGGAGTTGAAAAGGAGCATTCTCTGCTACACACTCTGTATGTGTCGCATGAGCTGCATCTTTCATGTTGTAACTATGAAAGATGACTTTCATTGTCCCTGTCAAACAAATCACTCAATCAATAAAAAATAAATAAATAAAAACTGTGATTGGTGTCACCAAATGTCACGTGTTGAGCGGAGGCCGCTGGATTTTTGGAATGAAAAATTCATTTACAGAAGGTAGCGTTGTATCGTGGTAACCGTTATCTAGTCTTTATCTAGTTTTTGTCAAGTTTTAAAAAATATGCGATGATCTGTGATGTGTCATGTCCATTTCTCTAAGTGCAAAAACCAAAACATAAGCAGTGATTGTGTGCTTTTTCTCCGCACAAAATCCCCCAAATAAATAACGTCTCATTTTTGCTCAGTGCAAAAATAAAATGACAATGAAAACAAAAGTCAGAGTTGTCATTGTCATGCTGTTGGAGCAATCGGCAACCATTTATCAAGTCTTTTTCAATATAGTGTCCCACGCGGTCCAGTGGGGTCCACAGCCCTCTCTGTCATCCACAGTGTCCTTTGCTTGAGACATCATCCTCGTCCTGCGGTGCCCGAGAGCGACGACTGGGAGTGCGTGATTTGTCATCGTCGCCATCCCAACGATGTCCTTGACATTCCTAACGGAGACGTCTACGTCCTCCGACGGGCTGAGGAACGGGGTCCTCACACCCACTACCGAAATTGGAGAGTTCACACGGCACACCTGAGCACGTCTCGGTGTCCAGCGACACAGTGGTTGGAAAACGTTGCTTTCAATGTGTTTCAGTCACTGTGATCGGTGTCACCAAATGTCACGTGTTGAGCGGAGGCCGCTGGATTTTTGGAATGAAAAATTCATTTACAGAAGGTAGCGTTGTATCGTGGTAACCGTTATCTAGTCTTTATCTCGTCTTAGTGAAGTTAGGGTTAGGGTTAGTTAAGTTAAAAAAAAAAAAAAAAACGTGTGGCCAATGACGGGTATCGAACCCGTGACCATCAACTTACGAGCACCACGCGCTAACCGACTGAGCTAAAAATTTGCGTTTTTCAGGTGTGGGGAAAAAAAGGGCTTTTATCCTATGCACCCTCTACGCGCTGTGCTGCCATCTAGTGGCGAAAAGTATTGCGGCGGATCACGGACGCGGTCGCCGCCGCAGGGCATGACGGGAGTTCAGGTTAGTGGTTGTGAGGAAGTGCCACTGTGGGGCTCGTTTGGTCGCTGATCTGTGCTGATGTTGTGTCTTTGTTCCTCGCTTCAGGTAGTCATTGTTTCGTGTTGTTTTGTTCTGCGTGTCGGATACCTGTGTGCAACCGTGAGTCAGACACGCGTCTGCTGGAGAGCACTTATAATGTGGTCGTGGTTGGGCGCGCATGCGCGCGCATGCGCACGTGACACACATCACGAGTGCGGTCCCGTTGCAATGTCACGGATGGGCTCGTTCAAGTCACCATAGAAGCCGAAGCGTAAGCTCCCGCCGCTCGCCACTCATCCGGACGGTTTGCGGCACCCGCGCCGAGCACGTCATCACACAGACATCACACAAACTCCGACACATTTCAGGAGTTTGACGTGTTGACTGCGTCCAAATCATCCTCGTCCTGCGGTGCCCGAGAGCGACGACTGGGAGTGCGTGATTTGTCATCGTCGCCATCCGACGGATGTCCTTGACATTCCTACCGGAGGCGTCTACGTCCTCCGACAGGCCGAGGGACGGCGTCCTCACACCCAACTGCCGAAATTGGAGAGTTCACGCGGCCCACCTGAGCGCGTCTCGGTGTCCAGCGGAACAGTGGTTGAAAAACGTTGCTTTTAATGTGTTTTAATGTGTTTTAATTCACTCTATGCGAAAAATATCCAAAACTATTCATGGTAATCTCAACTGCTTCAAACTAATAAGACACTACATTCCAAATCAAGCGGCCTTGCTGTACATGCAATGGATGATCTTCTGCCACATGTCATGCTGAATGACAGCACCCAGGCACCTCCCTCAGCCACTAAGTGCATTGGTTCATTGTACAATCAAGCAATACAAATTCGCGTCTCGGTGTCCAGCGGCACAGTGGTTGCAAAACGTTGCTTTTAATGTGTTTTAATGTGTTCGAATTCACTCTATGTGAAAAATATCCCAAACTATTCATCGTAATCTCAACTGCTTCAAACTAATAAGACACTACATTCCAAATCAAGCAATACAGATTATGGACAAAAAAAAAAAACACCCGTTATCACCACTGCAATATACTCGACAACTATCATTGACTAAATTTGGAAAACTTCATTAAACTATACTCTGTAAAGCTAACATTCAAATGCATCCATAACCTAGACAAAACAGCAATAGAGTCACCAGGAGCACCTCCCACAAGAACTGTGCGACCCCCCCACAGGAGGACCAGGTTTATTCGGTCTGCTTTCTCCATAAAGACGGCCAAACTGTGGAACCCACTGCCCACTGACCTCAAAAATAGACCAGAGTTTAAGGAGTTCACATCAAAGCTAAAGTTGTGGCTTAAAACAAACCAAAGATGTACGCACCTCTGAGTCTGTAAATAATGTATAGTGTGTGTGCGTGTGTGCGTGGAGACCACTGTTGTAAACATGTATTTTAGGGTTGTGTATTTCATTCATTCTGTATCATTTGTATGTACTACAGGGAAAAGCTCAACCAGGGACAGGAGTTGAAAAGGAGCATTCTCTGCTACACACTCTGTATGTGTCGCATGAGCTGCATCTTTCATGTTGTAACTATGAAAGATGACTTTCATTGTCCCTGTCAAACAAATCACTCAATCAATAAAAAATAAATAAATAAAAACTGTGATTGGTGTCACCAAATGTCACGTGTTGAGCGGAGGCCGCTGGATTTTTGGAATGAAAAATTCATTTACAGAAGGTAGCGTTGTATCGTGGTAACCGTTATCTAGTCTTTATCTAGTTTTTGTCAAGTTTTAAAAAATATGCGATGATCTGTGATGTGTCATGTCCATTTCTCTAAGTGCAAAAACCAAAACATAAGCAGTGATTGTGTGCTTTTTCTCCGCACAAAATCCCCCAAATAAATAACGTCTCATTTTTGCTCAGTGCAAAAATAAAATGACAATGAAAACAAAAGTCAGAGTTGTCATTGTCATGCTGTTGGAGCAATCGGCAACCATTTATCAAGTCTTTTTCAATATAGTGTCCCACGCGGTCCAGTGGGGTCCACAGCCCTCTCTGTCATCCACAGTGTCCTTTGCTTGAGACATCATCCTCGTCCTGCGGTGCCCGAGAGCGACGACTGGGAGTGCGTGATTTGTCATCGTCGCCATCCCAACGATGTCCTTGACATTCCTAACGGAGACGTCTACGTCCTCCGACGGGCTGAGGAACGGGGTCCTCACACCCACTACCGAAATTGGAGAGTTCACACGGCACACCTGAGCACGTCTCGGTGTCCAGCGACACAGTGGTTGGAAAACGTTGCTTTCAATGTGTTTCAGTCACTGTGATCGGTGTCACCAAATGTCACGTGTTGAGCGGAGGCCGCTGGATTTTTGGAATGAAAAATTCATTTACAGAAGGTAGCGTTGTATCGTGGTAACCGTTATCTAGTCTTTATCTCGTCTTAGTGAAGTTAGGGTTAGGGTTAGTTAAGTTAAAAAAAAAAAAAAAAACGTGTGGCCAATGACGGGTATCGAACCCGTGACCATCAACTTACGAGCACCACGCGCTAACCGACTGAGCTAAAAATTTGCGTTTTTCAGGTGTGGGGAAAAAAAGGGCTTTTATCCTATGCACCCTCTACGCGCTGTGCTGCCATCTAGTGGCGAAAAGTATTGCGGCGGATCACGGACGCGGTCGCCGCCGCAGGGCATGACGGGAGTTCAGGTTAGTGGTTGTGAGGAAGTGCCACTGTGGGGCTCGTTTGGTCGCTGATCTGTGCTGATGTTGTGTCTTTGTTCCTCGCTTCAGGTAGTCATTGTTTCGTGTTGTTTTGTTCTGCGTGTCGGATACCTGTGGGCAACCGTGAGTCAGATACGCGTCTGCTGGAGAGCAGTTATAATGTGGTCGTGGTTGGGAACGCATGCGCGCGCATGCGCACGTGACACACATCACGAGTGCGGTCCCGTTGCAATGTCACGGATGGGCTCGTTCAAGTCACCATAGAAGCCGAAGCGTAAGCTCCCGCCGCTCGCCACTCATCCGGACGGTTTGCGGCACCCGCGCCGAGCACGTCATCACACAGACATCACACAATCTCCGACACATTTCAGGAGTTTGACGTGTTGACTGCGTCCAAATCATCCTCGTCCTGCGGTGCCCGAGAGCGACGACTGGGAGTGCGTGATTTGTCATCGTCGCCATCCGACGGATGTCCTTGACATTCCTACCGGAGGCGTCTACGTCCTCCGACAGGCCGAGGGACGGCGTCCTCACACCCAACTGCCGAAATTGGAGAGTTCACGCGGCCCACCTGAGCGCGTCTCGGTGTCCAGCGGAACAGTGGTTGAAAAACGTTGCTTTTAATGTGTTTTAATGTGTTTTAATTCACTCTATGCGAAAAATATCCAAAACTATTCATGGTAATCTCAACTGCTTCAAACTAATAAGACACTACATTCCAAATCAAGCGGCCTTGCTGTACATGCAATGGATGATCTTCTGCCACATGTCATGCTGAATGACAGCACCCAGGCACCTCCCTCAGCCACTAAGTGCATTGGTTCATTGTACAATCAAGCAATACAAATTCGCGTCTCGGTGTCCAGCGGCACAGTGGTTGCAAAACGTTGCTTTTAATGTGTTTTAATGTGTTCGAATTCACTCTATGTGAAAAATATCCAAAACTATTCATCGTAATCTCAACTGCTTCAAACTAATAAGACACTACATTCCAAATCAAGCAATACAGATTATGGACAAAAAAAAAAAACACCCGTTATCACCACTGCAATATACTCGACAACTATCATTGACTAAATTTGGAAAACTTCATTAAACTATACTCTGTAAAGCTAACATTCAAATGCATCCATAACCTAGACAAAACAGCAATAGAGTCACCAGGAGCACCTCCCACAAGAACTGTGCGACCCCCCCACAGGAGGACCAGGTTTATTCGGTCTGCTTTCTCCATAAAGACGGCCAAACTGTGGAACCCACTGCCCACTGACCTCAAAAATAGACCAGAGTTTAAGGAGTTCACATCAAAGCTAAAGTTGTGGCTTAAAACAAACCAAAGATGTACGCACCTCTGAGTCTGTAAATAATGTATAGTGTGTGTGCGTGTGTGCGTGGAGACCACTGTTGTAAACATGTATTTTAGGGTTGTGTATTTCATTCATTCTGTATCATTTGTATGTACTACAGGGAAAAGCTCAACCAGGGACAGGAGTTGAAAAGGAGCATTCTCTGCTACACACTCTGTATGTGTCGCATGAGCTGCATCTTTCATGTTGTAACTATGAAAGATGACTTTCATTGTCCCTGTCAAACAAATCACTCAATCAATAAAAAATAAATAAATAAAAACTGTGATTGGTGTCACCAAATGTCACGTGTTGAGCGGAGGCCGCTGGATTTTTGGAATGAAAAATTCATTTACAGAAGGTAGCGTTGTATCGTGGTAACCGTTATCTAGTCTTTATCTAGTTTTTGTCAAGTTTTAAAAAATATGCGATGATCTGTGATGTGTCATGTCCATTTCTCTAAGTGCAAAAACCAAAACATAAGCAGTGATTGTGTGCTTTTTCTCCGCACAAAATCCCCCAAATAAATAACGTCTCATTTTTGCTCAGTGCAAAAATAAAATGACAATGAAAACAAAAGTCAGAGTTGTCATTGTCATGCTGTTGGAGCAATCGGCAACCATTTATCAAGTCTTTTTCAATATAGTGTCCCACGCGGTCCAGTGGGGTCCACAGCCCTCTCTGTCATCCACAGTGTCCTTTGCTTGAGACATCATCCTCGTCCTGCGGTGCCCGAGAGCGACGACTGGGAGTGCGTGATTTGTCATCGTCGCCATCCCAACGATGTCCTTGACATTCCTAACGGAGACGTCTACGTCCTCCGACGGGCTGAGGAACGGGGTCCTCACACCCACTACCGAAATTGGAGAGTTCACACGGCACACCTGAGCACGTCTCGGTGTCCAGCGACACAGTGGTTGGAAAACGTTGCTTTCAATGTGTTTCAGTCACTGTGATCGGTGTCACCAAATGTCACGTGTTGAGCGGAGGCCGCTGGATTTTTGGAATGAAAAATTCATTTACAGAAGGTAGCGTTGTATCGTGGTAACCGTTATCTAGTCTTTATCTCGTCTTAGTGAAGTTAGGGTTAGGGTTAGTTAAGTTAAAAAAAAAAAAAAAAACGTGTGGCCAATGACGGGTATCGAACCCGTGACCATCAACTTACGAGCACCACGCGCTAACCGACTGAGCTAAAAATTTGCGTTTTTCAGGTGTGGGGAAAAAAAGGGCTTTTATCCTATGCACCCTCTACGCGCTGTGCTGCCATCTAGTGGCGAAAAGTATTGCGGCGGATCACGGACGCGGTCGCCGCCGCAGGGCATGACGGGAGTTCAGGTTAGTGGTTGTGAGGAAGTGCCACTGTGGGGCTCGTTTGGTCGCTGATCTGTGCTGATGTTGTGTCTTTGTTCCTCGCTTCAAGTAGTCATTGTTTCGTGTTGTTTTGTTCTGCGTGTCGGATACCTGTGTGCAACCGTGAGTCAGACACGCGTCTGCTGGAGAGCACTTATAATGTGGTCGTGGTTGGGCGCGCATGCGCGCGCATGCGCACGTGACACACATCACGAGTGCGGTCCCGTTGCAATGTCACGGATGGGCTCGTTCAAGTCACCATAGAAGCCGAAGCGTAAGCTCCCGCCGCTCGCCACTCATCCGGACGGTTTGCGGCACCCGCGCCGAGCACGTCATCACACAGACATCACACAAACTCCGACACATTTCAGGAGTTTGACGTGTTGACTGCGTCCAAATCATCCTCGTCCTGCGGTGCCCGAGAGCGACGACTGGGAGTGCGTGATTTGTCATCGTCGCCATCCGACGGATGTCCTTGACATTCCTACCGGAGGCGTCTACGTCCTCCGACAGGCCGAGGGACGGCGTCCTCACACCCAACTGCCGAAATTGGAGAGTTCACGCGGCCCACCTGAGCGCGTCTCGGTGTCCAGCGGAACAGTGGTTGAAAAACGTTGCTTTTAATGTGTTTTAATGTGTTTTAATTCACTCTATGCGAAAAATATCCAAAACTATTCATGGTAATCTCAACTGCTTCAAACTAATAAGACACTACATTCCAAATCAAGCGGCCTTGCTGTACATGCAATGGATGATCTTCTGCCACATGTCATGCTGAATGACAGCACCCAGGCACCTCCCTCAGCCACTAAGTGCATTGGTTCATTGTACAATCAAGCAATACAAATTCGCGTCTCGGTGTCCAGCGGCACAGTGGTTGCAAAACGTTGCTTTTAATGTGTTTTAATGTGTTCGAATTCACTCTATGTGAAAAATATCCCAAACTATTCATCGTAATCTCAACTGCTTCAAACTAATAAGACACTACATTCCAAATCAAGCAATACAGATTATGGACAAAAAAAAAAAACACCCGTTATCACCACTGCAATATACTCGACAACTATCATTGACTAAATTTGGAAAACTTCATTAAACTATACTCTGTAAAGCTAACATTCAAATGCATCCATAACCTAGACAAAACAGCAATAGAGTCACCAGGAGCACCTCCCACAAGAACTGTGCGACCCCCCCACAGGAGGACCAGGTTTATTCGGTCTGCTTTCTCCATAAAGACGGCCAAACTGTGGAACCCACTGCCCACTGACCTCAAAAATAGACCAGAGTTTAAGGAGTTCACATCAAAGCTAAAGTTGTGGCTTAAAACAAACCAAAGATGTACGCACCTCTGAGTCTGTAAATAATGTATAGTGTGTGTGCGTGTGTGCGTGGAGACCACTGTTGTAAACATGTATTTTAGGGTTGTGTATTTCATTCATTCTGTATCATTTGTATGTACTACAGGGAAAAGCTCAACCAGGGACAGGAGTTGAAAAGGAGCATTCTCTGCTACACACTCTGTATGTGTCGCATGAGCTGCATCTTTCATGTTGTAACTATGAAAGATGACTTTCATTGTCCCTGTCAAACAAATCACTCAATCAATAAAAAATAAATAAATAAAAACTGTGATTGGTGTCACCAAATGTCACGTGTTGAGCGGAGGCCGCTGGATTTTTGGAATGAAAAATTCATTTACAGAAGGTAGCGTTGTATCGTGGTAACCGTTATCTAGTCTTTATCTAGTTTTTGTCAAGTTTTAAAAAATATGCGATGATCTGTGATGTGTCATGTCCATTTCTCTAAGTGCAAAAACCAAAACATAAGCAGTGATTGTGTGCTTTTTCTCCGCACAAAATCCCCCAAATAAATAACGTCTCATTTTTGCTCAGTGCAAAAATAAAATGACAATGAAAACAAAAGTCAGAGTTGTCATTGTCATGCTGTTGGAGCAATCGGCAACCATTTATCAAGTCTTTTTCAATATAGTGTCCCACGCGGTCCAGTGGGGTCCACAGCCCTCTCTGTCATCCACAGTGTCCTTTGCTTGAGACATCATCCTCGTCCTGCGGTGCCCGAGAGCGACGACTGGGAGTGCGTGATTTGTCATCGTCGCCATCCCAACGATGTCCTTGACATTCCTAACGGAGACGTCTACGTCCTCCGACGGGCTGAGGAACGGGGTCCTCACACCCACTACCGAAATTGGAGAGTTCACACGGCACACCTGAGCACGTCTCGGTGTCCAGCGACACAGTGGTTGGAAAACGTTGCTTTCAATGTGTTTCAGTCACTGTGATCGGTGTCACCAAATGTCACGTGTTGAGCGGAGGCCGCTGGATTTTTGGAATGAAAAATTCATTTACAGAAGGTAGCGTTGTATCGTGGTAACCGTTATCTAGTCTTTATCTCGTCTTAGTGAAGTTAGGGTTAGGGTTAGTTAAGTTAAAAAAAAAAAAAAAAACGTGTGGCCAATGACGGGTATCGAACCCGTGACCATCAACTTACGAGCACCACGCGCTAACCGACTGAGCTAAAAATTTGCGTTTTTCAGGTGTGGGGAAAAAAAGGGCTTTTATCCTATGCACCCTCTACGCGCTGTGCTGCCATCTAGTGGCGAAAAGTATTGCGGCGGATCACGGACGCGGTCGCCGCCGCAGGGCATGACGGGAGTTCAGGTTAGTGGTTGTGAGGAAGTGCCACTGTGGGGCTCGTTTGGTCGCTGATCTGTGCTGATGTTGTGTCTTTGTTCCTCGCTTCAGGTAGTCATTGTTTCGTGTTGTTTTGTTCTGCGTGTCGGATACCTGTGGGCAACCGTGAGTCAGATACGCGTCTGCTGGAGAGCAGTTATAATGTGGTCGTGGTTGGGAACGCATGCGCGCGCATGCGCACGTGACACACATCACGAGTGCGGTCCCGTTGCAATGTCACGGATGGGCTCGTTCAAGTCACCATAGAAGCCGAAGCGTAAGCTCCCGCCGCTCGCCACTCATCCGGACGGTTTGCGGCACCCGCGCCGAGCACGTCATCACACAGACATCACACAATCTCCGACACATTTCAGGAGTTTGACGTGTTGACTGCGTCCAAATCATCCTCGTCCTGCGGTGCCCGAGAGCGACGACTGGGAGTGCGTGATTTGTCATCGTCGCCATCCGACGGATGTCCTTGACATTCCTACCGGAGGCGTCTACGTCCTCCGACAGGCCGAGGGACGGCGTCCTCACACCCAACTGCCGAAATTGGAGAGTTCACGCGGCCCACCTGAGCGCGTCTCGGTGTCCAGCGGAACAGTGGTTGAAAAACGTTGCTTTTAATGTGTTTTAATGTGTTTTAATTCACTCTATGCGAAAAATATCCAAAACTATTCATGGTAATCTCAACTGCTTCAAACTAATAAGACACTACATTCCAAATCAAGCGGCCTTGCTGTACATGCAATGGATGATCTTCTGCCACATGTCATGCTGAATGACAGCACCCAGGCACCTCCCTCAGCCACTAAGTGCATTGGTTCATTGTACAATCAAGCAATACAAATTCGCGTCTCGGTGTCCAGCGGCACAGTGGTTGCAAAACGTTGCTTTTAATGTGTTTTAATGTGTTCGAATTCACTCTATGTGAAAAATATCCAAAACTATTCATCGTAATCTCAACTGCTTCAAACTAATAAGACACTACATTCCAAATCAAGCAATACAGATTATGGACAAAAAAAAAAAACACCCGTTATCACCACTGCAATATACTCGACAACTATCATTGACTAAATTTGGAAAACTTCATTAAACTATACTCTGTAAAGCTAACATTCAAATGCATCCATAACCTAGACAAAACAGCAATAGAGTCACCAGGAGCACCTCCCACAAGAACTGTGCGACCCCCCCACAGGAGGACCAGGTTTATTCGGTCTGCTTTCTCCATAAAGACGGCCAAACTGTGGAACCCACTGCCCACTGACCTCAAAAATAGACCAGAGTTTAAGGAGTTCACATCAAAGCTAAAGTTGTGGCTTAAAACAAACCAAAGATGTACGCACCTCTGAGTCTGTAAATAATGTATAGTGTGTGTGCGTGTGTGCGTGGAGACCACTGTTGTAAACATGTATTTTAGGGTTGTGTATTTCATTCATTCTGTATCATTTGTATGTACTACAGGGAAAAGCTCAACCAGGGACAGGAGTTGAAAAGGAGCATTCTCTGCTACACACTCTGTATGTGTCGCATGAGCTGCATCTTTCATGTTGTAACTATGAAAGATGACTTTCATTGTCCCTGTCAAACAAATCACTCAATCAATAAAAAATAAATAAATAAAAACTGTGATTGGTGTCACCAAATGTCACGTGTTGAGCGGAGGCCGCTGGATTTTTGGAATGAAAAATTCATTTACAGAAGGTAGCGTTGTATCGTGGTAACCGTTATCTAGTCTTTATCTAGTTTTTGTCAAGTTTTAAAAAATATGCGATGATCTGTGATGTGTCATGTCCATTTCTCTAAGTGCAAAAACCAAAACATAAGCAGTGATTGTGTGCTTTTTCTCCGCACAAAATCCCCCAAATAAATAACGTCTCATTTTTGCTCAGTGCAAAAATAAAATGACAATGAAAACAAAAGTCAGAGTTGTCATTGTCATGCTGTTGGAGCAATCGGCAACCATTTATCAAGTCTTTTTCAATATAGTGTCCCACGCGGTCCAGTGGGGTCCACAGCCCTCTCTGTCATCCACAGTGTCCTTTGCTTGAGACATCATCCTCGTCCTGCGGTGCCCGAGAGCGACGACTGGGAGTGCGTGATTTGTCATCGTCGCCATCCCAACGATGTCCTTGACATTCCTAACGGAGACGTCTACGTCCTCCGACGGGCTGAGGAACGGGGTCCTCACACCCACTACCGAAATTGGAGAGTTCACACGGCACACCTGAGCACGTCTCGGTGTCCAGCGACACAGTGGTTGGAAAACGTTGCTTTCAATGTGTTTCAGTCACTGTGATCGGTGTCACCAAATGTCACGTGTTGAGCGGAGGCCGCTGGATTTTTGGAATGAAAAATTCATTTACAGAAGGTAGCGTTGTATCGTGGTAACCGTTATCTAGTCTTTATCTCGTCTTAGTGAAGTTAGGGTTAGGGTTAGTTAAGTTAAAAAAAAAAAAAAAAACGTGTGGCCAATGACGGGTATCGAACCCGTGACCATCAACTTACGAGCACCACGCGCTAACCGACTGAGCTAAAAATTTGCGTTTTTCAGGTGTGGGGAAAAAAAGGGCTTTTATCCTATGCACCCTCTACGCGCTGTGCTGCCATCTAGTGGCGAAAAGTATTGCGGCGGATCACGGACGCGGTCGCCGCCGCAGGGCATGACGGGAGTTCAGGTTAGTGGTTGTGAGGAAGTGCCACTGTGGGGCTCGTTTGGTCGCTGATCTGTGCTGATGTTGTGTCTTTGTTCCTCGCTTCAGGTAGTCATTGTTTCGTGTTGTTTTGTTCTGCGTGTCGGATACCTGTGGGCAACCGTGAGTCAGATACGCGTCTGCTGGAGAGCAGTTATAATGTGGTCGTGGTTGGGAACGCATGCGCGCGCATGCGCACGTGACACACATCACGAGTGCGGTCCCGTTGCAATGTCACGGATGGGCTCGTTCAAGTCACCATAGAAGCCGAAGCGTAAGCTCCCGCCGCTCGCCACTCATCCGGACGGTTTGCGGCACCCGCGCCGAGCACGTCATCACACAGACATCACACAATCTCCGACACATTTCAGGAGTTTGACGTGTTGACTGCGTCCAAATCATCCTCGTCCTGCGGTGCCCGAGAGCGACGACTGGGAGTGCGTGATTTGTCATCGTCGCCATCCGACGGATGTCCTTGACATTCCTACCGGAGGCGTCTACGTCCTCCGACAGGCCGAGGGACGGCGTCCTCACACCCAACTGCCGAAATTGGAGAGTTCACGCGGCCCACCTGAGCGCGTCTCGGTGTCCAGCGGAACAGTGGTTGAAAAACGTTGCTTTTAATGTGTTTTAATGTGTTTTAATTCACTCTATGCGAAAAATATCCAAAACTATTCATGGTAATCTCAACTGCTTCAAACTAATAAGACACTACATTCCAAATCAAGCGGCCTTGCTGTACATGCAATGGATGATCTTCTGCCACATGTCATGCTGAATGACAGCACCCAGGCACCTCCCTCAGCCACTAAGTGCATTGGTTCATTGTACAATCAAGCAATACAAATTCGCGTCTCGGTGTCCAGCGGCACAGTGGTTGCAAAACGTTGCTTTTAATGTGTTTTAATGTGTTCGAATTCACTCTATGTGAAAAATATCCAAAACTATTCATCGTAATCTCAACTGCTTCAAACTAATAAGACACTACATTCCAAATCAAGCAATACAGATTATGGACAAAAAAAAAAAACACCCGTTATCACCACTGCAATATACTCGACAACTATCATTGACTAAATTTGGAAAACTTCATTAAACTATACTCTGTAAAGCTAACATTCAAATGCATCCATAACCTAGACAAAACAGCAATAGAGTCACCAGGAGCACCTCCCACAAGAACTGTGCGACCCCCCCACAGGAGGACCAGGTTTATTCGGTCTGCTTTCTCCATAAAGACGGCCAAACTGTGGAACCCACTGCCCACTGACCTCAAAAATAGACCAGAGTTTAAGGAGTTCACATCAAAGCTAAAGTTGTGGCTTAAAACAAACCAAAGATGTACGCACCTCTGAGTCTGTAAATAATGTATAGTGTGTGTGCGTGTGTGCGTGGAGACCACTGTTGTAAACATGTATTTTAGGGTTGTGTATTTCATTCATTCTGTATCATTTGTATGTACTACAGGGAAAAGCTCAACCAGGGACAGGAGTTGAAAAGGAGCATTCTCTGCTACACACTCTGTATGTGTCGCATGAGCTGCATCTTTCATGTTGTAACTATGAAAGATGACTTTCATTGTCCCTGTCAAACAAATCACTCAATCAATAAAAAATAAATAAATAAAAACTGTGATTGGTGTCACCAAATGTCACGTGTTGAGCGGAGGCCGCTGGATTTTTGGAATGAAAAATTCATTTACAGAAGGTAGCGTTGTATCGTGGTAACCGTTATCTAGTCTTTATCTAGTTTTTGTCAAGTTTTAAAAAATATGCGATGATCTGTGATGTGTCATGTCCATTTCTCTAAGTGCAAAAACCAAAACATAAGCAGTGATTGTGTGCTTTTTCTCCGCACAAAATCCCCCAAATAAATAACGTCTCATTTTTGCTCAGTGCAAAAATAAAATGACAATGAAAACAAAAGTCAGAGTTGTCATTGTCATGCTGTTGGAGCAATCGGCAACCATTTATCAAGTCTTTTTCAATATAGTGTCCCACGCGGTCCAGTGGGGTCCACAGCCCTCTCTGTCATCCACAGTGTCCTTTGCTTGAGACATCATCCTCGTCCTGCGGTGCCCGAGAGCGACGACTGGGAGTGCGTGATTTGTCATCGTCGCCATCCCAACGATGTCCTTGACATTCCTAACGGAGACGTCTACGTCCTCCGACGGGCTGAGGAACGGGGTCCTCACACCCACTACCGAAATTGGAGAGTTCACACGGCACACCTGAGCACGTCTCGGTGTCCAGCGACACAGTGGTTGGAAAACGTTGCTTTCAATGTGTTTCAGTCACTGTGATCGGTGTCACCAAATGTCACGTGTTGAGCGGAGGCCGCTGGATTTTTGGAATGAAAAATTCATTTACAGAAGGTAGCGTTGTATCGTGGTAACCGTTATCTAGTCTTTATCTCGTCTTAGTGAAGTTAGGGTTAGGGTTAGTTAAGTTAAAAAAAAAAAAAAAAACGTGTGGCCAATGACGGGTATCGAACCCGTGACCATCAACTTACGAGCACCACGCGCTAACCGACTGAGCTAAAAATTTGCGTTTTTCAGGTGTGGGGAAAAAAAGGGCTTTTATCCTATGCACCCTCTACGCGCTGTGCTGCCATCTAGTGGCGAAAAGTATTGCGGCGGATCACGGACGCGGTCGCCGCCGCAGGGCATGACGGGAGTTCAGGTTAGTGGTTGTGAGGAAGTGCCACTGTGGGGCTCGTTTGGTCGCTGATCTGTGCTGATGTTGTGTCTTTGTTCCTCGCTTCAGGTAGTCATTGTTTCGTGTTGTTTTGTTCTGCGTGTCGGATACCTGTGGGCAACCGTGAGTCAGATACGCGTCTGCTGGAGAGCAGTTATAATGTGGTCGTGGTTGGGAACGCATGCGCGCGCATGCGCACGTGACACACATCACGAGTGCGGTCCCGTTGCAATGTCACGGATGGGCTCGTTCAAGTCACCATAGAAGCCGAAGCGTAAGCTCCCGCCGCTCGCCACTCATCCGGACGGTTTGCGGCACCCGCGCCGAGCACGTCATCACACAGACATCACACAATCTCCGACACATTTCAGGAGTTTGACGTGTTGACTGCGTCCAAATCATCCTCGTCCTGCGGTGCCCGAGAGCGACGACTGGGAGTGCGTGATTTGTCATCGTCGCCATCCGACGGATGTCCTTGACATTCCTACCGGAGGCGTCTACGTCCTCCGACAGGCCGAGGGACGGCGTCCTCACACCCAACTGCCGAAATTGGAGAGTTCACGCGGCCCACCTGAGCGCGTCTCGGTGTCCAGCGGAACAGTGGTTGAAAAACGTTGCTTTTAATGTGTTTTAATGTGTTTTAATTCACTCTATGCGAAAAATATCCAAAACTATTCATGGTAATCTCAACTGCTTCAAACTAATAAGACACTACATTCCAAATCAAGCGGCCTTGCTGTACATGCAATGGATGATCTTCTGCCACATGTCATGCTGAATGACAGCACCCAGGCACCTCCCTCAGCCACTAAGTGCATTGGTTCATTGTACAATCAAGCAATACAAATTCGCGTCTCGGTGTCCAGCGGCACAGTGGTTGCAAAACGTTGCTTTTAATGTGTTTTAATGTGTTCGAATTCACTCTATGTGAAAAATATCCAAAACTATTCATCGTAATCTCAACTGCTTCAAACTAATAAGACACTACATTCCAAATCAAGCAATACAGATTATGGACAAAAAAAAAAAACACCCGTTATCACCACTGCAATATACTCGACAACTATCATTGACTAAATTTGGAAAACTTCATTAAACTATACTCTGTAAAGCTAACATTCAAATGCATCCATAACCTAGACAAAACAGCAATAGAGTCACCAGGAGCACCTCCCACAAGAACTGTGCGACCCCCCCACAGGAGGACCAGGTTTATTCGGTCTGCTTTCTCCATAAAGACGGCCAAACTGTGGAACCCACTGCCCACTGACCTCAAAAATAGACCAGAGTTTAAGGAGTTCACATCAAAGCTAAAGTTGTGGCTTAAAACAAACCAAAGATGTACGCACCTCTGAGTCTGTAAATAATGTATAGTGTGTGTGCGTGTGTGCGTGGAGACCACTGTTGTAAACATGTATTTTAGGGTTGTGTATTTCATTCATTCTGTATCATTTGTATGTACTACAGGGAAAAGCTCAACCAGGGACAGGAGTTGAAAAGGAGCATTCTCTGCTACACACTCTGTATGTGTCGCATGAGCTGCATCTTTCATGTTGTAACTATGAAAGATGACTTTCATTGTCCCTGTCAAACAAATCACTCAATCAATAAAAAATAAATAAATAAAAACTGTGATTGGTGTCACCAAATGTCACGTGTTGAGCGGAGGCCGCTGGATTTTTGGAATGAAAAATTCATTTACAGAAGGTAGCGTTGTATCGTGGTAACCGTTATCTAGTCTTTATCTAGTTTTTGTCAAGTTTTAAAAAATATGCGATGATCTGTGATGTGTCATGTCCATTTCTCTAAGTGCAAAAACCAAAACATAAGCAGTGATTGTGTGCTTTTTCTCCGCACAAAATCCCCCAAATAAATAACGTCTCATTTTTGCTCAGTGCAAAAATAAAATGACAATGAAAACAAAAGTCAGAGTTGTCATTGTCATGCTGTTGGAGCAATCGGCAACCATTTATCAAGTCTTTTTCAATATAGTGTCCCACGCGGTCCAGTGGGGTCCACAGCCCTCTCTGTCATCCACAGTGTCCTTTGCTTGAGACATCATCCTCGTCCTGCGGTGCCCGAGAGCGACGACTGGGAGTGCGTGATTTGTCATCGTCGCCATCCCAACGATGTCCTTGACATTCCTAACGGAGACGTCTACGTCCTCCGACGGGCTGAGGAACGGGGTCCTCACACCCACTACCGAAATTGGAGAGTTCACACGGCACACCTGAGCACGTCTCGGTGTCCAGCGACACAGTGGTTGGAAAACGTTGCTTTCAATGTGTTTCAGTCACTGTGATCGGTGTCACCAAATGTCACGTGTTGAGCGGAGGCCGCTGGATTTTTGGAATGAAAAATTCATTTACAGAAGGTAGCGTTGTATCGTGGTAACCGTTATCTAGTCTTTATCTCGTCTTAGTGAAGTTAGGGTTAGGGTTAGTTAAGTTAAAAAAAAAAAAAAAAACGTGTGGCCAATGACGGGTATCGAACCCGTGACCATCAACTTACGAGCACCACGCGCTAACCGACTGAGCTAAAAATTTGCGTTTTTCAGGTGTGGGGAAAAAAAGGGCTTTTATCCTATGCACCCTCTACGCGCTGTGCTGCCATCTAGTGGCGAAAAGTATTGCGGCGGATCACGGACGCGGTCGCCGCCGCAGGGCATGACGGGAGTTCAGGTTAGTGGTTGTGAGGAAGTGCCACTGTGGGGCTCGTTTGGTCGCTGATCTGTGCTGATGTTGTGTCTTTGTTCCTCGCTTCAGGTAGTCATTGTTTCGTGTTGTTTTGTTCTGCGTGTCGGATACCTGTGGGCAACCGTGAGTCAGATACGCGTCTGCTGGAGAGCAGTTATAATGTGGTCGTGGTTGGGAACGCATGCGCGCGCATGCGCACGTGACACACATCACGAGTGCGGTCCCGTTGCAATGTCACGGATGGGCTCGTTCAAGTCACCATAGAAGCCGAAGCGTAAGCTCCCGCCGCTCGCCACTCATCCGGACGGTTTGCGGCACCCGCGCCGAGCACGTCATCACACAGACATCACACAATCTCCGACACATTTCAGGAGTTTGACGTGTTGACTGCGTCCAAATCATCCTCGTCCTGCGGTGCCCGAGAGCGACGACTGGGAGTGCGTGATTTGTCATCGTCGCCATCCGACGGATGTCCTTGACATTCCTACCGGAGGCGTCTACGTCCTCCGACAGGCCGAGGGACGGCGTCCTCACACCCAACTGCCGAAATTGGAGAGTTCACGCGGCCCACCTGAGCGCGTCTCGGTGTCCAGCGGAACAGTGGTTGAAAAACGTTGCTTTTAATGTGTTTTAATGTGTTTTAATTCACTCTATGCGAAAAATATCCAAAACTATTCATGGTAATCTCAACTGCTTCAAACTAATAAGACACTACATTCCAAATCAAGCGGCCTTGCTGTACATGCAATGGATGATCTTCTGCCACATGTCATGCTGAATGACAGCACCCAGGCACCTCCCTCAGCCACTAAGTGCATTGGTTCATTGTACAATCAAGCAATACAAATTCGCGTCTCGGTGTCCAGCGGCACAGTGGTTGCAAAACGTTGCTTTTAATGTGTTTTAATGTGTTCGAATTCACTCTATGTGAAAAATATCCAAAACTATTCATCGTAATCTCAACTGCTTCAAACTAATAAGACACTACATTCCAAATCAAGCAATACAGATTATGGACAAAAAAAAAAAACACCCGTTATCACCACTGCAATATACTCGACAACTATCATTGACTAAATTTGGAAAACTTCATTAAACTATACTCTGTAAAGCTAACATTCAAATGCATCCATAACCTAGACAAAACAGCAATAGAGTCACCAGGAGCACCTCCCACAAGAACTGTGCGACCCCCCCACAGGAGGACCAGGTTTATTCGGTCTGCTTTCTCCATAAAGACGGCCAAACTGTGGAACCCACTGCCCACTGACCTCAAAAATAGACCAGAGTTTAAGGAGTTCACATCAAAGCTAAAGTTGTGGCTTAAAACAAACCAAAGATGTACGCACCTCTGAGTCTGTAAATAATGTATAGTGTGTGTGCGTGTGTGCGTGGAGACCACTGTTGTAAACATGTATTTTAGGGTTGTGTATTTCATTCATTCTGTATCATTTGTATGTACTACAGGGAAAAGCTCAACCAGGGACAGGAGTTGAAAAGGAGCATTCTCTGCTACACACTCTGTATGTGTCGCATGAGCTGCATCTTTCATGTTGTAACTATGAAAGATGACTTTCATTGTCCCTGTCAAACAAATCACTCAATCAATAAAAAATAAATAAATAAAAACTGTGATTGGTGTCACCAAATGTCACGTGTTGAGCGGAGGCCGCTGGATTTTTGGAATGAAAAATTCATTTACAGAAGGTAGCGTTGTATCGTGGTAACCGTTATCTAGTCTTTATCTAGTTTTTGTCAAGTTTTAAAAAATATGCGATGATCTGTGATGTGTCATGTCCATTTCTCTAAGTGCAAAAACCAAAACATAAGCAGTGATTGTGTGCTTTTTCTCCGCACAAAATCCCCCAAATAAATAACGTCTCATTTTTGCTCAGTGCAAAAATAAAATGACAATGAAAACAAAAGTCAGAGTTGTCATTGTCATGCTGTTGGAGCAATCGGCAACCATTTATCAAGTCTTTTTCAATATAGTGTCCCACGCGGTCCAGTGGGGTCCACAGCCCTCTCTGTCATCCACAGTGTCCTTTGCTTGAGACATCATCCTCGTCCTGCGGTGCCCGAGAGCGACGACTGGGAGTGCGTGATTTGTCATCGTCGCCATCCCAACGATGTCCTTGACATTCCTAACGGAGACGTCTACGTCCTCCGACGGGCTGAGGAACGGGGTCCTCACACCCACTACCGAAATTGGAGAGTTCACACGGCACACCTGAGCACGTCTCGGTGTCCAGCGACACAGTGGTTGGAAAACGTTGCTTTCAATGTGTTTCAGTCACTGTGATCGGTGTCACCAAATGTCACGTGTTGAGCGGAGGCCGCTGGATTTTTGGAATGAAAAATTCATTTACAGAAGGTAGCGTTGTATCGTGGTAACCGTTATCTAGTCTTTATCTCGTCTTAGTGAAGTTAGGGTTAGGGTTAGTTAAGTTAAAAAAAAAAAAAAAAACGTGTGGCCAATGACGGGTATCGAACCCGTGACCATCAACTTACGAGCACCACGCGCTAACCGACTGAGCTAAAAATTTGCGTTTTTCAGGTGTGGGGAAAAAAAGGGCTTTTATCCTATGCACCCTCTACGCGCTGTGCTGCCATCTAGTGGCGAAAAGTATTGCGGCGGATCACGGACGCGGTCGCCGCCGCAGGGCATGACGGGAGTTCAGGTTAGTGGTTGTGAGGAAGTGCCACTGTGGGGCTCGTTTGGTCGCTGATCTGTGCTGATGTTGTGTCTTTGTTCCTCGCTTCAGGTAGTCATTGTTTCGTGTTGTTTTGTTCTGCGTGTCGGATACCTGTGGGCAACCGTGAGTCAGATACGCGTCTGCTGGAGAGCAGTTATAATGTGGTCGTGGTTGGGAACGCATGCGCGCGCATGCGCACGTGACACACATCACGAGTGCGGTCCCGTTGCAATGTCACGGATGGGCTCGTTCAAGTCACCATAGAAGCCGAAGCGTAAGCTCCCGCCGCTCGCCACTCATCCGGACGGTTTGCGGCACCCGCGCCGAGCACGTCATCACACAGACATCACACAATCTCCGACACATTTCAGGAGTTTGACGTGTTGACTGCGTCCAAATCATCCTCGTCCTGCGGTGCCCGAGAGCGACGACTGGGAGTGCGTGATTTGTCATCGTCGCCATCCGACGGATGTCCTTGACATTCCTACCGGAGGCGTCTACGTCCTCCGACAGGCCGAGGGACGGCGTCCTCACACCCAACTGCCGAAATTGGAGAGTTCACGCGGCCCACCTGAGCGCGTCTCGGTGTCCAGCGGAACAGTGGTTGAAAAACGTTGCTTTTAATGTGTTTTAATGTGTTTTAATTCACTCTATGCGAAAAATATCCAAAACTATTCATGGTAATCTCAACTGCTTCAAACTAATAAGACACTACATTCCAAATCAAGCGGCCTTGCTGTACATGCAATGGATGATCTTCTGCCACATGTCATGCTGAATGACAGCACCCAGGCACCTCCCTCAGCCACTAAGTGCATTGGTTCATTGTACAATCAAGCAATACAAATTCGCGTCTCGGTGTCCAGCGGCACAGTGGTTGCAAAACGTTGCTTTTAATGTGTTTTAATGTGTTCGAATTCACTCTATGTGAAAAATATCCAAAACTATTCATCGTAATCTCAACTGCTTCAAACTAATAAGACACTACATTCCAAATCAAGCAATACAGATTATGGACAAAAAAAAAAAACACCCGTTATCACCACTGCAATATACTCGACAACTATCATTGACTAAATTTGGAAAACTTCATTAAACTATACTCTGTAAAGCTAACATTCAAATGCATCCATAACCTAGACAAAACAGCAATAGAGTCACCAGGAGCACCTCCCACAAGAACTGTGCGACCCCCCCACAGGAGGACCAGGTTTATTCGGTCTGCTTTCTCCATAAAGACGGCCAAACTGTGGAACCCACTGCCCACTGACCTCAAAAATAGACCAGAGTTTAAGGAGTTCACATCAAAGCTAAAGTTGTGGCTTAAAACAAACCAAAGATGTACGCACCTCTGAGTCTGTAAATAATGTATAGTGTGTGTGCGTGTGTGCGTGGAGACCACTGTTGTAAACATGTATTTTAGGGTTGTGTATTTCATTCATTCTGTATCATTTGTATGTACTACAGGGAAAAGCTCAACCAGGGACAGGAGTTGAAAAGGAGCATTCTCTGCTACACACTCTGTATGTGTCGCATGAGCTGCATCTTTCATGTTGTAACTATGAAAGATGACTTTCATTGTCCCTGTCAAACAAATCACTCAATCAATAAAAAATAAATAAATAAAAACTGTGATTGGTGTCACCAAATGTCACGTGTTGAGCGGAGGCCGCTGGATTTTTGGAATGAAAAATTCATTTACAGAAGGTAGCGTTGTATCGTGGTAACCGTTATCTAGTCTTTATCTAGTTTTTGTCAAGTTTTAAAAAATATGCGATGATCTGTGATGTGTCATGTCCATTTCTCTAAGTGCAAAAACCAAAACATAAGCAGTGATTGTGTGCTTTTTCTCCGCACAAAATCCCCCAAATAAATAACGTCTCATTTTTGCTCAGTGCAAAAATAAAATGACAATGAAAACAAAAGTCAGAGTTGTCATTGTCATGCTGTTGGAGCAATCGGCAACCATTTATCAAGTCTTTTTCAATATAGTGTCCCACGCGGTCCAGTGGGGTCCACAGCCCTCTCTGTCATCCACAGTGTCCTTTGCTTGAGACATCATCCTCGTCCTGCGGTGCCCGAGAGCGACGACTGGGAGTGCGTGATTTGTCATCGTCGCCATCCCAACGATGTCCTTGACATTCCTAACGGAGACGTCTACGTCCTCCGACGGGCTGAGGAACGGGGTCCTCACACCCACTACCGAAATTGGAGAGTTCACACGGCACACCTGAGCGCGTCTCGGTGTCCAGCGACACAGTGGTTGGAAAACGTTGCTTTCAATGTGTTTCAGTCACTGTGATCGGTGTCACCAAATGTCACGTGTTGAGCGGAGGCCGCTGGATTTTTGGAATGAAAAATTCATTTACAGAAGGTAGCGTTGTATCGTGGTAACCGTTATCTAGTCTTTATCTCGTCTTAGTGAAGTTAGGGTTAGGGTTAGTTAAGTTAAAAAAAAAAAAAAAAAACGTGTGGCCAATGACGGGTATCGAACCCGTGACCATCAACTTACGAGCACCACGCGCTAACCGACTGAGCTAAAAATTTGCGTTTTTCAGGTGTGGGGAAAAAAAGGGCTTTTATCCTATGCACCCTCTACGCGCTGTGCTGCCATCTAGTGGCGAAAAGTATTGCGGCGGATCACGGACGCGGTCGCCGCCGCAGGGCATGACGGGAGTTCAGGTTAGTGGTTGTGAGGAAGTGCCACTGTGGGGCTCGTTTGGTCGCTGATCTGTGCTGATGTTGTGTCTTTGTTCCTCGCTTCAGGTAGTCATTGTTTCGTGTTGTTTTGTTCTGCGTGTCGGATACCTGTGGGCAACCGTGAGTCAGACACGCGTCTGCTGGAGAGCAGTTATAATGTGGTCGTGGTTGGGAACGCATGCGCGCGCATGCGCACGTGACACACATCACGAGTGCGGTCCCGTTGCAATGTCACGGATGGGCTCGTTCAAGTCACCATAGAAGCCGAAGCGTAAGCTCCCGCCGCTCGCCACTCATCCGGACGGTTTGCGGCACCCGCGCCGAGCACGTCATCACACAGACATCACACAAACTCCGACACATTTCAGGAGTTTGACGTGTTGACTGCGTCCAAATCATCCTCGTCCTGCGGTGCCCGAGAGCGACGACTGGGAGTGCGTGATTTGTCATCGTCGCCATCCGACGGATGTCCTTGACATTCCTACCGGAGGCGTCTACGTCCTCCGACAGGCCGAGGGACGGCGTCCTCACACCCAACTGCCGAAATTGGAGAGTTCACGCGGCCCACCTGAGCGCGTCTCGGTGTCCAGCGGAACAGTGGTTGAAAAACGTTGCTTTTAATGTGTTTTAATGTGTTTTAATTCACTCTATGCGAAAAATATCCAAAACTATTCATGGTAATCTCAACTGCTTCAAACTAATAAGACACTACATTCCAAATCAAGCGGCCTTGCTGTACATGCAATGGATGATCTTCTGCCACATGTCATGCTGAATGACAGCACCCAGGCACCTCCCTCAGCCACTAAGTGCATTGGTTCATTGTACAATCAAGCAATACAAATTCGCGTCTCGGTGTCCAGCGGCACAGTGGTTGCAAAACGTTGCTTTTAATGTGTTTTAATGTGTTCGAATTCACTCTATGTGAAAAATATCCCAAACTATTCATCGTAATCTCAACTGCTTCAAACTAATAAGACACTACATTCCAAATCAAGCAATACAGATTATGGACAAAAAAAAAAAACACCCGTTATCACCACTGCAATATACTCGACAACTATCATTGACTAAATTTGGAAAACTTCATTAAACTATACTCTGTAAAGCTAACATTCAAATGCATCCATAACCTAGACAAAACAGCAATAGAGTCACCAGGAGCACCTCCCACAAGAACTGTGCGACCCCCCCACAGGAGGACCAGGTTTATTCGGTCTGCTTTCTCCATAAAGACGGCCAAACTGTGGAACCCACTGCCCACTGACCTCAAAAATAGACCAGAGTTTAAGGAGTTCACATCAAAGCTAAAGTTGTGGCTTAAAACAAACCAAAGATGTACGCACCTCTGAGTCTGTAAATAATGTATAGTGTGTGTGCGTGTGTGCGTGGAGACCACTGTTGTAAACATGTATTTTAGGGTTGTGTATTTCATTCATTCTGTATCATTTGTATGTACTACAGGGAAAAGCTCAACCAGGGACAGGAGTTGAAAAGGAGCATTCTCTGCTACACACTCTGTATGTGTCGCATGAGCTGCATCTTTCATGTTGTAACTATGAAAGATGACTTTCATTGTCCCTGTCAAACAAATCACTCAATCAATAAAAAATAAATAAATAAAAACTGTGATTGGTGTCACCAAATGTCACGTGTTGAGCGGAGGCCGCTGGATTTTTGGAATGAAAAATTCATTTACAGAAGGTAGCGTTGTATCGTGGTAACCGTTATCTAGTCTTTATCTAGTTTTTGTCAAGTTTTAAAAAATATGCGATGATCTGTGATGTGTCATGTCCATTTCTCTAAGTGCAAAAACCAAAACATAAGCAGTGATTGTGTGCTTTTTCTCCGCACAAAATCCCCCAAATAAATAACGTCTCATTTTTGCTCAGTGCAAAAATAAAATGACAATGAAAACAAAAGTCAGAGTTGTCATTGTCATGCTGTTGGAGCAATCGGCAACCATTTATCAAGTCTTTTTCAATATAGTGTCCCACGCGGTCCAGTGGGGTCCACAGCCCTCTCTGTCATCCACAGTGTCCTTTGCTTGAGACATCATCCTCGTCCTGCGGTGCCCGAGAGCGACGACTGGGAGTGCGTGATTTGTCATCGTCGCCATCCCAACGATGTCCTTGACATTCCTAACGGAGACGTCTACGTCCTCCGACGGGCTGAGGAACGGGGTCCTCACACCCACTACCGAAATTGGAGAGTTCACACGGCACACCTGAGCGCGTCTCGGTGTCCAGCGACACAGTGGTTGGAAAACGTTGCTTTCAATGTGTTTCAGTCACTGTGATCGGTGTCACCAAATGTCACGTGTTGAGCGGAGGCCGCTGGATTTTTGGAATGAAAAATTCATTTACAGAAGGTAGCGTTGTATCGTGGTAACCGTTATCTAGTCTTTATCTCGTCTTAGTGAAGTTAGGGTTAGGGTTAGTTAAGTTAAAAAAAAAAAAAAAAAACGTGTGGCCAATGACGGGTATCGAACCCGTGACCATCAACTTACGAGCACCACGCGCTAACCGACTGAGCTAAAAATTTGCGTTTTTCAGGTGTGGGGAAAAAAAGGGCTTTTATCCTATGCACCCTCTACGCGCTGTGCTGCCATCTAGTGGCGAAAAGTATTGCGGCGGATCACGGACGCGGTCGCCGCCGCAGGGCATGACGGGAGTTCAGGTTAGTGGTTGTGAGGAAGTGCCACTGTGGGGCTCGTTTGGTCGCTGATCTGTGCTGATGTTGTGTCTTTGTTCCTCGCTTCAGGTAGTCATTGTTTCGTGTTGTTTTGTTCTGCGTGTCGGATACCTGTGGGCAACCGTGAGTCAGACACGCGTCTGCTGGAGAGCAGTTATAATGTGGTCGTGGTTGGGAACGCATGCGCACGCATGCGCGCGCATGCGCACGTGACACACATCACGAGTGCGGTCCCGTTGCAATGTCACGGATGGGCTCGTTCAAGTCACCATAGAAGCCGAAGCGTAAGCTCCCGCCGCTCGCCACTCATCCGGACGGTTTGCGGCACCCGCGCCGAGCACGTCATCACACAGACATCACACAAACTCCGACACATTTCAGGAGTTTGACGTGTTGACTGCGTCCAAATCATCCTCGTCCTGCGGTGCCCGAGAGCGACGACTGGGAGTGCGTGATTTGTCATCGTCGCCATCCGACGGATGTCCTTGACATTCCTACCGGAGGCGTCTACGTCCTCCGACAGGCCGAGGGACGGCGTCCTCACACCCAACTGCCGAAATTGGAGAGTTCACGCGGCCCACCTGAGCGCGTCTCGGTGTCCAGCGGAACAGTGGTTGAAAAACGTTGCTTTTAATGTGTTTTAATGTGTTTTAATTCACTCTATGCGAAAAATATCCAAAACTATTCATGGTAATCTCAACTGCTTCAAACTAATAAGACACTACATTCCAAATCAAGCGGCCTTGCTGTACATGCAATGGATGATCTTCTGCCACATGTCATGCTGAATGACAGCACCCAGGCACCTCCCTCAGCCACTAAGTGCATTGGTTCATTGTACAATCAAGCAATACAAATTCGCGTCTCGGTGTCCAGCGGCACAGTGGTTGCAAAACGTTGCTTTTAATGTGTTTTAATGTGTTCGAATTCACTCTATGTGAAAAATATCCCAAACTATTCATCGTAATCTCAACTGCTTCAAACTAATAAGACACTACATTCCAAATCAAGCAATACAGATTATGGACAAAAAAAAAAAACACCCGTTATCACCACTGCAATATACTCGACAACTATCATTGACTAAATTTGGAAAACTTCATTAAACTATACTCTGTAAAGCTAACATTCAAATGCATCCATAACCTAGACAAAACAGCAATAGAGTCACCAGGAGCACCTCCCACAAGAACTGTGCGACCCCCCCACAGGAGGACCAGGTTTATTCGGTCTGCTTTCTCCATAAAGACGGCCAAACTGTGGAACCCACTGCCCACTGACCTCAAAAATAGACCAGAGTTTAAGGAGTTCACATCAAAGCTAAAGTTGTGGCTTAAAACAAACCAAAGATGTACGCACCTCTGAGTCTGTAAATAATGTATAGTGTGTGTGCGTGTGTGCGTGGAGACCACTGTTGTAAACATGTATTTTAGGGTTGTGTATTTCATTCATTCTGTATCATTTGTATGTACTACAGGGAAAAGCTCAACCAGGGACAGGAGTTGAAAAGGAGCATTCTCTGCTACACACTCTGTATGTGTCGCATGAGCTGCATCTTTCATGTTGTAACTATGAAAGATGACTTTCATTGTCCCTGTCAAACAAATCACTCAATCAATAAAAAATAAATAAATAAAAACTGTGATTGGTGTCACCAAATGTCACGTGTTGAGCGGAGGCCGCTGGATTTTTGGAATGAAAAATTCATTTACAGAAGGTAGCGTTGTATCGTGGTAACCGTTATCTAGTCTTTATCTAGTTTTTGTCAAGTTTTAAAAAATATGCGATGATCTGTGATGTGTCATGTCCATTTCTCTAAGTGCAAAAACCAAAACATAAGCAGTGATTGTGTGCTTTTTCTCCGCACAAAATCCCCCAAATAAATAACGTCTCATTTTTGCTCAGTGCAAAAATAAAATGACAATGAAAACAAAAGTCAGAGTTGTCATTGTCATGCTGTTGGAGCAATCGGCAACCATTTATCAAGTCTTTTTCAATATAGTGTCCCACGCGGTCCAGTGGGGTCCACAGCCCTCTCTGTCATCCACAGTGTCCTTTGCTTGAGACATCATCCTCGTCCTGCGGTGCCCGAGAGCGACGACTGGGAGTGCGTGATTTGTCATCGTCGCCATCCCAACGATGTCCTTGACATTCCTAACGGAGACGTCTACGTCCTCCGACGGGCTGAGGAACGGGGTCCTCACACCCACTACCGAAATTGGAGAGTTCACACGGCACACCTGAGCACGTCTCGGTGTCCAGCGACACAGTGGTTGGAAAACGTTGCTTTCAATGTGTTTCAGTCACTGTGATCGGTGTCACCAAATGTCACGTGTTGAGCGGAGGCCGCTGGATTTTTGGAATGAAAAATTCATTTACAGAAGGTAGCGTTGTATCGTGGTAACCGTTATCTAGTCTTTATCTCGTCTTAGTGAAGTTAGGGTTAGGGTTAGTTAAGTTAAAAAAAAAAACAAAAACGTGTGGCCAATGACGGGTATCGAACCCGTGACCATCAACTTACGAGCACCACGCGCTAACCGACTGAGCTAAAAATTTGCGTTTTTCAGGTGTGGGGAAAAAAAGGGCTTTTATCCTATGCACCCTCTACGCGCTGTGCTGCCATCTAGTGGCGAAAAGTATTGCGGCGGATCACGGACGCGGTCGCCGCCGCAGGGCATGACGGGAGTTCAGGTTAGTGGTTGTGAGGAAGTGCCACTGTGGGGCTCGTTTGGTCGCTGATCTGTGCTGATGTTGTGTCTTTGTTCCTCGCTTCAGGTAGTCATTGTTTCGTGTTGTTTTGTTCTGCGTGTCGGATACCTGTGTGCAACCGTGAGTCAGACACGCGTCTGCTGGAGAGCACTTATAATGTGGTCGTGGTTGGGCGCGCATGCGCGCGCATGCGCACGTGACACACATCACGAGTGCGGTCCCGTTGCAATGTCACGGATGGGCTCGTTCAAGTCACCATAGAAGCCGAAGCGTAAGCTCCCGCCGCTCGCCACTCATCCGGACGGTTTGCGGCACCCGCGCCGAGCACGTCATCACACAGACATCACACAAACTCCGACACATTTCAGGAGTTTGACGTGTTGACTGCGTCCAAATCATCCTCGTCCTGCGGTGCCCGAGAGCGACGACTGGGAGTGCGTGATTTGTCATCGTCGCCATCCGACGGATGTCCTTGACATTCCTACCGGAGGCGTCTACGTCCTCCGACAGGCCGAGGGACGGCGTCCTCACACCCAACTGCCGAAATTGGAGAGTTCACGCGGCCCACCTGAGCGCGTCTCGGTGTCCAGCGGAACAGTGGTTGAAAAACGTTGCTTTTAATGTGTTTTAATGTGTTTTAATTCACTCTATGCGAAAAATATCCAAAACTATTCATGGTAATCTCAACTGCTTCAAACTAATAAGACACTACATTCCAAATCAAGCGGCCTTGCTGTACATGCAATGGATGATCTTC
>NW_027662277.1:0-16280 GCF_963422515.1 Blennius ocellaris | reverse complement strand
TCTTGACGCGACATTCCGGGCGAAGGAAACGCTTGTTAGCCGCTGGGAACACTCCGGGACGGTTCCCCGCCAAAACACGACCGGACCTGACGACACAGTCCAGGGTCTGGTCGGGGAACTTTCATTAGACGCCACGATAAAGAGATTTATTCCTTTGATCCCATTTAAAACCCCCGATCGTCACTTTATGAGACGCAGGTTGCTAGTTTGATTTTACTGAAATGTTTACGTGTTTTGATACGATCTGGATTTAGTCTAAATTCATTTGTTTTTTGAGCTCAGTGTTGATGTGAGGCGTTTAGGGAACCTCCGGAAATTTAGGAGCTGTAGTGTATTCGGGGAACATTTATAAGCTGAATAAATGTGAGGTGTTTAGGGAACGTCAGGAAACTGGAGGATATGTGGTGTTCAGAGAACATCAGGTAACTGGAGGATATGAGATGTTTAGGGAACATTAGGTAACTGGAGGATATGAGATGGTTAGGGAACATCAGGTTAACTGGAGAATATGAGGCATTTAGGGAACAGTAGGTAACTGGAGGATATGAGGCGTTTAGAGAACATCAGGTAACTGGAGGATATGAAGCGTTGAGGGAACATCAGGTAACTGGAGGATATGAGGCGTTTAAGGAACATTAGGTAACTGGAGGATATGAGGCATTTAGGGAACATTAGGTAACTGGAGGATATGAGGCGTTTAGGGAACATCAGGTAACTGGAGGATATGAGGTGTTTAGGGAACATTAGGTAACTGGAGGATATGAAGCGTTGAGGGAACATCAGGTAACTGGAGGATATGAGGCGTTTAGGGAACATTAGGTAACTGGACGATATGAAGCGTTTAGGGAACATCAGGTAACTGGAGGATATGAGACGTTTAGGGAACATTAGGTAACTGGACGATATGAAGCGTTTAGGGAACATCAGGTAACTGGAGGATATGAGACGTTTAGGGAACATCAGTAAACTGGCAAATGTGAGGAATTAAAGAAACATTAAACTAATGAAGATACAATATCAGCAAATTCCACACATTAAATATTGACACCGATTATAAAAGTACCTAAAAAATACTTCATCCTGACACGTTGAGGGAACAAACCTCGACGCTAACGTCGCTCGACTCCCGGAACTCTGGCAAACAGGCGTTTTCTTGAACCCGTTGACACTGTTTGACGAGGTGTGTTGGACTCGTGGTGGGACGGCGCCCCGGCGGGCGGCCGTGACGGGACGTCAAGGTGAAGGTTGAGAATGATCCTCGTTTCCGCCACCCGAAGCTTTCGTCTCACCGAAATGCTGCAGCGAGAGATTCTGCAGCGTTTTACCAACGTCGGTCAGCGTTTCCTCATTTCTAAAATCCCCGTGACGCAAAAAAACCCCAGAAAAATCACAGAGTAGAACGTGTCGTGTGGAACGGAAAGTTCCAATTGGACTTTAACCGTCACCATGGCAACCAGACTGGTTTCATGGAACTGTTGTTTTTTTTTTTTGTCCGATCGTCCACACGGAACGACGATTTAAGAGCCTAAAAATGGATTTAGATTTTCTTAAACGGGTTCCAGGGTGGAGGAATTTGACGATGATGTCATAACCCCGCCTCCCTCTTTGTGACCTCACTGAACAAAGCCAACGTGGCGGACGACCTCCCTTTTTGCCGCCCCGTGTCTTCAGGTGTATTTCTCTTGCGGCGTCACAGCGCCGCCTACAGGCCTGGAGGACGCACTACCTCGGCTTTGAGTAGTTTTTCGTGGCGTCGGGGAGACAAAGTCCGGTTTTCGCCACTTCCTGTGTCTCCTCTCGCTCAGTCTTAAAACTCCGTCCGTCCGTCCGTCCGGGGGATTCCTCTGCACACGGCGGTCCACATTGTTCACGTCAACGTTCTGGATGATGTATTTCTCTCCATACCGCGTTGAGTTTAAATCATGTTAGTGTTTACGGTGACCTAGTTCCTCGCCGGCAGAGCAGAAGAAACTCAATCAAAGGAAGGAGAGAGAGAGAGAGAAAAAACAGAAGCGCGTGACGCAATGCGGAGTCGCAGCCTTCAGATATTCACAAGCGTCTGATGATAAAAGAGAATATAGAAAAAAACAGCGACGTACGGCCAGAGAGTGCGAAGGCAGCGGATGTATGGCGTTAGCCCGCCGCGCGCGGCTCGGCGCTTCTTCTGCGCTCGCGCGTTGCGAGTCGCGGATAATGAAGTCTGGACCGAAAACAACGTCTGCGGAGGAAATCAAAGCTTCGTTCTGAGTTCCCCTTTGTTTCCAGGGAGCTCGGCGGAAGCCGCGCAGCTTTTTACCGCCCGGCAGTGTTTACCTGCTTAATCAGGGTCGGGTTGTTTAATGTGAACACGGGAGCGCAGGAGGCCCGTAAAGCAAACAAAACAAAACAAAACAAAAAAAAAGGGGAGAGAGAGAGAAGATTAGCATTTTGAACGTCGGCATAAATCTGTGCTTTACCTGCAGAAACACATTGACCTCGTTTCCAACGCCGTTAAAATTCACTTTGTGTGATTGGATTAAAGTTGGACAGTCTGCGGGGGGGGGGGGGGGGGGGGGTGTATGGGTTATCCAGGCCTGTGATTTCTATGTGGCACCTCGCGATGCGTTCAGGGACCCGGCGGGATCCCTGGGAACACGAGCGTGAACGTTTCCTGGGCGTCGTGCGGCTGAAGCTCCTTTCATGGATCTTTAACTGGGTGGTGGAGGCTGAGCAGCACGTTTAACACGACTGCACAGTGTGTAGAGCAGCAGTCGGTTTAGCAGAGCAGTGTTTAGCATGGCAGGTAACACAAACAGGTTTAGCAGAGCAGTATTTAGCATGGAAGTTGACACAAACAGGTTTAGCAGAGCAGTATTTAGCAGAGCAGTTAAAACAAGTAGGTTTAGCAGAGCAGTATTTAGCATGGCAGTTAACACAAACCGGTTTAGCAGAGCAATATTTAGCAGACCAGTATTTAGTATGGTAGTTAAAACAAACAGGTTTAGCAGAGCAGTATTTAGCATGGCAGTTAACACAAACCGGTTTAGCAGAGCAATATTTAGCAGACCAGTATTTAGTATGGTAGTTAAAACAAACAGGTTTAGCAGAGCAGTATTTAGCATGGCATTTAACACAAACAGGTTTAGCAGAGCAGTATTTAGCATGGCAGTTAAAACAAATAGGTTTAGCAGAGCAGTATTTAGCATGGCAGTTAACGCAAACAGGTTTAGCAGAGCAGTATTTAGCAGAGCAGTATTTCGCATGGCATTTAACACAAACAGGTTTAGCAGAGCAGTATTTAGCAGAGCAGTATTTCGCATGGCATTTAACACAAACAGGTTTAGCAGAGCAGTCTTTGGCAGAGCAATAGAATCAAGCAGGCTCAGCAGAGCTGTAGAAACAGGTTTAGCAGAGCAGCATTGAGCAGAGCAGTAGAAACAAACAGGTTCAGCAGAGCAGAGAACAGAAACTTGATACATGAGCACAAACATAGTAAGAACAAACCAGAAACGGTACAAAATGTGTGGGAAGAAGAAGAAAGGGGAGGGGGAGGGGGAGGAAGAGAAGTACGGGGAGGAAGAAGAGGGGGAGGAAGAGAAAAAAGAGGAGTATGGGGAGAAGGAGGAGGAAGAGAGGGAGGGAGGGAGGGAGGGAGAAGAGGAAGACGATGCTCAGTGATGCTCTGCAGCAACACAAACCAACGTTCACGTGTTTGAGTCTGATAATCCTGCTGCTGCTCCAACGCTTTCATCTTCTTCTTCTTCTTCTTCTCTCACTTTTTTTTTTCCTGACGCGTCGCTTTTAAGAAGGTTTTCCTCCTTTGTGTTTCTCATCAAATCAAACTTTAGCCTCCGTCTCACCTCCACCCTCCGGCTCACACACTACAGTGTGTGTGTGTGTGTGTGTGTGTGTGCGTGCGTGCGTGCGTGCGTGCGTGCGTGCGTGCGTGCGTGCGTGCGTGTGTGTGTGCGTTTATTTAAAGATGAAGTCCTCAAAAATAGAAAAACAGCTCATGTGTCAGTGACAGAAAATATAAAAAAAATTGGGTCAATAAACAGTCTCACTCTACTTTTACAAAAACTTCCGCAGCGTTCTGGGAACTCCGTCACGCGACAGCGGCGCGACAGGACTCACAACGCCCCCTTGTGGTGTGAAACTGAACAGACCTGAGCTGCTTGGCTCTAATGTTTAAATGTATTACCTTTGGCAACGAACGTTGGCAAAGAAGGAGACGCTTTGATCTCTTTTATGTATTTGTTGGTTTGTTGTGTGGATTTATTTGACCAACTTTTTGCAAAAAGTGCTCACCCGAATTGCATGAAATCTTCAGGGATGATTTATCATCATCTAAGGATTAGTCCATTAGATTTTGGGACGTTGACGACAAACCGTTTCCGAATAATTCCCGCGAAAAAAAATGTCCCGTACAAAGCGGATGAGCGAGGTGCCACATGGAGATCAAAGGAGATCAGTGTCTGTTGCCACGGAGACGCTCCCCGCTCGGTGTTTCAGACAGTGACGTCGCTACCTGACAAGCTCGATACGAGCTAACATGCTAGCGATGCTAACTCGGTTCCGCAAACGGATGCGACTGCACTCTACCGATGAATGAATGAATGTGTGAAGGGGGTGGAGGGTTCGGTGGGGGGGGGGGGGGGGGGGGGGGCAAGGGGATGTGTCGCTGCTCTGACGTGTGAACAACACTGCTTGCTGCTGCTGCTGAACTCGTCTCCACCTGCTGGTCCAGGATTCAGTCGTCCTCCGTCCGTCCTCGTCGCTCCCGCATCAGAAAGTCTTTCTCCCGTCCAAACGCCTGGCGCCACCTGGAGGCGGTGGGGCGCACTGAATCCTGACTCTATGTGATGAGCTTCACCTTTTTGTTCCTATTTGGGTGATTTTGTTGTTTTCTGCTACAATTTTATTTTTATTTTTTTGGAAAAACACAAAAAACACGCATCTGTTGTTTTACTTTTCTTTTCTTTTTTTTTTTTTTTGCAAATCAGCCGTTCTTCGGCCAGATAGCCTGAGCAGACACACTTGATGTGGTCAAAGTGAGTCATTGCACCGTGCCTGCCTGTCCTGGTGTGTGTGTGTGTGTGTGTGCGTGCGTGTGTGTGTGTGTGTGTGTGTGTGTGTGTGTGTGTGCGTGTGCGTGTGCGTGAGAGAAGTGGCCGGCCATCTGTGTTTGCCATCACTCTTTTATCTTCCTTTCTGTTAACAGGTGGAATGTTTTATTCATCCGTTCACGTCTCAGCGCTTGTAATTTTTGGTTTCCCCCCCCCTGCCCCCCGCCCCCTCCCCCGTCCCTCCCGCCGTTGCCTGGTTGTGTTGCTAGACCGTCTACCTTCAGTGTGAAAGTTGCCTGCTTGTTGTCGCTCCTGCGATATTGTTCAGGACGATCTCCGGATCGTCTGTAATGACCAGGAAGCTGATTGGCTTTGAACTTTAAGAACAACTAAAAAAACAAACAAAAAAAAAAACCAAAATGGTTTCCGTTAGAAAACGAAGTGACGGTGGAGACGAAGGAGCGTCCTGAGCAGTATCTCGTCTGCAGCCTGGCTAAAGGTCGCCTGACTCCCGGAAACGTTCTCAGAAACCAAACGTTCCGTCCTCTCAAAGAAACATCAAAGAAATATCAAAGAAACTTTAAAGTCTGAGGATGGGAAGTAATCAGATTCCATATGAAGTACTTACACCTCAGAAAACTTGTTTCAGTCTGTTAAAGGATTTCAAACCTAGCTTTTTTTTTCATTGTACCTTTAGCATTAGCTTTAGCATTAGCTAAAGTTTTTCCATCATTCAGAATAAAACTAAAAACTAAAGTTTTTCCCTCCAGAAGTCACGTCGTGTTCGTTGTAAATCCGTTCTGGATGATTTCTTTTTTCCCCGACGTGCCAAAATGTCAAAATCCAACATGACTGTCCGTCACCTGATTCCCCGCTGGGAAGTCGGGAGACTTTCCTATTGGGAATTTCTCATATCCCAGTTGGGAATGTTCCCATGACAACCCGAGTCCATGAATTAAACACCAGTCACTGACTGGTACTGGTGGAATTGCTTCTCGTCCTGTGGCGTTGCCATGGCAACCACTGGAAAGTAGCAGCCGGTGAGACCATCATCATCATGGTGTCGTCGTCAAGTTAGCATTAGCGTAGCACCATTAAGCTCCGCCCCCCCCTCCCCCACTCATTACTGGATTATTCCAACTTCCCAGTTCCTCCTGAGCACCAAATTCCCAGTCAAGGTGGTTATTTCCCACCTGGACGGGAGGAGACGATCGTGGAACCGTCAACCCCTCCGCCGGCTGAGGCTCGTCCTCCATCTGAAACAACAGGAAGAGAAAACCCTTTGATCTCTTTCTTTTTTTTAAAAAGAATCTCAGTGGAAAATGATCAGAGCTGATTTTGGGGGTTTTAATCAAGAAGTGCAGCTTCAATGAATCTGATTAAGAAATTAAAGATTTCCTCAGTGAAGAAATGTTCAAATTATGTGTTTCGACGTTTTTCCTTCAATCGTCCCGGAAGTTAAAATCTCTCGTTTTTTTTTAGATGTGTGAATCTAATTGAACAATTAATTCACAACTAATTTAACAAACTCCTGTCTTCCCTCTCTCTCTCTCTCCTCTCGCTCTCCTCTCTCGCCCCTCTCTCTCCTGCCACTAAAACTCTGTTACTGCAGCAGCGCCCCACACTGGTGGTAACTGGTAGTTCTGCACACGCTCAGTAGAGATCATGGCGTCACGACTCCAAGTCCTTGTCCTCCTGGACTTTTATTTTGACAGCCGCCTTAACAACAGTCCAACTATGGTACTTTTGTTTTGATAGTCACCGTGTTTTCAGTGTTTGTGCCGTTGCCGTGGAAACGGACATTGTTTTTTTAAACCGTTGCTGGGTATACGCGGAACTTTTCTGAAATGCGATGGCGGAATGTTTTCACGAGAATCGTTGTTGTACTTAAGCTTGGCGAACCTGGAATACCCCCCCCCCCCACTGAAACATGTTGGGGGGGGGGGGGGGGGGGGTCGTTTGGTCATGGTGAGGACGGAGGTTTCCGGTTCAGTCGCCGTGCCGCTCGGCTGCATGTGGATGTTTTGTTGTTCTGTGGCGTTTTGGGATTGTTGTTGTTGTTGTTGTTGTTGTTGTGGGAACCAAGATGGCGTCTGACCTGCCGCCGCTGCGTTTCCCTGCAGGACAGCACTCCCTGAGCAACAGCCGGGACCTGAGCGCCATGGACACCCTCCCCCTCAACGGCAACTTCAACAACAGCTACTCCCTGCGAGACGACGACTATGAGGCGGTGGGCGTCCGGGCGCCGGGCGAGCTGGGGGGCCTCGACCTGCACGACGCCGCCTTCGAGAAGATGATCATCTCCGAGATCGTCCACAACAACCTGCGGCCCCGCGCCGCGCCCAAGGCCCGCGACGGCCCCCGGGAGCGGGAGCGGGCCCCGCCCCCCCAGACCAGGGCGACGGTGGACCGGGGGGGGCGGCGGCAGCGGCAGCGAGGACGACGCCGTCGCCGTCGTGGCCGACCGCGGCGAGGCCTCGTCCCCGCCGCGGGGCGGCGGCGGCGGTGGCGGCGGCCGGGGGGGCAACGCCACCCTGGAGCTGCTCCTGCACCCCCACCACAAGGAGGTGCTGGAGGCCCCCCTCCTGCCCCAGAGGACTCACTCCCTGCTCTACAGCGCCCAGAAGGCCCCGCGGCGCCCGGAGGGGGGGGGCCACGGCTCGGAGACTGTCCCCGCGGCGGAGGGCGGCGGCGGCGGCTCCCGGTCGCCCGGCGACGACAACAACAGAGACTCGCTTTACACCAGCATGCCCAACCTGAGAGACTCGCCCTCGCCCTCCGCCTCGTCCTGCCCCCCCCCCGAGGAGGAGGAGGAGGCGGCGGCGGGGGCGCCGTCTCCCTCGCCGCAGAGCGACGACGGCGGCGAGGACGCCTATCACAAGAGCATGCCGGAGCTGGGCGACGCGCCGCCGCTGTCCTACTACCACATAAACCGCGGCACCAGCGAGGGCTGCATCGTCCCGCCCGGCGGCGAGGACGGCGCCCCCGAGGGGGGGGCGCCCCCCGACGGACAGATGCAGCTCATCACCAGCCTCTGAGCCGCGTCTCCCGTTTTTTTTTGGGGGCTTTCCCGGCGTCGATTCGGGTCGATGTCACGTGAGCCGGGCGCCCCCTCCCTCCCCTCCCCCCCTCCCCCCCCCGCCTCGGTGACCCGGCTCTGCACTTCCTGCCTGATCGGACGAAACGAACGATACCAGACTTTTTTTGCACACACATCATCAAAACACAAACACACGCGGAAAAACTGTGACTGGATGGCGGTCGCCCCGCCTCCTTTTTAAAAAAAAAACAAAAAAAGTGGGAGGGGCGGGGCGGCTCCTGGGCCTGGGGGGGGGGGGGGGGGGGGGGGGGGTAAAGGGGGGCTTTGCAGGGTCTTTTTAGTCAGAACTAGAACTGCACAGTCAGGACTGTCAGAGTTAAAGAACCACTAATTCAGACTCAGGCCTTATATTTTCTCTATTGCACATTTAACTGTTGTCCAAGTAACAGCTGAAGAAAATATATTTTGCTGTACCACTAGTGTAAAAAGTAAAAAAAAAAAAAAGTAAAAAAAAAACAAACAAAAAAAAAGAAACCATTCAGTAGTTATGCCCTTTCAATGTTAATATTCCAGACAAGGTTAAAACAAAATGGTGCAAATGTGCTTTTTTTCCCCTCTCACACTTGACTTTGTATGTTTGAATATGAAGAAGACGAAGAAAAGAAAAAAAAAATAACAGTTTGGAGAGAAATCATGACATCATCATGACATCATCATGACATCACGTCTCAGCTTGTGAAGTGCTCCTCGTCGGTGGTCTCGACAGAATTGGATCTCCGTGTAATTTATTAAAAACTAAAAGAAGAAGATTTGGTCAAGTTTGGAGACTTTGTGCAGTTTTTTATTTGTTTTTGGGTTTTTTTTTTTTTTTAAAAAGCTGACATGTTTCATCCTTTTTTGACACTAATTAATTTATTATTAACTGTTGAGAGAGAAAAAAGACGGAGATGTTAAAAAAAAAAGAAGGAAAAAAAAGGACACCTGGTTGGAAAGTGTGAAAAAGTTTTTGCTGCACTGATTCGCTTCATTTCTTCCTTTTTGTAAGAGCCCATCATCAGCTGATATTTAATTCAACTCCTGTTTGATATCGAATAAATGTGAAACTTTTTCTTGTTCGCCGACGTCCAGCTGGTTTTTTTTCCTAATTGGCACGTATGTATTGTAACAACTTTTCGCAAAAAACTTCTCACCCGAATTACATGAAATGTTCAGGGACTATTTGTCGCCACACAACGATCGACCCACTAGAGTTTGGGACGTTAACGTTGAACCGTTTCCGAATGAATCCACACAAAAAAATACGTCCCATGCAAAGCGGATGAAAGGAGATCAAAGGAGACGCTCCCTGCTCAGTGTACCACACTGGAACTCGGTTCCAGAAACAAATGTGCCGTTGGCGGAGGTCTTGCGCTCCAGTGTCAACTTCAGTGTGTCGTGTCTGGCGGCCATTTTGGAAAATTTGGCCTGACATATTAAGGTACGTATGTGCAAAAGTGTGTGTTTTTATCACAAAATGCTTTTATTATGTTATAAAGTTATTGTTATTTATTATTATAATGTGAATCCTGCACACTGACAGACGAGCTTCTGTACTTTCATGTGATTGACAGACGTTGTTCCACCTGGAGTCTGTCCTCTGTCTGTCCTCATTCTGTCTCCGAGTCCTTTGTTGTCCTGGAACGTTCGGGGGGGGGGGGGGGGTTAGAGATGGAGGGAAACCAGGAAACATGTTGGAGCCCCTGAGACTTCAGCAGATTTAATAAGATCAACTTTAACAAAGTTTTAGACCCCAGAGTCCTGGTAGCCTCTGGTACTGGGTCTCCTCCTCTGGTACTGGATCTCATCTGGTACTGGATCTCCTCCTCTGGTACTGGATCTCCTCCTCTGGTACTGGATCTCCTCCTCTGGTACTGGGTCTCCTCTGCATCATTTGTTTTTACCTTTACTTTGAAAACCAAGTGTTTTACTTTTGTTTTTTAATGTCTGAAAAAAAACTCTTCATTTTCTCAGTTTTAGGATTTTAGGAGTCCCCCCCCCCCACACACACACACAGACTGCAGTGGAGGCTCCGCCCCCTACCATTTAGGCCCCTCCCCTTGAGGCTCCGCCCACCACTTTGAAAACCTCTGCTTCTGATCGTCCCGATAACCCTTTGATCTGTCAGTCCGCCTCTCTCTCGTTCAGCCTCTTCAAAGAGAAGGTGTGGAAACCTCTGACTGGACGCCGCCGCTCGCTGTCATCCGGCATGCTAGCTGTGGCGCGCTAGCATGTTGCTGCTGCTAATAGAAAGAGAAAACAAAGTTGAAGAGAAGTTGAGAGATGAAAGTGCTTCATTTATCGACTCGTCTGTTTTTCCTCCGCGCCGGCAGAGAGCGGCGCCGCGGCCGAACGGAGGCGCGATGCCGCGGCGTCCGAGGAACCGCTACTACGTTTTCATTGGGAGGCGTTTGATGTTTCAGCCTCTGGTGGTTCGGACATTATTTCATGTCCATCATCAAAAAGACATCAAAGAAGAGCGCACCTGTGTGTGTGTGTGTGTGTGTGTGTGTGTGTGTGTGTGTGTGTGTGTGTGTGTGTGTGTGTGTGTGTGTGTGTGTGTGTGTGTGTGTGTGTGTGTGTGTGTACAGAATCAGTATTTTGACTCATTTCGGCTCAAAACAGAAAAAAAACCTTATTATTATTATTATTAGACGTAAAAACCCGGCGGTTTCTTTCTCTCTTCCGTCACGTGATGAGAAAACGTTACACTGCGATCGGTCGCCTCTCTGGCTGGGAATCCATGCTAACACATCTTAGCATCTTAGCGTGGCTAGCTAGCAGTGTGGTTTCTGTGTGTTGAACCCACACGGTTCTGTCCCTTTGGTTCTCTCTCCAGTTCTGTCCATCCAGTTCCATCCCCCCGGTTCCGTCTCGTCCTTCCGGTTCCATCTCTCCGGTTCTGTCTCGTCCCTCCGGTTCCGTCCTTCCGGTTCCATCCCTCCGGTTCCGTCTTGTCCTTCCGGTTCCGTCCCTCCGGTTCCATCTCGTCCTTCTGGTTCCATCCCCCTAGTTCCGTCCCTCCGGTTCCGTCTCGTCCTTCCGGTTCCATCCCTCTGATTCCGTCTCGTCCCTTCGGTTCCGTCCCTTCGATTCTATCCCTCCGGTTCCATCTCGTCCTTCCGGTTCCATCCCTCCGGTTCCGTCTTGTCCTTCCGGTTCCGTCCCTCCGGTTCCATCTCGTCCTTTTGGTTCCATCCCTCTAGTTCCGTCCCTCCGGTTCCGTCTGATCCTTCTGGTTCCATCCCTCTAGTTCCGTCCCTCCGGTTCCGTCTCGTCCTTCCGGTTCCATCCCTCTGATTCCGTCTCGTCCCTTCGGTTCCGTCCCTTCGATTCTATCCCTCCGGTTCCGTCTCGTCCTTCTGGTTCCATCCCTCCGGTTCCGTCTTGTCCTTCCGGTTCCATCCCTCCGGTTCCATCTCGTCCTTTTGGTTCCATCCCTCTGGTTCCGTCCCTCCGGTTCCGTCTGATCCTTCTGGTTCCATCCCTCTAGTTCCGTCCCTCCGGTTCCATCTCGTCCTTCCGGTTCCATCCCTCTGATTCCGTCTCGTCCCTTCGGTTCCGTCCCTTCGGTTCTATCCCTCCGGTTCCGTCTCGTCCTTCCGGTTCCATCCCTCCCGTTCCGTCTTGTCCTTCCGGTTCCGTCCCTCCGGTTCCATCTCGTCCTTTTGGTTCCATCCCTCTTGTTCCGTCCCTCCGGTTCCGTCTCATCCTTCTGGTTCCATCCCTCTCGTTCCGTCCCTCCGGTTCCATCTCGTCCTTCCGGTTCCATCCCTCCGGTTCCGTCTCGTCCCTCCGGTTCCGTCTCGTCCTTCCAGTTCCATCCCTCCGGTTCCATCTCATCCCTCCGGTTCCGTCCCTCCGGTTCCATCTCATCCTTCTGGTTCCATCCCTCTGGTTCCATCCCTCCGGTTCCGTCTCGTCCCTCCGGTTCGTTTGTCCTTCCGGTTCCATCTTGTCCTTCCGGTTTCGTCTCGTCCTTCCGGTTCCATCCCTCCGGTTCCATCTCGTCCCTCCGGTTCCGTCCCCCCGGTTCCGTCCCGCTCCACTGGAGGCGGGTCGTCCAATCGTCCCACTCAGACTCAGACGGGCAGGACAAAGTTTTTTCGGCTTCCAGACGTCAGACATTTCCTCAAAAACAGAATTAGCTTCAGCTTTTCTCCCAGCAGAACCACAGAAATGTAGAAATGTTCTCGTTTGGCTTGGTGACATTTGTGTTTGGGGATTTTTAGGCGACGCTTGTTAGAAAATCACCCCGAGTCTTTTCTGGAGAAACGCGACGTCCAGCTTCGGCCTATCAGGACAGATTAAGACTTTCAGGATTACTGATGGGGGGGGGGGGGGACTGGGCTGGGGGGGTTCCAGTATTCCCACATGCAGCAGTGACTCATAAATAAGACATGAGGCCGTTTGTCCACGTCGACGAGATGCATAAATAAACTACATTTATATAAAATGTCCTCGGTTGTGATTCAGGGTCTCGGTGACAAACTGGAGGCAGATGGTTTCATCCTGATGGTGTTTAACATGGGAACCTCGCTGCTGCACATCTGTGTCTGCTCTACACACACACACACACACACACACACACACACACACACACACACACACACACACACACACACACACACACACACACACACACACACACACACACACACACACACACACACACACAGGTTATTGCATTAAACAGCAGATTCATACAGTCACTAAACATGATGCTTTTTCTGGTTTGTTTGTTTTTTTGCAGTCGTTTCACATTTTCCCACAAACCTGGAGATACTTACAACACCTAACACCTTCCCTTAACTCCTCTAGGAAGCCTCCTAACACCTTCCCTTAACTCCTCTACGAAGCCACCTAACACCTTCCCTTAACTCCTCTACGAAGCCTCCGAACACCTTCCCTTAACTCCTCTAGGAAGCCTCCTAACACCTTCCCTTAACTCCTCTACGAAGCCACCTAACACCTTCCCTTAACTCCTCTACGAAGCCTCCTAACACCTTCCCTTAACTCCTCTAGGAAGCCTCCTAACACCTTCCCTTAACTCCTCTACGAAGCCACCTAACACCTTCCCTTAACTCCTCTAGGAAGCCTCCTAACACCTTCCCTTAACTCCTCTACGAAGCCTCCTAACACCTTCCCTTAACTCCTCTAGGAAGCCTCCTAACACCTTCCCTTAACTCCTCTAGGAAGCCTCCTAACACCTTCCCTTAACTCCTCTACGAAGCCACCTAACACCTTCCCTTAACTCCTCTAGGAAGCCTCCTAACACCTTCCCTTAACTCCTCTAGGAAGCCTCCTAACACCTTCCCTTAACTCCTCTACGAAGCCTCCTAACACCTTCCCTTAACTCCTCTAGGAAGCCTCCAAACACCTTCCCTTAACTCCTCTACGAAGCCACCTAACACCTTCCCTTAACTCCTCTAGGAAGCCACCCAACACCTTCCCTTAACTCCTCTAGGAAGCCTCCTAACACCTTCCCTTAACTCCTCTAGGAAGCCACCTAACACCTTCCCTTAACTCCTCTAGGAAGCCTCCTAACACCTTCCCTTAACTCCTCTACGAAGCCTCCTAACACCTTCCCTTAACTCCTCTAGGAAGCCTCCTAACACCTTCCCTTAACTCCTCTACGAAGCCACCTAACACCTTCCCTTAACTCCTCTACGAAGCCTCCTAACACCTTCCCTTAACTCCTCTACGAAGCCTCCTAACACCTTCCCTTAACTCCTCTAGGAAGCCTCCTAACACCTTCCCTTAACTCCTCTACGAAGCCACCTAACACCTTCCCTTAACTCCTCTAGGAAGCCTCCTAACACCTTCCCTTAACTCCTCTACGAAGCCACCTAACACCTTCCCTTAACTCCTCTAGGAAGCCTCCTAACACCTTCCCTTAACTCCTCTACGAAGCCACCTAACACCTTCCCTTAACTCCTCTACGAAGCCTCCTAACACCTTCCCTTAACTCCTCTAGGAAGCCTCCTAACACCTTCCCTTAACTCCTCTACGAAGCCACCTAACACCTTCCCTTAACTCCTCTAGGAAGCCTCCTAACACCTTCCCTTAACTCCTCTACGAAGCCTCCTAACACCTTCCCTTAACTCCTCTAGGAAGCCTCCTAACACCTTCCCTTAACTCCTTTAGGAAGCCTCCTTACACCTTCCCTTAACTCCTTTAGGAAGCCTCCTAACACCTTCCCTTAACTCCTTTAGGAAGCCTCCTTACACCTTCCCTTAACTCCTAATACCTTCCCTTAACCCCTTTAGGAAGCCTCCTAACACATTCCCTTAACTCCTTTAGGAAGCCTCCTAACACCTTCCCTTAACTCCTTTAGGAAGCCTCCATACACCTTTCCTTAACTCCTTTAGGAAGCCTCCTAACACCTTCCCTTAACTCCTAACCCATTCCCTTAACTCCGTTAAGAAGCCTCCTAACACCTTCCCGTAACTCCTTTAGGCGACGTTGGAGCATCTTCCCTCTCCACCCCTCCGTCCGCCAGCGTTTTGCTCGTCTTGTTCTCTTCAGGAGGAAAATGGCAGATTGTTCCGCCAGATGTGTTCCATATATCTCCCGGGCCGTTCGGCCATTATTTACTTGGAAACGTCGACGCTGCACAAACACATCTGCCTCGGTTTTACACGGACTCTTCATCACCCGACACCGTGGTCTTCATCACCCCGACACCCAGGTCTTCATCACCCCGACACCGAGGTCTTCATCACCCCGACACCCAGGTCTTCATCACCCCGACACCCAGGTCTTCATCACCCGACACCGTGGTCTTCATCACCCCGACACCGAGGTCTTCTTCACCCCGACACCGAGGTCTTCTTCACCCCGACACCGAGGTCTTCATCACCCCGACACCGAGGTCTTCTTCACCCCGACACCGAGGTCTTCATCACCCGACACCGAGGTCTTCTTCACCCCGACACCGAGGTCTTCTTCACCCCGACACCGAGGTCTTCATCACCCGACACCGAGGTCTTCTTCACCCCGACACCGAGGTCTTCATCACCCCGACACCGAGGTCTTCATCACCCGACACCCAGGTCTTCATCACCCGACACCGTGGTCTTCATCACCCGACACCGTGGTCTTCATCACCCGACACCGAGGTCTTCATCACCCCGACACCCAGGTCTTCATCACCCGACACCGAGGTCTTCATCACCCGACACCGAGGTCTTCTTCACCCGACACCGAGGTCTTCATCACCCGACACCGTGGTCTTCATCACCCGACACCGTGGTCTTCATCACCCGACACCGTGGTCTTCATCACCCGACACCCAGGTCTTCATCACCCGACACCGAGGTCTTCTTCACCCGACACCGAGGTCTTCTTCACCCGACACCGAGGTCTTCATCACCCGACACCCAGGTCTTCATCACCCGACACCGTGGTCTTCATCACCCCGACACCGTGGTCTTCATCACCCGACACCCAGGTCTTCATCACCCGACACCGTGGTCTTCATCACCCGACACCGTGGTCTTCATCACCCGACACCGAGGTCTTCTTCACCTTGACACCGAGGTCTTCATCACCCGACACCGAGGTCTTCTTCACCCGACACCGAGGTCTTCTTCACCCGACACCCAGGTCTTCATCACCCCGACACCCAGGTCTTCATCACCCGACACCGTGGTCTTCATCACCCGACACCGAGGTCTTCATCACCCGACACCGTGGTCTTCATCACCCCGACACCCAGGTCTTCATCACCCGACACCGAGGTCTTCATCACCCGACACCGTGGTCTTCATCACCTGACACCGTGGTCTTCATCACCCCGACACCCAAGTCTTCATCACCCGACACCGTGGTCTTCATCACCCCGACACCCAGGTCTTCATCACCCGACACCCAGGTCTTCATCACCCCGACACCGAGGTCTTCATCACCCGACACCGTGGTCTTCATCACCCGACACCGTGGTCTTCATCACCCGACACCGAGGTCTTCATCACCCCGACACCCAGGTCTTCATCACCCGACACCGTGGTCTTCATCACCCGACACCGAGGTCTTCTTCACCTTGACACCGAGGTCTTCATCACCCGACACCGAGGTCTTCTTCACCCGACACCCAGGTCTTCATCACCCGACACCGTGGTCTTCATCACCCGACACCCAGGTCTTCATCACCCGAC
>NW_027662278.1:37500-52337 GCF_963422515.1 Blennius ocellaris | reverse complement strand
GGAGAGGAATCATCTGACTGAGTTTTACTTCTGTACATGAAGCAACTGAACTGTGGTGCAGCTGGCCACCAAATACTTCCCCAGTACTTCCTCAGTACTTCCCCAGTATTTCCTCAGTACTTCCTTGGTACTTCCCCAGTACTTCCTCAGTACTTCCCCAGTACTTCCTCAGTACTTCCCCAGTACTTCCCCAGTATTTCCTCAGTACATCCCCAGTACATCCCCAGTACTTCCCCGGTACTTCCTCAGTACATCCCCAGTACATGCCAGTACATCCCCAGTACATCCCCAGTACATCCCCGGTACTTCCCCAGTACTTCCTCAGTAAATACCCAGTACATCCCAAGTACTTTCTCAGTACTTCCCAAGTACTTCCTAAGTACTTCCCCAGTACTTCCTCAGTAGTTCCCCAGTACATCCCCAGTACATCCCAAGTACTTCCTCAGTACTTCCCCAGTACTTCCTCAGTACATCCCCAATACATCCCCAGTACTTCCCCGGTACTTCCTCAGTACTTCCCCAGTACTTCCTCAGTACTTCCCCAGTACTTCCCAGCCACAGCTCAGCAGCAGCTGCCATGGTGGTCCAGTACTCCAGTACTCCAGTACTCCAGTACTCACCGTGCAGCTGCAGTCCCGCCCCGTTGTCTCGGTGGTGGACACGAAGGGCCTCGTCCAGCTCCAGCTGGGAGGACAAGGTGCAGGGGTCTCCTGAAACACAGAGGGACAATCTGATTGGTCGGTGTATCCAGAGGACGGTGGGACATCGGCGTGTCCAGGGGACGGCGGTGTGTCCAGGGGACGGCGGGAAGGCAGCGTGTCCAGAGGACGGCGGGACAGCGGTGTGTCCAGGGGACGGCGGGAAGGCGGCGTGTCCAGGGGACGGCGGGACAGCGGTGTGTCCAGGGGACGGCGGGAAGGCGGCGTGTCCAGGGGACGGCGGGACGACTGGTCCTCTGATTGTCGTGTGGAGTCGTTCTGGTCTGTCGTTGTGGACGTGGACTGGTCAACATGTCCTGATAGGGACGTCCAGCGCTGGGGGGACATTACTGTGACGTCACGTGGAGACGGGAACAGAGGGGACTGGGGGACGGGTCTCGCGTGTCCCCGACGCTCCAGCTGGGTGAGGACGGTGAAGGACACCCACCTTCATCGTCGATCCACTTCAGGGTGACGACCCCCTGCTGGGCCAGGCTGCACAGCGTCTTCACCTCCTCACACAGCTCCGGGAAGGGGACGGAGGAGGACAGCTCTGTGATGAAGATGTCCCTGGAGACACACGGAGACAGACGGGGGGTCTGGGCTCAGGCACTCCGGGGGGACCTCCGTCCTCCCGCTCTGAGTCTTCTAGGATTAGCGTCTCTAGACGTCGCGGCTGAGTCACGACCGTTTCATTCATGGAGCCAGAAGGAAGTCAAACTGAGAAATGAACTGATGTGACGTGACTCAGAGGAAGTGAGAGACTCAGTCAGTCGTTTAGGAAACAATCCTGAGTCTGATGAGGGACACGCTGTAAAGACTCGTTCTGTAAAGATTCAGTCTGTAAAGATTCGGTCTGTAAAGACTCAAATCTGTAAGGACTTGGTCTGTAAAGACTCACATCTGTAAAGACTCACATCTGTAAAGATTCGGTCTGTAAAGACTCCGTCCATAAAGACTCGGTCTGTAAAGATTCAGTCTGTAAAGATTCACATCTGTAAAGACTCACATCTGTAAAGACTCACATCTGCAAAGATTCGGTCTGTAAAGATTCGGTCTGTAAAGACTCAAATCTGTAAGGACTTGGTCTGTAAAGACTCACATCTGTAAAGACTCACATCTGTAAAGATTCGGTCTGTAAAGACTCCGTCCGTAAAGACTCGGTCTGTAAAGATTCAGTCTGTAAAGATTCACATCTGTAAAGACTCACATCTGTAAAGACTCACATCTGTAAAGATTCGGTCTGTAAAGATTCGGTCTGTAAAGACTCAAATCTGTAAGGACTTGGTCTGTAAAGACTCACATCTGTAAAGACTCACATCTGTAAAGATTCGGTCTGTAAAGACTCCGCCCGTAAAGACTCGATCTGTAAAGATTGTCTGTAAAGATTCACATCTGTAAAGATTCAGTCTGTAAAGATTCCGTCTGTTTTACGTGATGCACCTGAACACATCACTCAGCTCCAGCAGTTAAAATCAGACCAACATGATGCTTTTAATACTGAAATAGAAACTACCTCACCTTCCTCACCCGCCTCACCTGCTTCACCTGCCCCACCCTCCTCACCTTCCTCACCCTCCTCACACTCCTCACCTGCTTCACCCTCCTCACCTGCCCCACCCGCCTCACCTGCTTCACCTGCCCCACCCTCCTCACCTTCCTCACCCTCCTCACACTCCTCACCCTCCTCACCTGCTTCACCCTCCTCACCCTCCTCACCCTCCTCAGCTCCGCCCCCTACTAAACCTACAGTAGTTTGTTTCAGACGAAGGTGGAAATAAAATCATTTAATGATGAAGAGAATATCAGAGAGAGGAAGACTGACCTGAGACCAGCTGGTCCACGGACCCTTCTAGAATCTGTCCCTGATCGGTACTTTGTCCCCGATTAATACTCTGTCCCTGATCGGTACTTTGTCCCTGATCAATACTCTGTCCCTGATCGGTACTCTGTCCCCGATCAATACTCTGTCCCTGATCAACACTTTGTCCCCGATCAATACTTTGTCCCCAATCAATACTTTGTCCCCGATCAACACTTTGTCCCCGATAAATACTTTGTCCCCGATCAACACTTTGTCCCCGATCAACACTTTGTCCCCGATCAGTACTTTGTCCCCGATCAACACTTTGTCCCCGATCAACACTTTGTCCCCGATAAATACTTTGTCCCCGATAAATACTTTGTCCCCGATCAGTACTTTGTCCCCGATCAGTACTTTGTCCCCGATCAGTGCTTTGTCCCCGATCAGTACTTTGTCCCCGATCAGTACTTTGTCCCCGATCAGTACTTTGTCCCCGATCAGTACTTTGTCCCCGATCAACACTTTGTCCCCGATCAATACTTTGTCCCCGATCAACACTTTGTCCCCGATCAACACTTTGTCCCCGATCAGTACTTTGTCCCCGATCAGTACTTTGTCCCCGATCAACACTTTGTCCCCGATCAATACTTTGTCCCCGATCAATACTTTGTCCCCGATCAGTACTTTGTCCCCGATCAACACTTTGTCCCCGATAAATACTTTGTCCCCGATCAGTACTTTGTCCCCGATCAACACTTTGTCCCCGATAAATACTTTGTCCCCGATCAACACTTTGTCCCCGATCAGTACTTTGTCCCCGATCAGTACTTTGTCCCCGATCAACACTTTGTCCCCGATAAATACTTTGTCCCCGATCAGTACTTTGTCCCCGATCAGTACTTTGTCCCCGATCAATGCTTTGTCCCCGATCAATACTTTGTCCCCGATCAACACTTTTTCCCCGATCAATACTTTGTCCCCGATCAACACTTTGTCCCCGATCAACACTTTGTCCCCGATCAACACTTTGTCCCCGATCAGTACTTTAATCAATACTTTGTCCCCGATCAGTACTTTGTCCCCGACCAGTACTTTGTCCCCGATCAATACTTTGTCCCCGATCAGTACTTTGTCCCCGATCAACACTTTTTCCCCGATCAGTACTTTGTCCCCGATCAGTACTTTGTCCCCGATCAATGCTTTGTCCCCGATCAATACTTTGTCCCCGATCAGTACTTTGTCCCCGATCAACACTTTTTCCCCGATCAATACTTTGTCCCCGATCAACACTTTGTCCCCGATCAACACTTTGTCCCCGATCAGTACTTTAATCAATACTTTGTCCCCGATCAGTACTTTGTCCCCGACCAGTACTTTGTCCCCGATCAACACTTTGTCCCCGATCAACACTTTTTCCCCGATCAGTACTTTGTCCCCGATCAACACTTTGTCCCCGATCAACACTTTGTCCCCGATAAATACTTTGTCCCCGATCAGTACTTTGTCCCCGATCAGTACTTTGTCCCCGATCAATACTTTGTCCCCGATCAGTACTTTGTCCCCGATCAACACTTTGTCCCCGATCAATACTTTGTCCCTGATCAACACTTTGTCCCCGATCAGTACTTTGTCCCTGATCAATACTTTGTCCCCGACCAGTTAGGATCCACTGGTTGTTAGTGGTTAACCCCCCCCACCCCCACCCACACACACACACACACACACACACACACACACACCCTCCCCCCCCCCCCCCACCACCACCGGAAACACTCACCTGCGGTAGTGCGCTTTAATCTTCACCTGGTCCAGGTCCATGGTGGATCCGTTAGACTGCATGCTGGTTCTGCTGGGACCAGGTCTGGACCGGGACTACACTGAGACTGGGACCAGGCCAGGACCGGGACTACACTGAGACTGGGACCAGGCCAGGACCGGGTCTGGGACCAGGTCTGACAGGTGTGCCGGCTGAAGTCCACCTGACGCGTGCGCAGACTCCGACTCCTCCTCCTCCTCCTCCTCCTGCTCGCGCCCTGAAGAGGAGCTTGGGAACTTTCTTCCTTTGAACTTCCGGTCAGACGTTTCAAAATAAAGTGCAGGCAGCGCGTGCAGCCCGAGGGCCGAGCGGGACTCTGATTGTGACAGGTACAGGTGAGGCTCCCGGTGACGCACATGCGCACTGGACAGCAGCGCTCAGCCTCGCCATGGTAACTGTAATCAAATGCAGCCGCTGTCCGTGTGTGACGTCACGAATGGAGCGCTGCAGTCAGAGTCGGTCATCAGTCACGCGATCAAACCGGGTTTGGAGCCCAGATGTGACTTCCTGGATCACAACTTGTCCTCCAGCAGAAACAACAAGCGTTCACACTGATACTGCGGCTCTGTGGCGCCCCCTGCTGGAGACACGGTGATCTCTCACGATTCCCCCAAATAAATATATACAAACAACATTTTCTCCTTATTTAACATCAAAGTCTCACAGTTGAAGGAGATTTAGAGTAAAGATGGAATCCAGTGAAATCCAGTGAGTCTCCTCTTGTAAGAAACCAGGATGAAGTTGACCTGGAGCTCTGAGGACAGGGACAGACAGAGGCAGACAGAGACAGAGACAGACAGAGACAGAGACAGGGGCAGACAGAGAGAGAGAGAGACAGAGACAGAGACAGGGACAGACACAGAGACAGAGGCAGACAGAGACAGAGACAGACAGAGACAGAGACAGTCAGAGACAGACAGAGACAGAGGCAGAGACAGACACAGAGACAGAGGCAGACAGAGACAGATACAGAGGCAGAGACAGACAGAGACAGACAGAGGCAGACAGGGACAGACAGAGGCAGACAGAGACAGAGAGAGAGAGACAGAGACAGGGACAGACACAGAGACAGAGGCAGACAGAGACAGAGGCAGACAGAGACAGAGACAGACAGAGACAGAGGCAGACAGGGACAGACAGAGGCAGACAGGGACAGACAGAGGCAGACAGAGACAGAGAGAGAGAGACAGAGACAGGGACAGACACAGAGACAGAGGCAGACAGAGACAGCGGCAGACAGAGACAGAGACAGATACAGACAGAGACAGAGGCAGAGACAGAGGCAGACAGAGAGAGACAGAGACAGACAGAGGCAGAGACAGACAGAGACAGAGGCAGACAGAGACAGAGGCAGACAGAGACAGAGACAGTCAGAGACAGAGACAGACAGAGACAGAGACAGTCAGAGACAGACAGAGACAGAGGCAGACAGAGACAGAGACAGTCAGAGACAGACAGAGACAGAGACAGACAGAGGCAGACAGAGACAGAGGCAGAGACAGACAGAGGCAGACAGAGACAGAGGCAGAGACAGACAGAGACAAAGACCAAACATCAACACAACAGAATCTCTCCTAAATCCACTGCTCAGTAATAATCTAGTTTTCAGACCAGCAGGATCAACAACAGTTAATATATTTTAAAATATTATAGATAATATCCTCATGAGAGGATTATTAATAAATGACTCGAGTTTTTACTATTTATAACAACAGAAATATCAAGAGAGACAAAGAACAGTCAGACCTGAGGAATCTTTGAACAAACTAAAAAAAATATTTGCAATCATAAAACTGGGAAACAATTTATAAAGAAAAACATGTTGATCATGCTATTGATAGATTTAATAAATATAGTTATTAGTTACACATATATAAGTAATTATATGATAAAACAATGTCCTGTTAGAAAGACAAATACCCAAATTATTAATTAAAAATATCAACAGTCAAAATGAATTCTTTGTTAATGTTGGACCGAACATGAAAGGAAAAATTCCTCCATCAACAATCAAAGTGATTTAATAGAAAGAAACAATGTTTCTCAGTGCAGTTGATGAAAAGAAATAATAGAAACTGCTCATAAATAGAAAAAAAAAACTCTTTAAATGCAGTTGTTTGGACAACAGGAAGCAGTTTGTGAAAATGGAGACTTTTATTCTGAAAGTCTGGATTGTGTGACGGCGGTGGCCCACAGGGGGCAGTGCTGAGACCTAAACTGTTCATATAGTACACTAACGACACATCAAAGATCTGAACTTATTTAGTGATCCAGAAATATTCCAGGAACTCAACTTAATAATCAGATTTAAGTTCTTACATTTTCTTAAAACAGAAATCCTTTCTTTTGGAAAACACAAAGTGGCTAATCAGATAAAGGTAGAGAGAGAGAGAGAAGATGAAGAGGTGGATTCTTGACCTGCAGTTCTCCTGCTTTGCTCCAGGGGGCGCCAGAGGTCTTTCATGCAGTTCTCAGGTTGGAGTCACAACGTCCTTGATGACTTTTCAGAAGTCTTTTGTCTCTGGTCCACGTTGATGGCGCCGTTTAGTGCAAAATTAAAAAGTAGTTAAAAAGTATTGTAGTGAGCTTTTTAATGCTGAATGTTCGGAATTATAAAGAAACATGTGAAAACCAATAACTTCACACCAGGAAAGTAACAATGTTGGTCTGTTTCACTGGAATAAAGGCAAAAATCGAATAATTCACCAAGAGTGTGATAAGATCTGAGCGGCGATAATATTTAGTGTAAAGAGAAACATTATTCTATACATAATTATTACATACATAAACATTATTCTAGAGTTTCAGGATCAAAGAAGATGAAAGGAAATGGAGGTTAAAACAAACAAAAAAAAACCTCATGCGCTTCAGAAAAAGTCGATAATCAAAGTGAATATTTGAGAAAAAAATGATTATTGTGTTTTTAGATACAAAGGGGAAACGTCGCTGCCCCACGTGGCAGAGCAGGGAACTGCGCCTCCAAACAGAACGAGGGATGGACAGACGGCTATACTTTGGATTTAAAAATTTTTTGTTTTTTTTAAATTAAAAAAAAATTTCGACTTTGATTTTGGACTTTTTCTGAACCGCATAAGGTTTTTATTTATTTTAACCTCCGATTCTTTTTTTCTTCAGTGGTTCTAATACGCTTCCATAATTACAGGATTGAGGTAATATTTCCCCCCCAAAAATCCTAAAAACAACTGAAGCTAATAATGTGACAATTGACAATGTTATTTCTTCAAAATAAATGCTTTTTTGCAAGTTTTCAGCAATTTGCCCGTTACGACATGTAATGATTGTTAAAGCTTGTTGTATTATTGCCTTCATGACGTCATTGGTCGGTACAAAGAGCTTGGTGATTAATTGTTAATGCTCTGAAGTGGCTGAAGCATTAATCTGCCTGCAGTTTGTAACATTTCGTGGCTCAGTCTGACTCCTCCTCTCTTTAGTGACGAGTGTCCAGAGAGTCCAGAGTGTCCAGAGTCCAGAGCATCACACTCTCATTGTCTCAGCCATGAGCTTCAGCTCTGCAGGACCAACAGCCTCCACGTCTCCAGTCCTGGTTCTGCCGTTGCTGCTGCACCAGACCAGAGGATCAGAGACAAACAGATTAACTTTGTTTGAAGATAAACATCATGAGACTGAACTTTGTGACTTCAACACAAAACCAGTCGCTGCACTGATGCTCACCCTGGACGACCTGAACAGCTGAAAACTAGAAAATTATCTTAGTTGTCATAGAGATTATTAATCTCAATGTGATTCTACTGGCGAAATGAAAACTAAATAAAAATAAATCAATTAAAAATCATCCCAAAGTGACAGGAGTCAAAATATTAGCAGGAAATTCTCCTTCAAGCAGAACAATGAAGATCTGTGACTCTATAGCGGCTCTACAGCTGTTCTACAGTGACTCTACAGTGGCTCTACAGTGACTCCATAGCGGCTCTATAGTGCAGCTCCTGAACTTCTATAAGTGGTGAAGAAATGTGGGAAAGATAAAAGAGCGTGAAAGAGATGAAAAGAGCATGAAAGAGAAAAGCAGAAAGAGAAGAAAGAGCATGAAAGAGATGAAAGAGCAGAAAGAGAAGAAAAGAGCAGAAAGAGATGAAAAAGCAGAAAGGTGTAAAAAGAGCAACAGTTGGAGGAAGTGAAGCGTCTGAGACGTAGAGCAGAGCTGAGGAGCCATGGACCGTACCGTGAGACACTGTTGAGGCTTCCCTCGCTGCTGGACGCTCCTGTTCAATGACATCATCATCATATTTCAGATACAGTGTGTGTGTATATATATATCTTCTATAAATGAGAGAAACAAACGTACCTGCGAGGCAACATGTGGGTTTATTGTCTGTAGTAACAAAACCAATTGAAAAAGATAATTAATGAAAATATTCTTTCATCACATAAACAACAACATTTCCACAATATCCAAAACTTACTTGTAAAAAAATTCAGTTTCTTTTTAAATATTACAACTCCAACTATTGAACTTAAAATCAGCAATGAAGCGAAGACGACACCAATTATCCAGGTACGACGCTTCTCTCCACACTGAGCATCAGCTGAAGTGGTTCCAGGTGTGACCAGCCACAGGTTCTGCTCCTCACATCTGGAAGGACAGAGTGGAGATGAGAGGAGGTCCCTGGTTCTGCTGCCAGAACCTGGAGGCGTCACTCACTTGGTGTGCAGCTGACATGTGGTACTGGATCCAGTGGAAAAGGTCCCGGCGCTGCAGTTGGAGCACTGGGTGTCCGTGAAGGCATTTCCTGTAGAACACAGTGACCACAGACCCTGAACCACCGACGGTCTGGAACCAGGAAGAGTTTCCCTTCCTGACCCGGCCCAGCGACGGTCTAAGACAGACATGGGCAAACTACGGCCCGTTAGGCTTTTTAATCCGGCCCGCCGAAATATTGTCCAAAATACAGTAAAAACCTCATTCATTTCCCTTTTCCACCCTTTTCCCTGCAATACCTCGTTTCCCCAATAGATGGCAGCCTAGTCTAGACTCCTTTGTTGGAGTGTAACTTTCCTGCCACTATTTCCGCCCTTCGGTAAAAATAAGCGGACCAAAGAAAAGAAAAGGAGGCGTTCAAGTCTCTTAAAGGTGTACAGGAGGATTTTCCCGAATTGTAGGAAAGACCCGCCCTCTCCACCTTTTGAAAAAAAAGCACATGCGCAAAGCTCTCCCTGCTCCCGAGACGGAACGCCTGCTAGAACGTGACGAGCCCAGTTCTCCTCGTGCACGCTCTGTTGACAAGTCACAAGTCGGCAAAACAAACTAATCAACCCTGGAAAGTTAGAATCTAGACGTAGAGAACTTTCACTGGAAGTGATTTGAAATGGATTTCTCCAATAGAAGCCAAACTTCACCTGTGGAGTAGAAACTTGGCGACTGAAGCGTCAGAGGGAAGCCCAACCTGGGCTTTCATCGTGTGAAACAATCTCCCCAAAAACACTCTGGTCTTGTTCCTCTCTTCCCAAGTCTTTCTCTTCTTCTCAAACACTTCCAAGACTCTTGTTCTCTTGAGACCCTCTGCCATTTTCAAAGTACCCGGTGAGAACTGCGAGCTAGCTGAAGGGTTAGCTCACCATAGACACCTGAAAGCGCGCATGCGCAGAAAGTGAAACCTAATAGATCCACGCTACCCGGGGACGAGCACGTACGACGGCCTTACGTAATACATCACCAGAGTGATTGACAGTTGGGAGGACCAATAGTCTTGATGATCCGCCCGGAAAAAGAACATCCTCCTGTACACCTTTAAACTTGAAGGACTTTTACGCTTCCCTTAACGAAGCCACGTTTCCAAACCTCCGGAGAGGCCGGCACTGTTTGGCTCCGCCTCCGTGTGTGAGCAAGAACTTTCAGTGTCATGGTCATCAACAAAGCCCGTCACAGATCCGGGGTTACCGGACCAGCACCTCACATCTACCCTGAGAAGTGCCACAACAAAACTGAACTCCAGGCTTTGATGCGCTGGCAAAACAGGGAGACCAACAACACCGTTTCCACTGAAAGGTGAGTTTCTCTACGGTGGTGTGAAAAAAATGCATATGGGGGGTTTGGAGGAGCGTCTTTTATTTAAGAGCAATGTGCACATTTACGCACAGCAGCGGTACGGTCGCTTGATTAACACGTCGCTCTCAATTTAAAGACCTTTTTCTAGTTTCTGCTGCAGGCAGGATGTTCTGCAGTCTATCTCTCAGGACAGTCCCTCCATCATTTTGAATAATAACCAGGGACCCTGGTCTACGAGAAGACCAGGGTCCGCGAGGCTCCGACACCCACCTCTCTGAAGGATGTATTGACCCGGCTCACAGCTCCGGTGCTTCCTTGCCACTGCACAGCCGTTTGCCGTGCGGTCGACACACAGAAATCCTTCCAGCGGTTCACAGACTGCGTCCGACGTCACTGTACACGACCTCTTCACCTCCAGACCAGAACCTGGCAACACAAGAGACTCAGAACGCTCACAAACACAGAACCCAGACGTCTCACAGGCTCATAGCAGGTTCTCTTTGCTATTTTCAGGAGTTCACCCCCCCCCCTCCGGCCGGACTGAAGGACGGAGAACCGCTGCAAGAACCACAACTTTCCTGCTTCTTCTGCCGCCTGCAGCCAACAGAGATGCTAAGTGCTAACCAAGGAACCTCCGGCTTCCTTTAGGCTTTTCCACTACACGTCAGTACCCGATACCAGGGACCTTCACGGTACCTCCTCAGCCGAGGTTCCAAGAGAGGCAAGGCGAGCCGACGGTGTGACGTCAGGCCACTGATTGGCCGGCGCACGAGAACTCAGATGAGTCAAGAGAGCGACCAGTTCATAAGAGGTACCCCGCCAATTTAAAACCCAATCACCTCCAGAACAACCAGAGAGAGTCGAGTCGAGAAGAGTCGAGATCAGGAAAGGTTGAAACGTGGCGAAGTCTCCGCTCTCCTCCATCTTTGTTCAGGATCTAGATTCACATGTAGCTTGGTTCTCAGGTTTAGATCTGCTCAAGGACTCATGAGTGTTACGACGACAGAAGGTCACCTGGATCGCAGAGGGCACAGGACAAACACTTCTTCAAGCCGTTGGGCTTTTCAGTGAAGGTTCCGTCCAGGCAGGGCAGACAGGAAGTACTCCGATACTCTGTGCAGTCCGTTTTCGCCCCAACCAGTCCACATGTGTTTTGTGGATCTGGAGAAGGCGTTCGACCGCGTCCCTCGGGGCGTCCTGTGGGGGGGGTGCTCCGGGAGTATGGAGTCCGGGGCCCTTTGTTAAGGCCTGTTCGGTCCCTGTAGGCCCGGAGTACGAGTTTGGTTCGCATTGCCGGCAGTCAGTCGGACCTGTTCCCAGTGCACGTTGGCCTCCGGCAGTACTGTCCTTTATCACCGGTTCTGTTCATCATATATATGGACAGAATCTCTAGGCACAGCCGGGGGCCGGAGGGGGTCCGTTTTGGGGACCACAGGATCTCGTCTCTGCTATTTGCAGATGATGTGGTTCTGTTGGCTCCATCAAACCTGGACCTTCAGCGTGCACTGACGCGGTTCATAGCCATGGTTCTCAACCGGATAAAGGTGTCTTGCCCCCTCCAGGTCGGTGGAGTACCCTTGTCCCAGGTGGAGGAGTTCAAGTATCTCGGGGTCTTGTTCACGAATGTGGGGGAAGATGGAGCGTGAGATCGACATGAGTGTTACGACGACAGAAGGTCACCTGGATCGCAGAGGGTACAGGACAAACAACTCTTCAAGCCGTTGGGCTTTTCCGTGAAGGTTCCGTCCAGGCAGGGCAGACAGGAAGTGCTCCGATACTCTGTGCAGTCCGTTTTCACTCGACTTCCTGTTCAACACAAACATCACAATGAGTGTTAATAACGCTGTCACAACGTCACCACTTCAAACAGAGAACATTCCTTCAGGACGACTTCAGGACAAACAAGACTTTCAGGACCAGTTTTCAAAATCGTGCTTAAGCAATTGTCTGTCCTTACCTGCCGGACACAGTCTGTCCTTACCTGCCTGACACAGTCTGTCTTTACCTGCCCGACACAGTCTGTCTTTACCTGCCCGACACAGTCTGTCTTTACCTGCCCGACACAGTCTGTCTTTACCTGCCTGACACAGTCTGTCCTTACCTGCTTGACACAGTCTGTCTTTACCTGCCTGACACAGTCTGTCTTTACCTGCCCGACACAGTCTGTCTTTACCTGCCTGACACAGTCTGTCCTTACCTGCTTGACACAGTCTGTCTTTACCTGCCCGACACAGTCTGTCTTTACCTGCCCGACACAGTCTGTCTTTACCTGCCTGACACAGTCTGTCCTTTCCAGCCGGACACAGTCTGTCTTTACCTGCCTGACACAGTCTGTCTTTACCTGCTTGACACAGTCTGTCCTTTCCAGCCGGACACAGTCTGTCTTTACCTGCCTGACACAGTCTGTCCTTACCTGCTTGACACAGTCTGTCCTTTCCAGCCGGACACAGTCTGTCTTTACCTGCCTGACACAGTCTGTCTTTACCTGCCTGACACAGTCTGTCCTTACCTGCTTGACACAGTCTGTCCTGACCTGCCTGACACAGTCTGTCCTTACCTGCCTGACACAGTCTGTCCTTACCTGCTTGACACAGTCTGTCCTGACCTGCCTGACACAGTCTGTCCTTACCTCCCTGACAGTCCTTACCTGCTTGACACATGGGACAACACTCATTGAGGACGAGGTACTCTGCTGGATGACATGTGAGGGAATGTCCACTGAAGACGTTCAGCACAACCACCTGTCCAGAGAAAAGCAGCAGGTTTCAGTTCGTCTCATGAGAAACTGGAGCAAAAACAAAACGTTCATATTTGGTTGAGAAACTTTACGACTGAAAACCAAACAAGTGTTTTTATTGGACTTGTTTAATTAATTAACTTTCTGCTTTAGTGGAACAAAAAACGCTTCATGTTTCAACGTGAACCTTTGGAGGGCGAAGAGTTTGAATCACGAAAGATCAAAGTCCAAACAGTTTATTATTACAGTCGTATCAAAGCAGACACTCCTAACTCAGTGACCTTTGATCTTTTAGCTGCACGTTGGAATCATATTCACATGTTTTTTGTGTTTACTATTTACACCCCAGCTGAACCTGTTCCTGTGGACCCTCTCTGTGGTTCTTGAGCCCCGAGTCACACTGACCTGTGACCCTCTTCAGAGAACCGGGACCCCGAGTCCAGAACACAAAGACTCAAACACGCTGCTGCAGAGAATAAAGTGTTTTACCATCAACACCAGGGTTGCTGGAGGCGTCGACCTGGCGGCCATGTTGTCAGGCTGCTTGAGGGTCTTCCTGTGGTGAAGACATCGCCCCCCTGAGGTCTGGAGGAGGAGGACGGTCCAAATGTAGCAGACTTGAGATCGGCTCAGGCGCTCTGCATGTTTAAGAAAACAAACGTGCAGATCCTGATCCCCGTGTCGCCTCGTTCCCTGTCAGTCAGCAAAGAGGGCACAATTAGCGTCGGCACACAACACCAAGCTCTCTCTGCCAAGTCACAAGCTGCTCGGCTCTACACACAAAATAAAAGTCTCATTCGACAAACAAGACATAAACATTCTGAATAAAAATAGATATAAAAGTCAACTATAAATACGAAACGCAAGTAGAAAGATTAAAGTAAACTGTGTCAAACAGAATAGTTGGTACTTTTTCTCCACAATACAGTCGTCGTATAAAGAAATACAATTAGAACAACGGTTCCATTCACATCCAGAGGACACACACACACACACACACACACACACACACACACACACACACACTCACACACACACACACACACTCACACACACACACACACACACACAACTTCCACTCCTCATTGACGAGATTGTTCTGTTAATTATCAAAATCAAGTTGTTGTTTGCTTTATTTGTTGCTGTTGTGTGTTTTTTTCCCTCTTTTTCTGTTCTCCCTTCCCGTTTTTGTTTGTTTTTGTTTTTATTTGGTTTTGGTTTTTTTGGGGGGTTTTTTGCTTTTGGTTTTGGTTTTGTGTCCTTTTGCTTTTGCTTTTGCTATAATTGTTGTGATTACTTTGGTTTTTGCTGTGTTGTTGTTCAGGCTGGTTTCATCTCACGGCAGCTGGAAAATATTTACATCACTGTGATTATTGTGTTATTAGAAAGAAATAAAGTGTATGTAGCACTAATAAGGTATTGTATGTTTCTCCCTACCAAGTCTTTCTCTGTCTCTCCTCTCCCCTCTCCCTCCCCTCCTCTCCTCTCCTCTCCTCTCCTCTCCTCTCCTCTCCTCTCCTCTCCCCCCAACCGGTCCTCAGAATTCCTCCACCTCTGACTCTGGTTTCTACAAAGTTTCTCCTGTTAGAGGAGTTTTTCTTTCCACAGTCACAAACACACCTGCTGCTCATGTGGATTGTTGGGCTTTTCTATTTTCTCTATAAAATCATATTGGAATGACTGTAATGTATTTAAAAATGTCTTTTTAAAAAAAATAAATAAAAAGAAAACAGGAAGAAAAAAAACTATACTCAGAG
>NW_027662278.1:25000-32500 GCF_963422515.1 Blennius ocellaris | reverse complement strand
GGTACTCTTAGCATTAGTGCTAACATTAGAGGATGGTACTCTTAGCATTAGTGCTAACATTACCGGATGGTACTCTAAGCATTAGTGCTAACATTACAGGATCGTACTCTTAGCATTAGTGCTAACATTACCGGATGGTACTCTTAGCATTAGTGCTAACATTACAGGATGGTACTCTTAGCATTAGTGCTAAAAGTACAGGATGGTACTCTTAGCATTAGTGCTAACATTACAGGATGGTACCATTAGCAATAGTGCTAACATTACCAGATGGTACTCTTAGCATTAGTGCTAACATTACCGGATGGTACCATTAGCAATAGTGCTAACATTACCGGATGGTACTCTTAGCATTAGTGCTAAAAGTACAGGATGGTACTCTAAGCATTAGTGCTAACATTACAGGATGGTACTCTTAGCATTAGTGCTAAAAGTACAGGATGGTACTCTAAGCATTAGTGCTAAAAGTACAGGATGGTACTCTAAGCATTAGTGCTAACATTACCGGATGGTACTCTAAGCATTAGTGCTAACATTACCGGATGGTACTCTTAGCATTAGTGCTAAAAGTACAGGATGGTACTCTTAGCATTAGTGCTACCATTAGAGGAAGTAAAATATAAGGCAGTGTGTATGTTCATAGGGTTACACAAGGTAAAAATATTTTATTTGAATCTTCGCTACGCGAGTTAAAACCAGCAGACAGACGACAACAGAAGCACATAAAAAACGAATTCCCTCCACGGAGGTCTTGATGGGCGTCGCCACCAGGAGGCGCCCTTCACGCCGAGAAGTAAGCCGACGACGTCACTCGCTGCGGAAGATCTGCAGGAGAACAGAGAACAGAGACGTGTAACCGTGGCAGCAGGAAGTGGTGAGGTTCAGGAAGTGGTGAGGTTCAGGAAGTCGTTGGGTTCAGGAAGTGGTGAGGTTCAAGAAGCGGTGAGGTTCAGGAAGCGGTGAGGTTCAGGAAGCGGTGAGGTTCAGGAAGCGGTGAGGTTCAGGAAGTCGTTGGGTTCAGGAAGCGGTGAGGTTCAGGAAGCGGTGAGGTTCAGGAAGCGGTGAGGTTCAGGAAGCGGTGAGGTTCAGGAAGCCATTGGGTTCAGGAAGCCATTGGGTTCAGGAAGTCGTTGGGTTCAGGAAGCGGTGAGGTTCAGGAAGTCGTTGGGTTCAGGAAGCGGTGAGGTTCAGGAAGCGGTGAGGTTCAGGAAGCGGTGAGGTTCAGGAAGCGGTGAGGTTCAGGAAGCGGTGAGGTTCAGGAAGCGGTGAGGTTCAGGAAGCCGTTGGGTTCAGGAAGTGGTGAGGTTCAGGAAGCGGTGAGGTTCAGGAAGCGGTGAGGTTCAGGAAGCCGTTGGGTTCAGGAAGCGGTTGGGTTCAGGAAGTCGTTGGGTTCAGGAAGCGGTTGGGTTCAGGAAGCGGTGAGGTTCAGGAAGCGGTGAGGTTCAGGAAGCGGTGAGGTTCAGGAAGCGGTGAGGTTCAGGAAGCGGTGAGGTTCAGGAAGCGGTGAGGTTCAGGAAGTCATTGGGTTCAGGAAGTCGTTGGGTTCAGGAAGCGGTTGGGTTCAGGAAGTCGTTGGGTTCAGGAAGCGGTTGGGTTCAGGAAGTCGTTGGGTTCAGGAAGCGGTGAGGTTCAGGAAGCGGTGAGGTTCAGGAAGCGGTGAGGTTCAGGAAGTCATTGGGTTCAGGAAGCGGTGAGGTTCAGGAAGCGGTGAGGTTCAGGAAGCGGTGAGGTTCAGGAAGCGGTGAGGTTCAGGAAGCGGTGAGGTTCAGGAAGCCGTTGGGTTCAGGAAGTCGTTGGGTTCAGGAAGCGGTGAGGTTCAGGAAGCGGTTGGGTTCAGGAAGCGGTGAGGTTCAGGAAGCGGTGAGGTTCAGGAAGCCGTTGGGTTCAGGAAGCGGTGAGGTTCAGGAAGCGGTGAGGTTCAGGAAGTGGTGAGGTTCAGGAAGCGGTGAGGTTCAGGAAGCGGTGAGGTTCAGGAAGCGGTTGGGTTCAGGAAGCGGTGGGGTTCAGGAAGCGGTGAGGTTCAGGAAGCGGTGAGGTTCGGCAGAAGCACCTTGGTGAGGCGGAGCAGCCGGGACGCCGTGGACCAGAAGACCAGCACCCCTCCTCTCAAAGTACCGGGGATCCAGACCTCCAGAGGGTCCACTGCAGAGGAAACACATTCAGAGGGGAACCTTGTGGTCGGAGGCGGGACCTTCAGCCGAGACCAGAGACCAGAGACCAGGAGACGAGGCGTCTCCGCCACCAAGAACCGGGTTCTAGTTCGGGGCCGGTTCTTAAAGGAGAACCGCCAAAGAACCGGTTCTTTGTCCACCGTTTGCTGAGAAACTCGTCTTTACGTCTCTTCAACACGATTCGTCAACGACTTCAACAGTTCTGTGTCCAAGAACCAGGAGACGGACTGTACCTGGTCTGGTCGAGGGACCGGAACCAGGAGACGGACTGTACCTGGTCTGGTCGAGGGACCGGAACCAGGAGACGGACTGTACCTGGTCTGGTCCAGGAACCAGAACCAGGAGACGGACTGTACCTGGTCTGGTCCAGGTGGTCTGGTCTCTCACCGTCATAAAGAAACAGTCACCTGAGTGCGGTTGGAGGCGGTCCTCCGGCAGGTGGTCCAGGGGTTCTTGTCTGGGACAGGAAGTGGTCCTGCAGAGGGGGGGCGGGGGGCTGGAGCCTCGGGAGCTGCAGACCCCCTGCAGAGCCGTGTGACCCCGGTGACCTCTGTGACCCCGGTGACCTCTGCAGCTGCTTGTCATTCAGCTGCTTGTTCAGCCAACTGATCACTGGACACAGAGAGACGAGTCAAACCGGACCAGCGACGATCCGGATCCGGATCTGGATCTGGACCGTCGTCACCGTTCTTGGTTTTCACTTCCTGTTTACACTTTGCTGCTTGAACTAGTTTAGACATTTAATAAAAACAAGGCTGAGGTGATGGTGTGGGGGACCAGTGGCTCCCCGGTCCTGAAGGGCCCCGGTCCTGCAGGGTTTAGCTCCTCCCACTTGCAGCTCACCTGGTTGCATCAAGGACTTTCTCACCCCCTTGGGGACGACGTCCTCCTGAGACTCAAGCGTGCCGAACCAGGGAGACTAAACCCTGCAGGACGGGGTCCCTGGAGGACGGGGTCCCTGGAGGACCGGATCAGGAGACCTCCGGCCCCCCAAGACTCACCGTTCTCGTTGGTCTTCAGCACGTCTCGGCTCTCGTTCAGCTTCTGCACAGTGACGTCCAGCTGCTCTTTCAGCTTGTCCACCTGGGACAGGGACACCACAGGAGGTCTGGCCAGTTCACATCAGAAGGTCCCTGCTGGTCTCTGTCCCTGCTGGTCTCTGTCCCTGCTGGTCTCTGTCCCTGCTGGTCTTTCTACATGCTGGTCTCTGTACCTGCAGGTCTCTGGCGGTGAGCTGCTGCTGAGCGTCCAGCAGCGTCTTCTCGGCAGCCTGCAGGTTCTGCGACGTCTCCTGGAGACGTTTCTCCTGGGACACCGTCACCGTGTTCTTCAGCTTCACCTTCCCCAGCAGAGCTCGAACCTCCGCCTGCAGCTTCTGGATGATCCCGTTGGCCTGGAACCACAGTTCTACCGTCAAACCACGACCTGGAACCACAGTTCTACCGTCAAACTACGACCTGGAACCACAGTTCTACCGTCAAACTACGACCTGGAACCACAGTCCCACCGTCAAACCACGATTTGGAACCACAGTCCACGATCTGGAACCACCGTCCAACCATCAAACCACAATCTGGAACCACAGTTCTACCGTCAAACCACGATCTGGAACCACAGTTCTACCGTCAAACCATGACCTGGAACCACAGTCCCACCGTCAAATCACGATCTGGAACCACAGTCCCACCGTCAAACCACGATCTGGAACCACAGTCCACGATCTGGAACCACAGTTCTACCGTCAAACCATGACCTGGAACCACAGTTCTACTGTCAAACCACGATCTGGAACCACAGTCCTACCGTCAAACCACGATCTGGAACCACAGTTCTACCGTCAAACCACGATCTGGAACCACCGTCCAACCATCAAACCACAATCTGGAACCACAGTTCTACCGTCAAACAACGATCTGGAACCACAGTTCTACCGTCAAACCATGACCTGGAACCACAGTCCCACCGTCAAATCACGATCTGGAACCACAGTCCCACCGTCAAACCACGATCTGGAACCACAGTCCCACCGTCAAACCACGATCTGGAACCACAGTCCACGATCTGGAACCACAGTTCTACCGTCAAACCATGACCTGGAACCACAGTTCTACTGTCAAACCACGATCTGGAACCACAGTCCTACCGTCAAACCACGATCTGGAACCACAGTTCTACCGTCAAACCACGATCTGGAACCACAGTCCAACTGTCAAACCACGATCTGTAACGTAGCCCAACGACCCATAATGCAACGGTCCGTAACGTATCCAGAAACTCTCCAATTCTGCTGCCCGGCGTTCTCCACCTCCCCGTTCTCCACCTCCTCGTTCTCCACCTCCCCGTTCTCCACCTCCCCGTTCTCCACCTCCCCGTTTCAATAAAATTGACTTCATGTGGAGATTGTAATCATTTTCATTACCAACTGTTTGATCTTATAGACAGTTTCATTCCACACTGTGTGACACATCAAAGAAACCCTTTGAAGTGTAAATTCAAAGGTTATTATAACAATATTTTACCGGTCAGGATGAAACTGGACTCTATGTGGTCCCTGAAGTACATTAAATCTGATTTAACAATTATCTTGTATACATCTTATCTACATATATATATATATATATATACACACATATATACATACATATACACATACATATATATACACACACATATATACATGCATATATATATATATATACACACATACATATATACACACACAAACATATATACACACACAAACATATATACACACACATACATATACATATATATATACACACATCTTATATAAATGTGTATATATATTTTATCGTCTTGTATCGGTTCAGTTCTATACTTTAAAATAACCAAAACCAACGTTTGGTGTTTGGGGAGTTCAACATCAATTTGTCCCCGTGACCCGTCCCCTTCTGAAGAGGGGGACACCTGTCCTCGGGGGACACCTGGACGTCCCCACATCAGAGGTTTTACCGTATTTAACTGAGGTCATTCTTCACTGTTGGACAAGTATTTCAGCAGGTGTCTGGAGTTCCTCAGGGACGAGTTCTGGGACCCTCGTTTGACAAACGACGTCTCGTAACAGAACAAAAAATAAATAAATAAATAATAATAATAAAAAAAAGAGTGGCACCTTGAGCAGCTCCTCGGACAGCGACTTCACCGTGGCCTCCAGCTTCCTGGTCTGCGCCTCCTTGCCGTCGACGTTCTCCTTCATGGCCTCCTGCAGGAGGAGGAGGAGGGCGGCAGCGGCGTCACGCTCAGCCGCGCCGCGCCGCGCCACCGAGGCCGCGCGGGACCAACCTTCTGCTGCTGCGCGGCGTCCAGCACGTCCTGCGTCCGTCTCATCAGCTGCTGCTGGTCCCGCTGCTCCTGCTCCAGAACCGCCACCCGGGTCTGCAGCCGGGCCGCCGAGCTCTGCTGCTGCTGCAGCTCCGAGTCCAGACGGCCGGCCTCCCGCCGCAAAGACTGACCCTGCTGCTTCCAGCGCTGGCCCTCCTGCACAGACCACCACACACTGACTCCTCCTGCACAGACCACCACACACTGACTCTCCTGCACAGACCACCACACACTGACTCTCCTGCAGCACAGACTGACTCTCCTGCACAGACCACCACACACTGACTCTCCTGCAGCACACACTGACTCTCCTGCACAGACCACCACACACTGACTCTCCTGCAGCACACACTGACTCTCCTGCAGCACAGACCACCACAGACTGACTCCTCCTGCAGCACAGACCACCACATACTGACTCTCCTGCAGCACAGACCACCACAGACTGACTCTCCTGCAGCACAGACTGACTCTCCTGCAGCACAGACTGACTCCTCCTGCAGCACAGACCACCACACACTGACTCCTCCTGCAGCACAGACCACCACACACTGACTCTCCTGCAGCACAGACCACCACAGACTAACTCTCCTGCAGCACAGACCACCACACACTGACTCCTCCTGCAGCACAGACTGACACCTCCTGCAGCACAGACAACCACAGACTGACACCTCCTGCAGCACAGACCACCAGACTGACTGCTCCTGCACCACAGACTGACTCCTCCTGCAGCACAGACTGACTCCTCCTGCAGCACAGACCACCAGACTGACTGCTCTTGCACCACAGACTGACTCCTCCTGCAGCACAGACTGACTCCTCCTGCAGCACAGACCACCACAGACTGACTCCTCCTGCAGCACAGACTGACTCTCCTGCAGCAGACCACCGCAGACTGACTCCTCCTGCAGCACAGACTGACTCTCCTGCAGCAGTCCACCACAGACTGACTCCTCCTGCAGCACAGACTGACTCCTCCTGCAGCACAGACTGACTCTCCTGCAGCACAGTCCACCACAGACTGACTCCTCCTGCAGCACAGACTGACTCTCCTGCAGCAGACCACCACAGACTGACTCCTCCTGCAGCACAGACTGACTCTCCTGCAGCACAGTCCACCACAGACTGACACTGCTGCTTCCAGTCTTTAAAGTGAGAAAAGAAAAGAGAAGAGAGAGAGAGTTGAAGGTGTGACCTGCTCGGAGAGCTGCAGTTTGGCCTGCAGGTCCCTGAAGTCCGCCTCCTGCTGGTACTTGTCCCGGGTCAGATCCCTGAGGGACTCCTCCTGGAGGGTGAGGCGGCTCTGCAGCTCGTCACGCTGCCGCTGCGCCTGCAGCTGCAGCTGCAACAAATAACAACAACAACAAACAACGACACGGTGAAGTCGCTGAAACAGTCGCTGCCCCGCCCCCTCAGGCCCCGCCCTCCTCAGGCCCCGCCTCCTCCTCACCTCGGAGCTCTTCTCCCTCTCAGCCTGGAGCTCGTCGGCATGGCGACCGGACAGCGAGCTGGTCTGGTGGCTCCAGTCGGAGCGCAGCTTCTCCAGCTCCTTGGTCCGCTCACACAGCGTCTGTCCAGCCAGAGACACCGTCAGAGACAGAGCACAGCGCCCCCATGTGGACAAACACTGCCTGCATATATATATATATATTGCACTGCCCCCTTGCTCTGATTTATACGGTAGCTGGACCGCTACAAAACACAAACGGCTACAACCTGCTGAGCGTAGCCGAGCTGCCGACTCAGGTCCTCCTCCGTCTTCTTCAGCTTCACGTCAAGCGCCTGCTTCTCCGCCTGAAACGAGGACGGAGGTCAAACCGGGGGGGAGGGGGGGGGGGGGGGTATTAAATAGAGCCGCGGGGCAGATCAGGGCAACTTTTCACAGGAACGGTACAAAATGTGACGCAAGTCTGGCATCGAGGCTACCAAAGATGCTCTCAATCAACCTGCCTCCAGGAAATCCAAGATGGCCGCCATTTTTTCC
>NW_027662278.1:0-17500 GCF_963422515.1 Blennius ocellaris | reverse complement strand
GATGTAATTTGGACCAGTAATTACATTTAGATGTAATTTGGACCAGTAATTAGATGTAGATGTAATTTGGACCAGTAATTACATTTAGATGTAATTTGGACCAGTAATTAGATTTAGATGTAATTTGGACCAGTAATTAGATTTAGATGTTATTTGGACCAGTAATTACATTTAGATGTAATTTGGACCAGTAATTACATGTAGATGTAATTTGGACCAGTAATTACATTTAGATGTAATTTGGACCAGTAATTACATTTAGATGTAATTTGGACCAGTAATTACATTTAGATGTAATTTGGACCAGTAATTAGATTTAGATGTAATTTGGACCAGTAATTACATTTAGATGTAATTTGGACCAGTAATTAGATGTAGATGTAATTTGGACCAGTAATTAGATGTAGATGTAATTTGGACCAGTAATTACATTTAGATGTAATTTGGACCAGTAATTACATTTAGATGTAATTTGGACCAGTAATTAGATGTAGATGTAATTTGGACCAGTAATTACATTTAGATGTAATTTGGACCAGTAATTAGATTTAGATGTAATTTGGACCAGTAATTAGATTTAGATGTAATTTGGACCAGTAATTAGACTTAGATGTTAATTGGACCAGTAATTAGATGTAGATGTTAATTGGACCAGTAATTAGATTTAAACACATTAATTGGACCAGTAATTAGATTTAAATGTAATTTGGACCAGTAATTAGATTTAAACACATTAATTGGACCAGTAATTAGATTTAAATGTAATTTGGACCAGTAATTACATTTAGATGTAATTTGGACCAGTAATTAGATGTAGATGTTAATTGGACCAGTAATTAGATTTAAACACATTAATTGGACCAGTAATTAGATTTAAATGTAATTTGGACCAGTAATTAGATTTAAACACATTAATTGGACCAGTAATTACATTTAGATGTAATTTGGACCAGTAATTAGATGTAGATGTTAATTGGACTCACTCGTCTCTGCGGGTTCTGGTTCTGGTTCTGGTTCTGGTGGGAACCCGCCGGCTGCAGCTGGATTGACACCCGAATATTCGCTTTCCTGTGGGAAAACAATAACTGCTGTTTGTTAAAAAGTCGAAAAAAAAGACGCATAATTCCTGTGAAATGTTTGGACGTCGCGTGATTTGTGAAATATTCAAACCTGTCGTCACAGTCTCGGTCTCGAACCACCACCTGCAGCTCCCTGCTGAACAGCTCCATGGCTGCCAACCGCCACGCGCTCCCGGTAAATCCCCGGTAAACTCCGTTAAATCCCCGGTAAACTTCGTTAAATCCCCGGTAAACAGGTCCGGTAAACTCCCACACGGTCGGTTTCCCTTCAAATCGCTCCTCGTATTTGCCGCGTCGCAGCCGCCCAAAAGGAAACCGGAAGTAGAACTCTTCTTCGTTTCAACACTTTGCAAGCTGCGCTGCTGCCACCTGCAGGCGGGAAGTGAGTCTCACACAGGCCGGCGTCTAAGTGAGCGGAGCCGGCGACCGGACCAACATGGCGGCGCATGTGTTGAATATTGAACGATACGATTGATCTCGGCCTTTTTAAATCAAAGCTGAAAACCATTTTTTTATTTTTTTTTATCTCGGGCAGTGTATTTATCCTGTATGCTATATATGTATAGCATATATATTTTATACACCACATATTTTATGAATTTCTGGAAGCTTCCACCAACCTGCAGCACCGGCGCTCCTGTGTTGTTGTTATGTTGTTGGGGGGAGTTTTTCCTTTCCACAGTCGCAAACACACCTGCTTGCTCATGTGGATATGTTGGGCTTTTCTATTTTCTCCATAAAGCACATTGGAATGACTGTAATGTATTTAAAAATGTCTTTAAAAAAAAAAAAAAAGTAAGAAGTTATTCTTAAATGTGGCAAAGTTTCTTTAAAAAAAAAGTGTTCAAGAGTTTTATTACAAAATGTGACGCTATTACATAATGAGTTGAACATTTATTACATTATTCCATAATCCAACGTATCTAAAAAAAACAAACAACTAAAAAAAACACTTAATTGTAATATGCAATAAAATGTTGGGAAATGGCCCAAAAACATAAAAAAAATTATTGTTTTTATGTATTATTATTGTATTTGTTTCTTAATGTATTGTTTTTATAGCTTTGTTGTAAAGCACTTTTGATACCACTGGGTTATTGTAAAGGACTATACAAATAAAATGTGATTGATTGATTGATGACACCTGGAATAAATTAGAAAAACATAAAAATAAAATACGCGTGAAGCAGATGATATAAGATATTCACAAAGTAACATGTTACAACAGGCGGAGGAGCGCGTGCGTTGCTTTGTGGACAGAGAAGTGTGTAAAGAAGCGACGATCCCTGCGCGTCTTCCTAATAAAAAAATAAAAAAAGTAGCGGTATTAACGGGACCCTGTCGTGTGTGTGCAGGTCTGTATGTTTATACTGGACCGTCTCAGGATCGTCTTCAGGGGACTTGTTGGAGCTGAAATACCGTGAATCGCGGTGCGTCATGGCACTGCGCTCTGGCGCGGCACTTCTCCGGCACCGTGGATTTGTCCTGCGCGACAGAAGCTCTTCGTCTATAGTTTGGACAGAGAAAGAATGACACGCGCTCGTCGCCCAATGCGGCCCGATGTATTTGACCGAATTGAGTGTATTTGGCGATCGACGCGGTGACGTCAGCCTCGGACACGTTCCGCACGGCGGACTGCGGGAAGAATCTCATTGACGCGTGACGGAGATACTTACCATCAGACTAGAAATGTGTTTTACTGCTGTATTAAACACTGTACATAGTTTAATTGTATATAAGACATACACGTCCTCTCCCAGCTACACATATATGAATAAATAGTGTAATAGAAATGCCTGCGCCATGACGCACGGCGAGACTTTAAAAAGAAACCGAACTTCCTCGTCAGAAAACATTGTTTGGTGAAATAATTAGATGTTTTTCTATTATTTGCTACTGAGTTTATTTGTCCTCGTTGCTTAAAATGAGAGTGACGGTGGTTTATTGACGTTGGTAGGGACTTACAGTTCAGTCAATATATCCAAACATGTATTACCTGAACGGCTATCTATCTATTCATCTATCTATCTATCTATCTATCTATTCATCTATCTATCTATTCATCTATCCATCCATCTATGTGTGTGTGCGTGTTTCATATTAGTGTGAGACTGAACACACACACACACACACACACACACACACACACACACACGCACACACGCAGAAGCAGATACATTTACATTAACGTGTTTTCTTCTCCTTGCAACACGTCACTGGGTGGACGTCGTGAACGCGCCCCGGCGGAGCTGCGCGCTCCGGCCACAGTGACCGTGACCGTGAGGACTCCGGGAGGGACGGACTGAGCGCCACGGCTGCAGGACGTGATGACAAAGTGTCTGTCCTCTGGGGCCGCGTCCTCGGCTTCAGTCCACCGGATCAAGAGGAGCAGAGTGTCGCCGCGGGACCCGCACAGCGACTGTCAACTGAGCAGGTGAGCCGCACGCACCTGTCCCCTGTTATCTGTCCCCTGTTATCTGTCCCCTGTCCCCTGTTATCTGTCCCCTGTCCCCTGTCATCTGTCCCCTGTTATCTGTCCCCTGTCACCTGTCATCTGTCCCCTGTCATCTGTCCCCTGTTATCTGTCCCCTGTCACCTGTCACCTGTCATCTGTCCCCGGTCCCCTGTCCCCTGTCATCTGTCCCCTGTCACCTGTCCCCTGTTATCTGTCCCCTGTCACCTGTCATCTGTCCCCGGTCCCCTGTCCCCTGTCCCCTGTCATCTGTCCCATGTCCCCTGTCAGCTCAGTGGACTCGGCCAGGACTCACAGATTTACTTTATATGATAATAATAAAAAACTAAAAAACAACCTCAGTGGACATCGTCTACCGCCACTAGTAGATGTTGGAAATGTCAAAACAATGTAGGGGGCGCTGTGGAGCCATGAGCCGCTTTACCAGACACATGCGCAGTGACCATTACACATAAAACGGTTGGGGTCAGAGTATGTTTTGGTCAGTGGAACTACAGTGAAGGAAAAGATGTTAAAAAAACAAACAAAGTGAGTCATTATTTAAAATTCAACGTATTTTTCATTCATCAGATTCAAGAAGGGACAAGCGAAACTTTGAAAACCGATTGATTTTCATTTTGTGTTTCTCAAAAAAAAAATCTGCATCCTGCATCCCTCCATCCTCTCCTCCCTCCACATCCCTCCATCCTCTCCTCCCTCCACATCCCTCCATCCTCTCCTCCCTCCACATCCCTCCATCCTCTCCTCCCTCCACATCCCTCCATCCTCTCCTCCCTCCACATCCCTCATCATCTCCTCCCTCCACATCCCTCCATCCTCTCCTCCCTCCACATCCCTCCATCCTCTCCTCCCTCCACATCCCTCCATCCTCTCCTCCCTCCACATCCCTCCATCCTCTCCTCCCTCCACTGGCTCCCAGTCACGTTCCGTGTTGGAGTTAAAAGACGAGAGTGAACATTTAAACACAGTTTCTCTCTCCGGCCTCCTTCACCTGGTTGTTCCTACCAGAGGCTCAGGTGTGAAAAACAAGCTGCTTGTGGTTCCATCAGTTCAGTTCCAACTGAAACTAACTGAAACATTAAGACTGAAACAAATTGAAACTTTAAAATTGAAACAAATTGAAACAAATTGAAACATTAAGACTGAAACAAATTGAAACATTAAACTGAAACAAACTGAAACATTAAACTGAAACAAATTGAAACATTAAACTGAAACAAATTGAAACATTAAACAAACAAATTGAAACATTAAGACTGAAACAAACTGAAACATTAAAAGTGAAACAATTTAAACTTTAAAACTGAAACAAATTGAAACAAATTGAAACATTAAACTGAAACAAATTGAAACATTAAGACTGAAACAAACTGAAACATTAAGACTGAAACAAAGTGAAACATTAAACTGAAACAAAGTGAAACATTAAGACTGAAACAAAGTGAAACATTAAACTGAAACAAACTGAAACATTAAACTGAAACAAATTGAAACATTAAGACTGAAACAAAGTGAAACATTAAGACTGAAACAAAGTGAAACATTAAACTGAAACAAATTGAAACATTAAGACTGAAACAAACTGAAACATTAAACTGAAACAAATTGAAACATTAAGACTGAAACAAAGTGAAACATTAAACTGAAACAAACATTAAGCTGAAGTGGTCCCGGACCCCCAGAACACGTTGGGTTGGGACCCACCAGTTGAGAATCGAGTGCTGAATTGAAGCGGCGGCTGACGTCCTGCTGCTCAGACACTTTCTGGATTTTTCTGGATTTCAAGTATGTGAATGTGGAAAATGCTCCTTTTTCCTTGGAACTTGTCCTGAAGCTGATGAATCGTCTTCCTGCGTTCCAGGTTCTCCATATTCGTCCTCTCCGGCAGGAGCAGCAGTGTCCATCGTATTGCGACGGCGTGCCTCCTGTCTTTCCTGGCCTTGCTCGGCTCCGTGACCTTTGACCTCCGCTCCAACTTTGACTCGCTGCACACCACCGAGGCGGCGTTCAATGAACTGACTTCATGCAAGACCGTCGCTCTGCTGCAACTCATTGGCAAGCTTCAACAGGCGAGACGTGTGTTTCATCAGGAAGTGGCTAACGGCACATTGGGGGCCAGCGTTCCCGGGGACGTGCTGGTCCCGGTGTTGGAGGGTCTCTGTGGGGACCTGGGGGGCCACAGCGACGGCCACGGACTGCCGTGCGGCGCAGAGTTGTCCGGATTCTGCCAGGAGACGAGCTGGAGCCTTGACGGATTTCTAAACTCTTCACTGGAATCAAACCCCTTGGCTGAAAACAACAATTGTCCTCTGTCCCTGTTGATTGGAAGACTTCTGGACGCCTGGGGCAAAGTGGAGGACACGGTGGCCAAAGTCAAAGAGAACGCCCATTGGCGGGACGTGCTGTCTGCCAGACTTCTGGCCGCCTTCATCGAGCTCAACCACCAGCTGGAGGACCTCCACCGCCGCACGGCCCCGCCCACCGGCTTCCGCCGCAGATGGACGTACGTCCTGGGTTGGCTCGGCTTCGCCCGGGGACTGACGGAGCGCCTGAACGGCTGCTGGTTGGAGAACGTAGAGCTCCGGAACGACTCCAGCCCGGACAGTGGACACGAGGACGTGTTTGACACAAGTCGGTGGCAGATCTCCGGAGCAGGAACTGAGCGTCTGTCTGGGTCCCGCTCCGGGATCCGAGCCCTGGCGGACACCCAGCGGTGCCTGATGGACCAGTCGGCGCTGGCTCTGAAACTGGCCCGGCGGTCCGTGTCCTCGGGCCTCAGCATGAAGGTCTGCCTGCTGGCTGTCGCCTGCCTCATCTACCCGCTGGTCATGTTCTCCTTCAAGCAGACGACGGAGTGGATCCAGGACTACGCTCAGAGTCTGAAGGAGAGGACCGAGGCTCTGCAGCTCCAGAGGAAACTGGCAGAGGACCTGCTGCACCAGATGCTCCCGAAGACAGTGGCCAAGCAGCTCCGCCTGCGGAAACATGTAGAAGCCGAGAGCTACGAGAAGGTCGGTCCAAATCCGGAGACGAACGCTGAGGAAGGGACGTGGTTCCTGCAGGAACCGGAATCCTTTCACGGCATTCTGAAATGTGTAAATGGTTATGAAATGGTAGATTCTGCTCGGACGCCGACACGCCAACTGATCCTCAGAGGAATTTCAGCTCAAACTGAGATTGACCCTCTGGGACATCTGTCCCTCTGAGGAAGACGCACAAGAAGCTCAAGTTGTCCCCGACATCTTTGCAGCTGAAGGACAACATACGTTGAGCTCTATTGCCATTGTGGCGCCAACGTCTGCTGCTGCTGTTGTGTGCTGGACTTCCTGAACCACCAGGTTCTGGATGGATGCACATGGAGACAGAGAACCTGAGGCCAGTCCCACCAGAACCTTGTGGCGTGGACACTGTTGTGGAGGTTGTGGACACTGCTGTGAAGGGTGTGGACACTGTTGTGGAGGTTGTGGACACTGCTGTGAAGGTTGTGGACACTGCTATGGAGGTTGTGGACACTGCTGTGGATGTTGTGGACACTGCTATGGAGGTTGTGGACACTGCTGTGAAGGTTGTGGACACTGCTATGGAGGTTGTGGACACTGCTGTGGAGGTTGTGGACACTGCTATGGAGGTTGTGGACACTGCTGTGGATGTTGTGGACACTGCTATGGAGGTTGTGGACACTGCTGTGGATGTTGTGGACACTGCTATGGAGGTTGTGGACACTGCTGTGAAGGTTGTGGACACTGCTATGGAGGTTGTGGACACTGCTATGGAGGTTGTGGACACTGCTGTGGAGGGTGTGGACACTGTTGTGGAGATTGTGGACACTGTTATGAAGGGTGTGGACACTGCTGTGAAGGGTGTGGACACTGTTGTGGAGGTTGTGGACACTGCTGTGGACACTGCTGTGGAGGTTGTGGACACTGTTATGAAGGGTGTGGACACTGCTGTGGAGGGTGTGGACACTGTTATGAAGGGTGTGGACACTGCTGTGGAGGGTGTGGACACTGTTATGAAGGGTGTGGACACTGCTGTGGAGATTGTGGACACTGTTATGAAGGGTGTGGACACTGCTGTGGATGTTGTGGACACTGCTGTGGACACTGCTGTGAAGGTTGTGGACACTGTTATGAAGGGTGTGGACACTGCTGTGGAGGTTGTGGACACTGTTGTGGACAATGCTGTGGAGGTTGTGGACACTGCTGTGAAGGTTGTGGACACTGTTATGAAGGGTGTGGACACTGCTGAGGACACTGCTGAGGACACTACTGAGGACACTGCTGAGAGGACTTTACCTCAGCAAGATGGTCAACCCGCTGGATGAATGTCCCTCGGCTGCCTTTGTTGCCATTGTCAGCGTAATTGCCTCTAATTGCTCTGTTCCATATTCATGGGGACATAAAACAAGTTGAAAGGTGAAAATTGCTCCTGGGTGAATGAGGAGGTCTGGAGCAGCTGCAGGAGACGCAGAGGCTCAATAGAGCTTTTTAAAGGTTCCGCTCAGTTCTGATGCGTCTCACACTGAGAGAGGCTCAAACAGGAAATGATGAAACAGCGAATCGGCGTTTGTGCAGCAACAATCATGAAAACATTGAGGTGACGTTTTTCTAAAAGTAGAACTGAAGACGACAAGATGAAGTTAGTTTACAGCAGATCAAACCTTCAGGTCACGACTGATTAGAAAAAGTCTTGCTAAAGGATCCGACGCTGGTTTGATGGTGTTCAGCTCAGAGGCGGACTCTGGTCTTCCTCCTGGACTCAGGAACTGGGTCACGTTTATACCGTTGAACCACTTCGGTTCTCAAACTGAGGGACTTCAAGGAATCAGAGGACGTCTGAAGTTACATGTCTGGTTCTTGTTGCTTCCCCTGATCCCAAGACGTTCTGGTTCCACCTGGTCTAATGGACTGTCAGAGAGGATCTGGTTCTACCTGGTCTAATGGACTGTCAGAGAGGAGCTGGTTCTACCTGGTCTAATGGACTGTCAGAGAGGATCTGGTTCTACCTGGTCTAAAGGACTGTCAGAGAGGATCTGGTTCCACCTGGTCTAATGGACTGTCAGAGAGGATCTGGTTCTACCTGGTCTAATGGACTGTCAGAGAGGATCTGGTTCCACCTGGTCTAATGGACTGTCAGAGAGGATCTGGTTCTACCTGGTCTAGTTCTACCTTAGTACATGGTCCAGATCAATCAGAGAGAAAGAGATTGAGAACTGGACTGCTGTCGGCCTACGGTGAAGGTTTATGATCCCTGTTGTGGGGGTCAGTGTGGTTGGGGGTCTGGATGGACAGTCTGGTTGAGGGTCTGGTTGAGGGTCTAGTTGGACAGTCTGGTTGAGGGTCTGGTTGGACAGTCTAGTTGGACAGTCTGGTTGGGGGTTTAGTTGGACAGTCTGGTTGAGGGTCTGGTTGGGGGTCTAGTTGGACAGTCTGGTTGAGGGTCTGGTTGGGGGTCTAGTTGGACAGTCTGGTTGAGGGTCTGGTTGGACAGTCTGGTTGGGGGTCTGGTTGAGGGTCTGGTTGGGGGTCTAGTTGGACAGTCTGGTTGAGGGTCTGGTTGGACAGTCTGGTTGGGGGTCTGGTTGAGGGTCTGGTTGGGGGTCTAGTTGGACAGTCTGGTTGAGGGTCTGGTTGGGGGTCTAGTTGGACAGTCTGGTTGAGGGTCTGGTTGGACAGTCTGGTTGGGGGTCTGGTTGGACAGTCTGGTTGGGGGTCTGGTTGAGGGTCTGGTTGGACAGTCTGGTTGGACAGTCTGGTTGAGGGTCTGGTTGGACAGTCTGGTTGGGGGTCTGGTTGAGGGTCTGGTTGGACAGTCTGGTTGGACAGTCTGGTTGAGGGTCTGGTTGAGGGCCTGGTTGGACAGTCTGGTTGGACAGTCTGGTTGGACAGTCTGGTTGAGGGCCTGGTTGAACAGTCTGGTTGAGGGCCTGGTTGAACAGTCTGGTTGAGGGTCTGGTTGGACAGTCTGGTTGGACAGTCTGGTTGGACAGTCTGGTTGAGGGCCTGGTTGGACAGTCTGGTTGAGGGTCTGGTTGAACAGTCTGGTTGGACAGTCTGGTTGGACAGTCTGGTTGAGGGTCTGGTTGGACAGTCTGGTTGAGGGCCTGGTTGGACAGTCTGGTTGGACAGTCTGGTTGGAGGGGGGGGTCCAGTTTTTCAGAATGACTGATGTGTTGTGGTCTGCAGTGACCAGCAGTGACCAGCAGTGACCAGCAGTGACCAGCAGTGACCAGCAGTGACCAGCAGTGACCAGCAGTGACCAGATGTTCTTCCCTGCTTTTCCAGGTGACCATCTTCTTCTCAGACATTGTGGGCTTCACCTCCATCTCCGCCTCTTGTTCTCCTCTACAAGTGGTGGAGATGCTCAACAACCTCTACATGTGTTTCGACACCCGGATCGACTCCTACGACGTCTACAAGGTACCTTCATGACTCTTGTGCTGCTAGTTGCTCTACTAGCTTGTTTTGTTCTGGTTCTTTAACCCGCCAGGCCAGGAGTTGTTGTTCTGGGTGGTTCGTACTTGTTCTGGCGGGTCCTCTACCGACGTAGTGACGGGTCTTCTCCCCGTCCAGGTGGAGACCATCGGAGACGCCTACATGGTGGTCAGCGGTCTGCCTGAGAGGAACGGGGACCGGCACGCCGACGAAATCGCCAAGATGTCCCTGGACCTGCTGGCGGCGGTGAGGCAGGTCACCGTCCCCCACATGCCCGCCGAGAGGCTGCAGCTCCGGGCCGGGATCCACACTGGTGAGTCCAGGGGACCGGTCCCAGGTTACCGGACCCCCGGACCTCCTCCAGACTGCTACCTCTCTGCCCCCCCCCCCCCCCCCCCCTCCCCCACAGGTCCGTGTGTCGCGGGGATCGTGGGCTACAAGATGCCGCGGTACTGTCTGTTCGGAGACACGGTCAACACGGCGTCTCGCATGGAGTCCACCAGTTTGCGTACGTCTCCACCTCACGACACGCTGAGAGTCAAACCTTAACCCTTTCATGACCGACCGACTGACCGTTCGCACAACCACCGAGGGACCGGACCGATATGTAGGGATACGTTTTAGTTTGGGTTAGTGGATTCCAGTTCCATTTGTACAAAGATCAAACAAGAACATCGTTGAAATATATACATTTCCAGAACCAGTACCACACTGACTGATTGTAGGGTGGGGGTGGTAGTGGGGGGGGGGGGACTCTGGACCAGAACCAGAACTGTCTTGACCTTTCGGGTCTCTGTGTGTCTCCGTCAGCCCAGAAGATCCACGCCAGCTCAGAAACCTACTTGGCTCTGATGAAAGACGACGCCTACGAGCTGCAGCTCCGTGGAGAGATCGAGGTGAAGGTAATAGAACCCCCAACCCTCAGACCGCTTCGCTCCGTCGTCGTCAGCGACAAAAAGTGCCGTTCCGACTTGAGCGGGACGACCCCGGAACTCTGACCTCTGACCTCTTGAGTCTCTGCTGAACCCCGTGTCTGAACAACCAGAATAAAAAGTCCATCAATGGAGCCCCGATGCCACTGGTTGCTATGGCAACAGACCCCCAAACCCAGTTATTTCCCCCTAAAGTACCAGCCTGAACCACGTTATTTCACAATAAAGTACCAGACTTACAACATCTACCCCCCCCCCCAGGGCAAAGGGAAGATGAACACCTACTGGCTGGTTGGTCATAAGAACTACAGCGTCCAGAACGACAGTCTGGTTTGTCACTGGAACCCCAACATGAGGAAGAAGAAGAAGACGGCGGCCGGCAGCCAGAACTCAGTGAGTCCACTGAGGGTCCAGTCTGTCTTCCTGCTGTCTCACTACCTGTCTACCTGTCCTACTGTCTACCTGTCCTACTGTCTACCTGTCCTGCTGTCTCACTCTCTACCTGTCTACCTGTCCTACTGTCTACCTGTCCTACTGTCCTACTGTCTCACTGTCTACCTGTCCTACTGTCTCACTCTCTACCTGTCCTACTGTCTACCTGTCCTACTGTCCTACTGTCTACCTGTCCTGCTGTCTCACTCTCTACCTGTCTACCTGTCCTACTGTCTACCTGTCCTACTGTCCTACTGTCTCACTGTCTACCTGTCCTACTGTCTCACTCTCTACCTGTCCTACTGTCTACCTGTCCTACTGTCCTACTGTCTACCTGTCCTACTGTCTACCTGTCCTGCTGTCTCACTCTCTACCTGTCTACCTGTCCTACTGTCCTACTGTCTCACTGTCTACCTGTCCTACTGTCTACCTGTCCTACTGTCCCACTGTCTACCTGTCCTACTGTCTACCTGTCTAACCGTCCTACTGTCTACCTGTCTCACTCTCTACCAGTCTCACTCTACATGTCTTACTGTCTACATGTCCTACTGTCTCACTGTCTACCTGTCCTACTGTCTACCTGTCCTACTGTCTCACTCTCTACTTGTCTACCTGTCTACCTGTCTCCCTCTCTACCTGTCCTACTGTCTACCTGTCTCACTCTCTACCTGTCCTAATGTCTACCTGTCCTACTGTCTACCTGTCCTACTGTCTACCTGTCTCCCTCTCTACCTGTCCTACTGTCTACCTGTCTCACGCTCTACCTGTCTAACTCTCTACCTGTCCTAATGTCTACCTGTCCTACTGTCTACCTGTCTCACTCTCTACCTGTCTCACTCTACATGTCTTACTGTCTCACTCTCTACCTGTCCTACTGTCTCACTGTCTACCTGTCCTGCAGTCTACCTCTCTACTCAAGAGAGCCACCTCCCATCCCAGACAGGCCACGCCCCCAGGCCACGCCCCCCAGGCCACACTGTTCATACTTTAACTGCTTCTCTCTCTTTCAGTCCTCAGTGACAGTGGAGAGCCTCAGTGAGAACAGCTGCAACCTCCACCCCTGCTGAGACTCCACCCCTGCTGAGACTCCAGCCCTCTGAGTCTCCACCCCTCTGAGACTCCACTCCTCTGAGTCTCCACCCCTCTGAGACTCCACTCCTCTGAGTCTCCACCCCTGCTGAGTCTCCACCCCTCTGAGACTCCACCCCTATGAGACTCCACCCCTGCTGACACTCCACCCCTCTGAGACTCCACCCCTCTGAGACTCCAGTCTTCAGACTCCGTCCCTCTGGGACTCCACTCCTTAGACTCCGCCCCTCTGGGACTCCAGTCTTCAGACTCCACCCCTCTGGGACTCCACTCCTCAGACTCCACCCCTCTGGGACTCCACCCCTCTGGGACTCCACTCTTCAGACTCCGCCCCTCTGGGACTCTAGTCTTCAGACCCCGCCCCTTTGGGACTCCACTCCTCAGACTCCGCCCCTCTGGGACAGTGCTCCATCTATCAGTTCTATCCTCTGTATCATTGATAATCAATCAGTCGTATTGATCAGTGATCTGCTGATTCAGCAGTAACGACAAGAAACACTGCAACTCAGCTGTTTATGATTTATGATTAAAATCATTATATATCAATGAGTCTGATACGTGAAGACATTAAATGTATGAGATGAATCTGGTTCAATTCACCACTTCACCCTCTGGTTCAATTCACCACTTCACCCTTTGGTTTAATTCACCACTTCACCCTCTGGTTCAATTCACCACGTCACCCTCTGGTTTAAATTCACCACTTCACCTTCTGGTTTAATTCACCACTTCACCTTCTGGTTCAATTCACCACTTCACCCTCTGGTTTAAATTCACCACTTCACCCTCTGGTTTAATTCACCACTTCACCCTCTGGTTCAATTCACCACGTCACCCTCTGGTTTAATTCACCACTTCACCTTCTGGTTTAATTCACCACTTCACCTTCTGGTTCAATTCACCGCTTCACCCTCTGGTTTGATTCACCACTTCATACTCTGGTTAAATTCACCACGTCACCCTCTGGTTCAATTCACCACTTCACCCTCTCGTTTAAATTCACCACTTCACCCTCTGGTTTGATTCACCACTTCATACTCTGGTTAAATTCACCACGTCACCCTCTGGTTCAATTCACCACTTCACCCTCTGGTTCAATTCACCACGTCACCCTCTGGTTCAATTCACCACTTCACCCTCTGGTTTAATTCACCACTTCACCCTCTGGTTTAATTCACCACTTCACCCTCTGGTTCAATTCACCACTTCACCCTCTGGTTTAATTCACCACTTCACCCTCTGGTTTGATTCACCACTTCACCCTCTGGTTTAATTCACCACTTCACCCTCTGGTTCAATTCACCACTTCACCCTCTGGTTTAATTCACCACTTCACCCTCTGGTTAAATTCACCACGTCACCCTCTGGTTCAATTCACCACTTCACCCTCTGGTTTAATTCACCACTTCACCCTCTGGTTTGATTCACCACTTCACCCTCTATTTTAATTCACCACTTCACCCTCTGGTTCAATTCACCACGTCACCCTCTGGTTCAATTCACCACTTCACCCTCAGCAGGTCCAGACTTGTCTTACCGGTACGAACGTTCTCCTGCGAGGTTTATACTTTATGTGAGAACTGTGCGGTAGGCATCTTCCAGGACCTTCCGTTCAGTAGCCGCAGGTCCGCTCAGTCAGTGATACCGTCGTCCTCCACTGGGTGGCGGTAGAGTTCCTCCTGGTGAAGCTCCTCAGTTCACTGGACGTTCACTTCATGACTTCAAGACTTCAAGACTTTATGACTTTAAGACTTTAAGACTTTATGACGTCATGACTTTATGACTTTAAGACAGGCCCATTTCTTTGGCTCTTCTCTCTCACGGTTTTCGGTTCCATGCCTTGTTTTCTGAGACGAGTTCCTTCATGTGACACTGATCATTAAATCGGTAAAAGTTCGGTTCTCTTGGTCTCCAGTTCTGTTTCTTGTTCCTTCTACTGTGTTTGACAACAAGTGATTCTGGTTTAGAGACTCAAACTTCACACTGAATTCAAGGTCACTATATATACCTGGACAGCTGAGGACATGTGAGGACAGGATAAACATGGAGAGGACATGTGAGGACAGGTGAACCTGTCCTCACCTGTCCTCACCTGTAGTGAGCTGGGATTGGCTCTGGTCCCTGAACATGATACGTTAGTGTAGAAGATGGATGGAGGGATGAATGGATGGATGGATGAATGGATGGAGGGAACAAGGGATTAGAGTACAATGGGACACGATTATGTAAAATATCCTCCTCTCTTCCTCCTCCTCTCTTCCTCCTCCTCCTCTCTTCCTCCTCCTCTCCTCCTCCTCCTCCTCTCTTCCTCCTCCTCTCTTCCTCCTCTCCTCCTCCTCTCTTCCTCCTCCTCTCCTCCTCCTCCTCCTCCTCCTCTCTTCCTCCTCCTCTCCTCCTCCTCCTCTCCTCCTCCTCCTCCTCCTCCTCCTCCTCCTCCTCCTCCTCCTCTCCTCCTCCTCTCTTCCTCCTCCTCTCCTCCTCCTCCTCTCCTCCCCCTCCTCTCCTCCTCCTCTCTTCCTCCTCCTCTCCTCCTCCTCCTTTTCTCCTCTTCCTCCTCTCCTCCTCCTCCTCCTCTCCTCCTTTTCTCCTCCTCCTCCTCTCCTCCTCCTCTTCCTCCTCCTCTCCTCCTCTCCTCCTTTTCTCCTCTTCCTCCTCTCCTCCTCCTCTCCTCCTCCTCTCCTCCTCTTCCTCCTCTCCTCCTCCTCTCCTCCTCCTCCTCTCCTCCTCCTCTCCTCCTCCTCTCCTCCTCCTCCTCTCCTCCACTGGAGGCTCAGTGTTCCCTGATAGCATCAGATCAATCACTTCATTAACAATCCTCAGTAATTCCTCCTCCTCCTCCTCTCCTCCTCTTCCTCCTCTTCCTCCTCTCCTCCTCCTCTCCTCCTCCTCTTCCTCCTCTCCTCCTCTCCTCCTCCTCTCCTCCTCCTCCTCTCCTCCTCCTCTCCTCCTCCTCTCCTCCTCAGTGTTCCCTGATAGCATCAGATCAATCACTTCATTAACAATCCTCAGTAATTCCTCGTCCTGCTGATCTGCTCCTTTGTCTCCTGACGGGCTGTAATCATGCTGCTCTTGTTCTGTCGTACAGAGGTGACGCCACTGAGCCTCCACCTCCTCCTCCACCTCCTCCTCCTCCACCTCCTCCACCTCCTCGGCTGCTGGTCTGGACTGATAAGCTTTGATTGGACTTCATTGTGAACATCTGTGATCGCTGAGATCAGAAGAACTCATCAGCTCTCGGTTCGCTGTGCTGCGTCAACGTCCTCCTCGTCCTCGGCGCCGTCTCCGTCCTCTGGAGGAACTTCGTTTGTCCTCTTCAGCACTTGGGGACAAAATAAAAGTACTCACCCTGGAGCAGCGCTGGGCGGCTGCTCACGCCGCCATCTTGGATCCTCTCCATGTTCCCCGCTTTTCTGCAGAACCTTGTAGGACTCATTGGGTCCGTCCAAAATGTCCCTCCGGACGCCTTATCGGTGGACTTTCGCTGAAGCCCCTGGGCGATGTCACGGGGTGAAGGACAGGTGTTGGGAGGCTTCCTGAAGGAATAATGGGAGGAGGAAACAGGAAGTTAATGTGCTGGAGACCTGAGGGACGGACGGACGGAGGAAACAGGAAGTTAATGTGCTGGAGACCTGAGGGACAGGAAGGAGGAAACAGGAAGTTAATGTGCTGGAGACCTGAGGGACGGACGGAGGAAACAGGAAGTTAATGTGCTGGGGACCTGAGGGACAGGAAGGAGGAAACAGGAAGTTAATGTGCCGGGGACCTGAGGGACAGGAAGGAGGAAACAGGAAGTTAATGTGCTGGGGACCTGAGGGACAGGAAGGAGGAAACAGGAAGTTAATGTGCTGGGGGCCTGAGGGACGGAGGAGGAAACAGGAAGTCAATGTGCTGGGGGCCTGAGGGACGGAGGAGGAAACAGGAAGTTAATGTGCCGGGGATCTGAGGGACGGACGGAGGAAACAGGAAGTTAATGTGCTGGGGACCTGAGGGACAGGAAGGAGGAAACAGGAAGTTAATGTGCTGGGGGCCTGAGGGACGGACGGAGGAAACAGGAAGTTAATGTGCTGGGGACCTGAGGGACGGACGGAGGAAACAGGAAGTTAATGTGCCGGGGGCCTGAGGGACGGACGGAGGAAACAGGAAGTTAATGTGCCGGGGATCTGAGGGACGGACGGAGGAAACAGGAAGTTAATGTGCTGGGGGCCTGAGGGACGGAGGAGGAAACAGGAAGTTAATGTGCCCGGGATCTGAGGGACGGACGGAGGAAACAGGAAGTTAATGTGCTGGGGACCTGAGGGACGGAGGAGGAAACAGGAAGTTAATGTGCCCGGGATCTGAGGGACGGACGGAGGAAACAGGAAGTTAATGTGCTGGGGACCTGAGGGACGGACGGGAGGAGGAAACAGGAAGTTAATGTGCCGGGGACCTGAGGGACGGAGGAGGACGGAGGAGGAAACAGGAAGTCAATGTGCCGGGGACCTGAGGGACGGAGGAGGACGGAGGAGGACGGCTCAGCGCTCTGAGTTACGTCTCACTATAAAAGCCTTCGCCTTCCCTGATCTGCGTAATAAACAACGTCCATAAAGCTGCTGGAGGGACGTCTCCTATTGGTCCCGGGCTCTGAGGGACGGCAGCAGGACACAGGAAGTCAATGTCCCGTCACTGAGGGACGCTGAGCCGCCTCACGGCCGTCCTGCATTTTCTACTGAGACGATCTGGAGATTCACAACACGTTCTGCATCATCGTCCCGTCAGAACCTCGTTCAGTTCCTCGCTTCGGGTCCAGCTGAGGGCAGGTCATGTTCTGTATGGTTCTGTAAGGTTCTGCACCATTCTGTATGGTTCTGTACCGGTATGCATGGTTCTGTACGGTTCTGCACGGTTCTGTACCGGTATGCACGGTTCTGCACCATTCTGCACGGTTCTGTACCCTTCTGCACGGTTCTGTACTGTTCTGCACCATTCTGTATGGTTCTGCACCGTTCTGCACGGTTTTGTACCGGTATGCATGGTTCTGCACAGTTCTGCACCATTCTGTATGGTTCTGTACGGTTCTGCACC
>NW_027662279.1:10000-34474 GCF_963422515.1 Blennius ocellaris | reverse complement strand
CGGTGAACCGCGTTCAGACGTCGGACTCATTCTTCCCTCCTGTTTCTCTTTCAGCGACTCGACGGGAACAAACATCAATAAATCACAACGTCTCGCCGTCCTCGTCCTCCAAGAAACTCTTTGATCCGCCGTCTTTCATTAAAAACACATGCGGCCGTCCTGCGATTTTCCCTCCGTTGTGGGAAATGTGAGGCTCGTCACGGACGGCGCCTCGCCTCGCCTCGCCTCGTCATACCTCGCCTTGCCTCGCCACGGCCGGCACAAGTCCCTGCTTCAGGAGCACTTTGGAATAATAGCATTAAAAGATAATAAGTGATGAAGTTGGCTTCAGCTGAGGCTCTGAGCTTTAAAAGCTTTTTGACGTCTAACAATACAATTTGCAGATCAATATTTCATTAACTGGATCGAGGTGCAACGTCCTCGTTACTACAGCTCAGCAGAGGGACACACACACACACACACACACACACACACACACACAACACACACACACACACACACACACACACACACACCACACACACACGTTCTGGATGTGAAGCATCAAACAATCATGTTTATTTGTTTGTGGCGTTTTTGGTCCAGTTTGTTTCCAAGAACAACTTGAGCTCCATCCTTCCTCCTCCTCTCTCCATCCTTCCTCCTCCTCTCTCCATCCTTCCTCCATCTCTCCATCCTTCCTCCTCCTCTCTCCATCCTTCCCTCCTCCTCTCTCCATCCTTCCTCCTCCTCCTCTCTCCATCCTTCCTCCTCTCTCCATCCTTCCTCCTCCTCCTCTCTCCATCCTTCCTCCTCCTCCTCTCTCCATCCTTCCTCCTCCTCCTCTCTCCATCCTTCCTCCTCCTCTCTCCATCCATCCATCCATCCATCCATCCATCCTGGTGAAGATAAACAATAATCAGTTCATTTCTGGTCAGATTCTCTGGTTTGCAGGTTCCTGGAACCTGAATTCAGCAGTAAAACCCTGAAGAGTCGGTTCCTCCAACCGAACCGAGAACTGATCCATCAATACCAATCTGAAACGCTAACGTTGTAGCTGAAACGCTAACGTTGTATCTGAAACGCTAACGTTGTATCTGAAACGCTAACGTTGTAGCTGAAACGCTAACGTTGTATCTGAAACGCTAACGTTGCAGCTGAAACGCTAACGTTGCAGCTGAAACGCTAACGTTGCAGCTGAAACGCTAACGTTGCAGCTGAAACGCTAACGGTTGTAGCTGAAACGCTAACGTTGCAGCTGAAACGCTAACGTTGCAGCTGAAACGCTAACGTTGCAGCTGAAACGCTAACGTTGTAGCTGAAACGCTAACGTTGTATCTGAAACGCTAACGTTGTATCTGAAACGCTAACGTTGCAGCTGAAACGCTAACGTTGCAGCTGAAACGCTAACGTTGCAGCTGAAACGCTAACGTTGCAGCTGAAACGCTAACGTTGTAGCTGAAACGCTAACGTTGCAGCTGAAACGCTAACGTTGCAGCTGAAACGCTAACGTTGTATCTGAAACGCTAACGTTGTATCTGAAACGCTAACGTTGTATCTGAAACGCTAACGTTGTAGCTGAAACGCTAACGTTGCAGCTGAAACGCTAACGTTGTATCTGAAACGCTAACGTTGTATCTGAAACGCTAACGTTGCAGCTGAAACGCTAACGTTGCAGCTGAAACGCTAACGTTGCAGCTGAAACGCTAACGTTGGAGGGAGAGAGGAGAGAAGGGAGGGAGGGATGGATGGAGGGGAGGGAGGGATGGATGGAGGGGAAGGAGGATGGAGGGGAGGAGGGAGGGAGGGGAGGAGGGAGAGAGGGGAGGAGGGAGGGAGGGATGGATGAGGGAGGGAGGGAGGGGAGGAGGGAGGGATGGATGAGGGAGGGATGGATGGAGGGAGAGAGGGGAGAAGGGAGGGATGGATGGAGGGAGAGAGGGGAGGAGGAGGGAGGGAGGGGAGGAGGGAGGAGGGGAGGAGGAGAGACATGAAATGGAAAAGTTTAAGAGGAAATGAAACCACCCGGAGGATCTTCCCTCCTGATTCTATTTGTTTCTCAATCTGAGCTCCGCTAACGAGGGAAGAGTGTGTGTGTGTGTGTGTGTGTGTGTGTGTGTGTGTGTGTGTGTGTGTGTGTGTGTGTGTGATGAATAGTGATAAAGTGTGTGAACCAGCAGGTTTTCTGTCTGTTACTGAATCAGTTCATGCTTGGAAAGAGACGATACATTATTCACTTCCTGTAATCACTGAGGAGGAGGAGGAGGAGGAGGAGGAGGAGGAGCAGGAGGAAGAGGAGAGGAGGAGGAGGCAGGAGGAGGAAGAGGAGGGGAAGAGGAGGAGGAGACAAAGGAGGAGCAGGAGGAGGAGGAGGAGACAAAGGAGGAGCAGGAGGAGGAGGAGGAGGAAGAAGAGGAGGAGCAGGAGGGGAGGAGGAGGAGGAGGAGCAGGAGGAGGAGGAAGAGGAGACAAAGGAGGAGCAGGAGGAGCAGGAGGAGGAGGAAGAGGGGGGGAAGAGGAGGAAGAGGAGGAGGAGGAGCAGGAGGAGGAGGAGGAGCAGGAGGAGGAGGAGGAAGAGGGGGGGGAAGAGGAGGAGGAGACAAAGGAGGAGGGGGAGGAAGAGGGGGAGGAGGAGGAGGAAGGGGGGAGGGAGGAGACAAAGGAGGAGGGGGGAGGGAGGAGGGAGGAAGAGGAAGAGGGGGGGGGAAAGAGGAAGAGGAGGAGGAGCAGGAGGAGGAGGAGCAGGAGGAGGGAAGAGGAGACAAAGGAGGAGGGGGGGAGGAGGAGGAGGAAGTGGAAGAGGGGGGAAGAGGAGGAAGAGGAGGAGGAAGGAGCAGGAGGAGGAGGAGGAGCAGGAGGAGGGAGGAGGAAGAGGGGGGGGAAGAGGAGGAGGAGGACAAAGGAGGAGGGGGAGGAAGAGGGGGGAGGTAGGAGGAGGAAGGGGAGGAGGAGACAAAGGAGGAGGGGGAGGAAGAGGGGGAGGAGGAGGAGGAAGAGGAGGAGGAGACAAAGGAGGAGGGGGAGGAGGAGGAGGAAGAGGAAGAGGGGGGGGGAAGAGGAAGAGGAGGAGGAGCAGGAGGAGGAGGAGCAGGGAAGAGGAGGAGGAGACAAAGGAGGAGGAGGAAGAGGAAGGACCAACTTCCTCACTTCTCATCACTGAGTCCCATGAATTTCCTCGCCGGAAGAAAAAATGTTTCACTCGACATTCAGTCCTGACAGACGGACGTTCCAACGTTCTAACAACACGTTCTAACATTTTCTAATGACATGTTCTAACATGTTCTAACACCGTTCTAAACATTTTCTAATGACATGTTTCTAACATGTTCTAACACGTTCTAACAATACGTTTCTAATGACACGTTCAAACAACACATTCTAATGACACGTTTCTAACAACACGTTCGAACATGTTCTAACGACACGTTCGAACATGTTCTAACGACACGTTCGAACATGTTCTAACGACACGTTCTAACAACATGTTCTAACATGTTCTAACACGTTCTAACAATACGTTCTAACACGTTCTAACAATACGTTCTAATGACACGTTCTAACAACACGTTCTAATGACACGTTCTAACAACACGTTCTAACGACACGTTCTAACGACACGTTCTAACACATTCTAACAACACATTCTAATGACACGTTCTAACAACACGTTCTAACGACACGTTCTAACAATACGTTCTAATGACACGTTCTAACATGTTCTAACAAAACGTTCTAACAACACATTCTAATACGTTCTAACAACACGTTCTAATGACACGTTCTAACATGTTCTAACGACACGTTCTAACACGTTCTAACAATACGTTCTAACACGTTCTAACGACACGTTCTAACAACACGTTCTAACATGTTCTAATGACACGTTCTAACATGTTCTAACACGTTCTAACATGTTCTAATGACACGTTATAACATGTTCTAACAATACATTCTAACAACACGTTCTAACATGTTCTAACAACACGTTCTAACATGTTCTAATGACACGTTCTAACGACATGTTCTAACAACATGTTCTAACGACATGTTCTAACAACATGTTCTAACATGTTCTAACAACACGTTCTAATGACACATTCTAACATGTTCTAACAATACATTCTAACAACATGTTCTAACGACACGTTCTAACAATACGTTCTAACAACACGTTCTAACACGTTCCAACAACACATTCTAACACGTTCTAGCAATACGTTCTAATGACATGTTCTAACATGTTCTAATGACACGTTCTGACACGTTCTAACATGTTCTAACAATACGTTCCAACAACACGTTCTAATGACACGTTCTAACAACACATTCTAACACGTTCTAACAACACATTCTAATACCTTCTAACAACACATTCTAACACGTTCTAACAACACATTCTAATACCTTCTAACAATACGTTCTAACACGTTCTAACAATACGTTCTAATGACACGTTCTAACAACACGTTCTAATGACACGTTCTAACAACACGTTCTAACGACACGTTCTAACGACACGTTCTAACACGTTCTAACAACACATTCTAATGACACGTTCTAACAACACGTTCTAACGACACGTTCTAACAATACGTTCTAATGACACGTTCTAACATGTTCTAACAAAACGTTCTAACAACACATTCTAATACGTTCTAACAACACGTTCTAATGACACGTTCTAACATGTTCTAATGACACGTTCTAACACGTTCTAACAATACGTTCTAACACGTTCTAACGACACGTTCTAACAACACGTTCTAACATGTTCTAATGACACGTTCTAACATGTTCTAACACGTTCTAACATGTTCTAATGACACGTTATAACATGTTCTAACAATACATTCTAACAACACGTTCTAACATGTTCTAACAACACGTTCTAACATGTTCTAATGACACGTTCTAACGACATGTTCTAACAACATGTTCTAACGACATGTTCTAACAACATGTTCTAACATGTTCTAACAACACGTTCTAATGACACATTCTAACATGTTCTAACAATACATTCTAACAACATGTTCTAACGACACGTTCTAACAATACGTTCTAACAACACGTTCTAACACGTTCCAACAACACATTCTAACACGTTCTAGCAATACGTTCTAATGACATGTTCTAACATGTTCTAATGACACGTTCTGACACGTTCTAACATGTTCTAACAATACGTTCCAACAACACGTTCTAATGACACGTTCTAACAACACATTCTAACACGTTCTAACAACACATTCTAATACGTTCTAACAACACATTCTAACACCACATTCTAACATGTTCTAACAACACGTTCTAATGACACGTTCTAACATGTTCCAACGACACGTTCTAACGACATGTTCTAACAATACGTTCTAACAACACGTTCTAATGACACATTCTAACATGTTCTAACGACACGTTCTAACAATACGTTCTAACAAGTTCTAACAAAACGTTCTAACAACACATTCTAACACGTTCTAACAACACATTCTAATACCTTCTAACAACACGTTCTAACACGTTCTAACAATACGTTCTAATGACATGTTCTAACATGTTCTAACGACATGTTCTAACAATACGTTCTAACAACACGTTCTAATGACACGTTCTAACATGTTCTGACACGTTCTAACGATGTTCTACCAATACGTTCTAACATGTTCTAATGACACGTTCTAACATGTTCTAATGACACATTCCAACATGTTCTGACACATTCTAACACGTTCTAACAACACGTTCTAACAATACATTCCAACACACACACACACACACACACACACACACACACACACACACACACACACACACACACACACACACACACACACACACACACACACACACACACACACACACACACACACACACACACAATAATTCCATGTTCATCAGTTTGATTTTTTTGTTGATTCTATTTTACCTTCAGACGTGACACGTGAACATTTGAGTGACATGATGACCAGCAGGTGCAACTTTAGAAAAAGAAGCCAAACTCACATGTTTTACCTTTATTCCTCTAAACTCTAATAAACAGGAACTAAACTGTACTTTCCCTTCAGAGGAGTTGATAATGATAATAATGATAATGTTTATTCCTCCAGCAGAGGGTGTGTGGCGCCACAGTGCCCCCTGGTGGCGACGCACAGCATTACAACGTGTTGATCCAGTAGTTTCCTGTCAAACTGTCCAGTCAGACCAGCGGTGAGCCTCGTGTCCAGGAGTTACGGTAAAGCCGCATGGGGACGATCACTGACGTCCGTCCCGTCACAGGCTGTGGACGACGGTCCGTCTCCTGAGGGTCTGGACGTAGTCCCGGGCCTGGTCCAGGCTGGTCCTCGGGTCCAGGTCTGGCGGAGCGCCCTCCACCAGCTGCACGAAGTAGTTGCAGTAAACCCGGTCCATGATGCCAAACATGCCGCGGCCGTGGAACCGGATCCTCTTCAGGTACTGGCCTTTCCCCGTGAAGGACTGAGCTGAGGGACCGGGAGAGACTGTGATAAGGCTGTGATAAGGCTGTGATAAGGCTGTGATAAGGCTGCGACAAGGCTGTAATAAGGCTGTGATAAGGCTGCGACAAGGCTGCGATAAGGCTGTAATAAGGCTGTGATAAGGCTGTAATAAGGCTGTGATAAGGCTGTAATAAGGCTGTGATAAGGCTGTAATAAGGCTGTAATAAGGCTGTGATAAGGCTGCGACAAGGCTGCGATAAGGCTGTAATAAGGCTGTGATAAGGCTGTAATAAGGCTGCGATAAGGCTGCGATAAGGCTGTGATAAGGCTGTGATAAGGCTGTGATAAGGCTGCGACAAGGCTGTAATAAGGCTGTGATAAGGCTGCGACAAGGCTGCGACAAGGCTGTAATAAGGCTGTGATAAGGCTGTAATAAGGCTGTGATAAGGCTGTAATAAGGCTGTGATAAGGCTGCGACAAGGCTGCGACAAGGCTGTAATAAGGCTGTGATAAGGCTGTAATAAGGCTGTGATAAGGCTGTGATAAGGCTGTGATAAGGCTGCGATAAGGCTGCGATAAGGCTGCAATAAGGCTGTAATAAGGCTGTGATAAGGCTGTAATAAGGCTGTGATAAGGCTGTGATAAGGCTGTGATAAGGCTGTGATAAGGCTGTGATAAGGCTGTGATAAGGCTGTGATAAGGCTGTGATAAGGCTGTAATAAGGCTGTAATAAGGCTGTAATAAGGTTGTGATAAGGCTGTAATAAGGCTGTGATAAGGCTGTGATAAGGCTGTAATAAGGTTGTGATAAGGCTGTGATAAGGCTGTAATAAGGCTGTAATAAGGCTGTGATAAGGCTGTGATAAGGCTGTGATAAGGCTGTGATAAGGCTGTAATAAGGCTGTAATAAGGTTGTGATAAGGCTGTAATAAGGCTGTAATAAGGTTGTGATAAGGCTGTAATAAGGCTGTAATAAGGCTGTGATAAGGCTGTAATAAGGCTGTGATAAGGCTGTGATAAGGCTGTGATAAGGCTGTGATAAGGCTGTAATAACCCTGGACTCCGTCTGCCTGCTAAAGGTCACGGTTTCCTCACGTTCTCTGATGGAACGTCACCACGGAACCACCAGGGAACCCCACGGCCTTCTGGGAAGGGACGGCTTTGGCCTTTTGACTCCCAGAGGAAGGGCGACGCCCCCTGACCCGTCATGGCCGACCCTCACAGACGCCGTGACAAAGGTCGGCCTGTGGCACCGCGGTAACCGCGGTAACCGCGGAGCTGACAAAACGCCGAGGCTGTGGAAACACGGCGAGCTGCACACGTACCTACGTACAGGTTGGACCGGAACTCCACGTTGTGGTTCTTCACCGCCAAGTCCTGAGCCTCCAGCAGAACCTGCAAGCAGAGCAGACCTGAGACCAGCTGGACCTCCAGACCTGGATCTCCAGACCTGAGACCAGCTGGACCTCCAGACCTGGACCTCCAGACCTGAGACCAGCTGGACCTCCAGACCTGAGACCAGCTGGACCTCCAGACCTGGACCTCCAACAGCGCAGCTCCAAACCTCTTTCATGATCTTCGCTCCTTTCTTGTTGTTGAACTCCAACTGGGCGACGGCCTGGTCGATACTCAACCCTCTGATCTGAGGAGGAGGAGGAGGAGGAGGAGGAGGAGGAGGAGGAGGAGGAAGAGGAGCAGGATTAGACCAGAGTGTGAAGCCGGTCCTGGAGGTTCTGGACCAGGAGGTTCTGGACCAGGAGGAGGTTCTGGACTCACCAGTCTCGCCAGGTACCACATCTTGTCCTTGCTGTACTTGATCTGCCTCCTGCTGTGGAACACCTCCTGCAGAGAACAAGACGGAACCACGTCACTGAGGAGAACCACTGAGGAGAAGCATGTCACTGAGGAGAACCACTGAGGAGAAGCATGTCACTGAGGAGAACCACTGAGGAGAACCACGTCACTGAGGAGAACCACTGAGGAGAAGCATGTCACTGAGGAGAACCACTGAGGAGAACCACGTCACTGAGGAGAACCACTGAGGAGAACCACTGGAGAACCACGTCACTGAAGAGAACCATGTCACTGAGGAGAACCACTGAGGAGAACCATGTCACTGAGGAGAACCACTGAGGAGAACCATGTCACTGAGGAGAACCACTGAGGAGAACCACTGGAGAACCACTGGAGAACCATGTCACTGAGGAGAACCACTGAGGAGAACCATGTCACTGAGGAGAACCACTGAAGAGAACCATGTCACTGAGGAGAACAACTGAGGAGAACCATGTCACTGAGGAGAACCACTGAGGAGAACCACTGGAGAACCATGTCACTGAGGAGAACCACTGAGGAGAACCACTGGAGAACCACGTCACTGAGGAGAACCACATGTTGTAGAACAGTCAGTTCCATCACCACATTAATATGTTCCTGATCCACATTTTAATATTTGACGGTTCATCAGTGGAGCTCAGAGGCTTTTTCTGTCTTCCTCTAACAACCAATCAGCTTCCAGCAACTGTCACCATGGCAACGGCTGGTGTAGATGGTGTAGATGGTGATGGTGTAGCTGGTGAGGAGCTCCACCCTGACACCACCTGGTGAGGAGCTAGCTCCACCCTGACGAGGAGCTAGCTCCACCCTGACACCACCTGGTGAGGAGCTAGCTCCACCCTGACGAGGAGCTAGCTCCACCCTGACACCACCTCCACCCTGACACCACCTGGTGAGGAGCTAGCTCCACCCTGACACCACCTCCACCCTGACACCACCTGGTGAGGAGCTAGCTCCACCCTGACACCACCTGGAGAGGAGCTAGCTCCACCCTGACACCACCTGGTGAGGAGCTAGCTCCACCCTGACACCACCTCCACCCTGACACCACCTGGTGAGGAGCTAGCTCCACCCTGACACCACCTCCACCCTGGCAGAACCAACTCACTGCAGGTCTCGGGGCTTCAGCCGGCGTCTGAGGAGGAAACATGGCGAGGTTCTTCTTCTCCCACCTCTTGGCCTGCAGGGCGGCGCCGGCGTGGAGCCAGGAGAGCTGCTGGGGGGGGGCGGGGGCCGCTAACCTGTGGGGGGGTGGAGGTTACACACTTTAAACTCTGCGTTACACAAACAATTATGTTTTGTCAATGATTATTTACCCAAATGGACATTACAACTCCTCCTTCACTGTTACTGTGTAGTTAGTCTATTTTATACCCACACTTTGTCACTTTACTGTTTATATGATTATATGGTGGATATATTTTTAAATTGTTATTTTTAATATATTGTTACATGTCTTTTTGCACTGTGGGTCCGAGACGTCATGCATATTAGCACACTGGACAATAAAGCTGACTTTGACTTTGACTTTGAATTAAACCGTCAGCAACTCAAACGAAGGACGTTTAAAACACATAAGACTAAATAAGTGAGATTCTTTTGATTGTGCTTTAATGATTCTTATAAGTAGATAAATTTAAAATATATGTTGATTTATATTCCTAAAGACTGAAACAAAATGAGATCCTGTAAATGAAACAGGTTTTTAATGAAACGGGTGAAAATAAAACTAATATCCTTCCACTAATAAATAAAGCTGCAAAGTGACACACATGAGAAATAACACAGATCAGACAATAATAATCCTTTGACCAATGTTGTGCATGAATAACATTACAATGTTCCGTGAGTACAGAAATAAGCCCATTTAGATGGATATAATGTGCATTAAATCATATAACCTGCCAATGGCTTTAGTTTATATGTATAAATAAAGAGGTTTTAGAAGAGAAAAAACACACACACAAAAGAAGTACTGAGCCTCGAGTCAGAGTTAAACCATAACATTACTATTACGAGCCATGTTGTTAATAATATTCACATTATTATCAGTTTTGTCTAGTTTGTCCTCCGTCGCGGCCGGTAGCTCAGATGCTAACAGTTATCTCCGAGGCTAGCAGTTAGCTCCGAGGCTAGCAGTTAGCTCCGAGGCTAACAGAGCTCACCTGCAGTGGAACAGTCCAGGTAAACTCCGCAGAACAGCAACACCTGGACACAAGAACGCATTTCAAAACGTCTGAACCGAACAGACCCGCACGGGTCTAATATTGCTGCGTTCGGGAGAAAAGTAAATGTTTGTGTCTCACCGCGTCCTGCCAAGGAGGCCGCCATGTTGCTCTGGCTCTTCTTCTTCTTCGTTGGTGTTTTATGGCAGTTCCTACCTATTGTAGGAGCGTCACCGCCACCTACTGGCTGGAGGTGGAACGAGCTCAGGCACTTTCAGTCCGGAGTGTGTCCTACATTGTTCCTTTAATGTTTTTCTCTCCTGCTCATGTTTTCCGTTCCTCATGACGAAACATCCACATTTATCATCTTTATGTTTTCTTATTATTAATTGTCCCATTTAATCCAGAACGTCCACTCCTTTATCTGTCATCCTCGTCTCTTGCTTCCCTCCTGCTGCCAAACCTGCTTCTGGAAACGATCTGGAAACGATCTGGAAAGTTCTGGAAATGATCTGGAAACGATCTGGAAAGTTCTGGAAATGATCTGGAAAGTTCTGGAAACGATCTGGAAAGTTCTGTAAATGATCTGGAAACGATCTGGAAAGTTCTGGAAACAATCTGGAAACGATCTGGAAAGTTCTGGAAACAATCTGGAAACGATCTGGAAAGTTCTGGAAACGATCTGGAAACATTCTGTAAACGATCTGTAAAGTTCTGTAAATGATCTGGAAACGATCTGGAAAGTTCTGGAAACAATCTGGAAACGATCTGGAAAGTTCTGGAAACGATCTGGAAACAATCTGGAGAGTTCTGGAAACGATCTGGAAACGATCTGGAAACGATCTGGAAAGTTCTGGAAACGATCTGGATACAATCTGGAAAGTTCTGTAAACGATCTGTAAAGTTCTGTAAATGATCTGTAAATGATCTGGAAAGTTCTGGAAACGATCTGGAAAGTTCTGGAAATGATCTGGAAAGTTCTGTAAACAATCTATAAACGATCTGTAAACGATCTGTAAAGTTCTGTAAACAATCTATAAACGATCTGTAAAGTTCTGGAAACGATCTGTAAATGATCTGGAAACGATCTGGAAAGTTCTGGAAACGATCTGGAAAGTTCTGTAAACAATCTATAAACGATCTGTAAACAATCTGTAAAGTTCTGGAAACGATCTGGAAAGTTCTGGAAACGATCTGTAAAGTTCTGTAAACAATCTATAAACGATCTGTAAACGATCTGTAAAGTTCTGCAAACGATCTGTAAAGTTCTGCAAACGATCTGTAAAGTTCTGTAAACGATCTGTAAACGATCTCTACCTGTTTCCTGAGATTCCCGGGATTCTACTGTTTCTCCCCTCATCTGAACTAGAAGTTCTATTATTTGTGTTTTAAAGTTAATTTAGCTGAAATGTCTTCATTCTCACTTCCTTCAATTCCAACATGAATCCTCCGTTTTCCATTATCTTCATATATTAAACTGTGTTTTAAAAACCAACTTGTTTGCTACGGAAGCCAGCGAGGCTCAAATTCAATTTGAAATGATTTAACAGAAATACTTCTTCATTTCAAGGTTATAAAATTATTGATGCATCATTCAAACTGCATTTTCATTTTCTTATTCAGGTATTTTAATTTTCATCTTTGACATTTCAAAATAAATGTTGGTTTGAAAATTAAAACTTCATTTTAATTAAGTCACAGAAAAAGCAATTTGTATCAGAAAATGAAAAAGCAGTCTGGATGATTGATCATTAACTTTTATTAACGAGTCAAAAAATGCAGTTTAATCTGAAAAATGAAAAAGTATTTGTGTTAAAACCTTTCAACCTCACTGGCTGCCCAACATTTTAATGAGCTTGTTGTTTTATAAACTTTCACACACACATTCCTCCATTCATGTGTCGTCCAGCCGCTGCAGGAAACCTGCTGAGTCAGCAGACAAACCTGCTGACTCAGCAGACAAACAGCCCAGAATTAAATGAGTCCAGATTATTTTGGAAACAGATTCAGGTTCAGACTGAAGCTGAAATCAAACGAGTCTCTTCCTCTGAGTGGCATCGTTTTGGACCTGATGTTGGACTGGGATCGTTTTTGTCCTTCAGTCAGACGCTTCGTCCACCGAGACACCGAGACTTTGTTGGATGTTTGATGTTTGTTGGATGTTTGTTTGATGTTTGATGTTTGTTGGATGTTTGTTTGATGTTGGTTGGATGTTTGTTAGATGTTTGATGTTTGTTGGATGTTGGTTGGATGTTGGTTGGATGTTGGTTTGATGTTTGTTGGATGTTTGTTTGATGTTGGTTGGATGTTTGTTAGATGTTTGATGTTTGTTGGATGTTGGTTGGATGTTGGTTGGATGTTTGATGTTTGTTGGATGTTGGTTGGATGTTGGTTTGATGTTTGTTGGATGTTTGTTTGATGTTGGTTGGATGTTTGTTAGATGTTTGATGTTTGTTGGATGTTGGTTGGATGTTGGTTGGATGTTTGTTAGATGTTTGATGTTTGTTGGATGTTTGTTTGATGTTTGTTTGATGTTGGTTGGATGTTTGTTAGATGTTTGATGTTTGTTGGATGTTTGTTTGATGTTTGTTGGATGTTGGTTGGATGTTTGTTTGATGTTTGTTTGATGTTGGTTGGATCTTTGCTTGATGTTTGTTAGATGTTTGTTGGATGTTATTTGGATGTCTGTTGGATGTTGGTTGGATGTTGGTTGGGTGTTGGTTGACGTTGGTTGGATGCTAGTTGGATGTTGGTTGGATGTTGGCTGGATGTCGGTTGGGTGTTTGTTGGATGTCGGTTGGATGTTGGTTGGGTGTTGGGTGGGTGTTGGTTGGATGTCGGTTGGATGTTGGTTGGATGTTTGTTAGATGTCTGTTGGATGTCTGTTGGATGTTGGTTGGATGCTGGTTGGATATTGGTTGGATGCTGGTTGGATGTCGGTTGGATGTCTGGTGGATGTTGGCTGGATGCTGGTTGGATGCTGGTTGGATGTCTGGTGGATGTTGGTTGGATGCTGGTTGGATGCGGGTTGGATGCTGGTTGGATGCAGGTTGGATATTGGTTGGATGCTGGTTGGATGCGGGTTGGATGCTGGTTGGATGCTGGTTGGATGCAGGTTGGATATTGGTTGGATGCTGGTTGGATGCGGGTTGGATGACAGCCAGGTCCTCCAGCGGCTCCGTCAGAGAGGAAAAGTGTCGGAGGTCTGCTTCTTGTCTTGTTTCCTGTCCGGTGACGATATCGCTGCTCATCTCGTAAACAGAGGCTGAACAGGAAGTGAAGCTTTTCTGAGGAGGGGGAGGATGTTCCCCCCCTCCCCCCCCCTTACCCCCTCCCCCCACAGTGCTGGATAAACAAACAGAGCTGAGTTGCCGTCGTCTAGTCGGCCTCCCACTGGATGATGGAGGCGAGGAAGGAATGTTAGTGTCTGTGACTCCGTCAGTTGGTGTTCAGGGATCAGTACCGACGCTGCAGCACTTCTGTTGAAGCTCCATACCACACCGATACCACCATACCGATACACTACACCGATACCACCACACCGATACCACCACACCAATACACCACACCGATACACTACACCGATACCACCACACCGATACACTACACTGATACCACCACACCGATACCACCACACCGATACACTACACCGATACCACCACACCGATACCACCACACCAATACACTACACCGATACACTACACCGATACCACCACACCGATACACTACACCGATACCACCACACCGATACACTACACCGATACCACCACACCGATAGCACCACACCGATACCACCACAGTGATACCACCATACCGATACCACCACACCGATACCACCACAGTGATACCACCATACCGATACCACCACACCGATACCACCACAGTGATACCACCATACTGATACCACCACACCGATACACTACACCGATACACTACACCAATACCACTACACCGATACCACCACACCGATACACTACACCGATACCACCACACCGATACACTACACCGATACCACCACACCGATAGCACCACACCGATACCACCACAGCGATACCACCATACCGATACCACCACACCGATACCACCACAGTGATTAGCGCACAGCTGCTCAAAGCTCTTCAAACTGATTTTGAGCCACATTGGCTTCCATACCTCTCAATGATGATATTTACTGATTTACTCTAATATTCTAATCGCCTGTCTCGTCACAACAATTAAAAAAAGAAGTGAGACTTACAGTTTCCACATTTTGTATTTTGTTGTTGCTCCGGTTAACCACTTTAATTCGCCGGATCTTTTCCTAATAAAACTCTCAGAAGTTTTCGTTGCGACAGAAAAGAAGGTGGATGTTGGAGGAACGTTTGGTGCCTGATCGTATCGTCGACAGGAAACTGATCTGATTGGAGACAATCATCGTCAACCGGACAAAACTTTCCACTCGTAATCATGAACACTTAAAAAGTCTACGAAGAAACGTCCACTTTCTTCTGAACCAGTGGAATCTTTCAGTGTTTCTTTCTACCTGATGGCCGTTAAAGGTTTCTAAAATCTGCTCATCTTCCAGTTCAGGCTTTGAACTTGTAGGAGTTTGAAACTAGAATAATGTTGGATTGACCAGATTAAAGTACAAAGTGAAAAAATTATATCTACTGAGGCCTCATCCATTACCGTATTCTCCAGAGTACAAGTTACCGTATTCTCCAGAGTACAAGTTACCATATTCTCCAGAGTACAAGTCACCGTATTCTCCAGAGTACAAGTCACCGTATTCTCCAGAGTACAAATCACCGTATTCTCCAGAGTACAAGTCACTGTATTCTTCAGAGTACAAATCACCGTATTCTCCAGAGTACAAGTTACCGTATTCATTGGAAGTGGTTTCAAGTTGAGATTGGAGTCAAATGTCATAGTCGGTGTTATTTATGTAACCTGAACATGACAAACCTTAACGCTGGAATCACAAGGTGATTTAATCAGTTCTTCACCGCTCAGGAGGAAACTGGACTCCGTGTGACGACAATCTCTTTCCCTTCAATATAGTTAAAATAGCCTCGAATGGTTTGGATTCAGTGACGATGGCATAAAGCTTCAAACATCATAAACATGACGAGTCAAATTCCTCAGATCAGTTTGTGAATCTTCAGTGTTTAATGCAAAACAAACAAACAGGAAGTAGAAAATCTCCTTCATTCTGGATGAAACAGTTTGACTGGAGGACGTTTACAGGAAACATTGGAGCCTTTCAGAATAAACTCCTGTTTCAGGGGAGGAAAACTGCGACTCGGCGCTGGATTGAGTTGTTATGACGTTTAAAGCCGCCGTATGGAGGATTCATGTAATTCCACCTGCGCCCACCGGGTGGCGGCAGTGAGGCACTTCACTCATTTCCTGTTCAGCCACTTCTTCTTCTTCTTCTGGATGGAGTTACTGACATGAAGCGACTCGCTGCACCACCATGTGGTTCAAAGTGGTGAAACACCAGGCGGCCGACAAGAGCAAACGAGCTACAAAACAGAAACAAGCTACAAAACAGAAACACGCTAAAACAGAAACACGCTACAAAACAGAAACACGCTACAAAACAGAAACACGCTACAAAACAGAAACAAGCTACAAAACAGAAACAAGCTACAAAACAGAAACACGCTACAAAACAGAAACAAGCTACAAAACAGAAACAAGCTACAAAACAGAAACACGCTACAAAACAGAAACAAGCTACAAAACAGAAACACGCTACAAAACAGAAACACGCTACAAAACAGAAACACGCTACAAAACAGAAACACGCTACAAAACAGAAACACGCTAAAACAGAAACACGCTACAAAACAGAAACACGCTACAAAACAGAAACAAGCTACAAAACAGAAACACGCTAAAACAGAAACACGCTACAAAACAGAAACACGCTACAAAACAGAAACACGCTACAAAACAGAAACAAGCTACAAAACAGAAACAAGCTACAAAACAGAAACAAGCTACAAAACAGAAACACGCTAAAACAGAAACACGCTACAAAACAGAAACACGCTACAAAACAGAAACACGCTACAAAACAGAAACACGCTACAAAACAGAAACACGCTACAAAACAGAAACACGCTACAAAACAGAAACACGCTACAAAACAGAAACACGCTACAAAACAGAAACACGCTACAAAACAGAAACACGCTACAAAACAGAAACACGCTACAAAACAGAAACACGCTACAAAACAGAAACAAGCTACAAAACAGAAACACGCTAAAACAGAAACACGCTACAAAACAGAAACAAGCTACAAAACAGAAACACGCTACAAAACAGAAACACGCTACAAAACAGAAACAAGCTACAAAACAGAAACACGCTACAAAACAGAAACACGCTACAAAACAGAAACACGCTACAAAACAGAAACACGCTACAAAACAGAAACACGCTACAAAACAGAAACAAGCTACAAAACAGAAACACGCTACAAAACAGAAACAAGCTACAAAACAGAAACACGCTAAAACAGAAACACGCTACAAAACAGAAACAAGCTACAAAACAGAAACACGCTAAAACAGAAACACGCTACAAAACAGAAACACGCTACAAAACAGAAACAAGCTACAAAACAGAAACAAGCTACAAAACAGAAACAAGCTACAAAACAGAAACACGCTAAAACAGAAACACGCTACAAAACAGAAACACGCTACAAAACAGAAACACGCTACAAAACAGAAACACGCTACAAAACAGAAACACGCTACAAAACAGAAACACGCTACAAAACAGAAACACGCTACAAAACAGAAACACGCTACAAAACAGAAACACGCTACAAAACAGAAACACGCTACAAAACAGAAACACGCTACAAAACAGAAACAAGCTACAAAACAGAAACACGCTACAAAACAGAAACACGCTACAAAACAGAAACACGCTACAAAACAGAAACACGCTACAAAACAGAAACAAGCTACAAAACAGAAACACGCTACAAAACAGAAACACGCTACAAAACAGAAACACGCTACAAAACAGAAACACGCTACAAAACAGAAACACGCTACAAAACAGAAACCAGCTACAAAACATAAACACGCTACAAAACAGAAACAAGCTACAAAACAGAAACACGCTACAAAACAGAAACACGCTACAAAACAGAAACACGCTACAAAACAGAAACACGCTACAAAACAGAAACAAGCTACAAAACAGAAACACGCTAAAACAGAAACACGCTACAAAACAGAAACAAGCTACAAAACAGAAACACGCTAAAACAGAAACACGCTACAAAACAGAAACACGCTACAAAACAGAAACACGCTACAAAACAGAAACAAGCTACAAAACAGAAACACGCTAAAACAGAAACACGCTACAAAACAGAAACAAGCTACAAAACAGAAACACGCTACAAAACAGAAACACGCTACAAAACAGAAACAAGCTACAAAACAGAAACACGCTACAAAACAGAAACACGCTACAAAACAGAAACACGCTACAAAACAGAAACACGCTACAAAACAGAAACACGCTACAAAACAGAAACAAGCTACAAAACAGAAACACGCTACAAAACAGAAACAAGCTACAAAACAGAAACACGCTACAAAACAGAAACACGCTACAAAACAGAAACACGCTACAAAACAGAAACACGCTACAAAACAGAAACAAGCTACAAAACAGAAACACGCTAAAACAGAAACACGCTACAAAACAGAAACAAGCTACAAAACAGAAACACGCTAAAACAGAAACACGCTACAAAACAGAAACACGCTACAAAACAGAAACACGCTACAAAACAGAAACACGCTACAAAACAGAAACAAGCTACAAAACAGAAACACGCTAAAACAGAAACACGCTACAAAACAGAAACAAGCTACAAAACAGAAACACGCTACAAAACAGAAACACGCTACAAAACAGAAACACGCTACAAAACAGAAACAAGCTACAAAACAGAAACACGCTACAAAACAGAAACACGCTACAAAACAGAAACACGCTACAAAACAGAAACACGCTACAAAACAGAAACACGCTACAAAACAGAAACACGCTACAAAACAGAAACACGCTAAAACAGAAACAAGCTACAAAACAGAAACACGCTACAAAACAGAAACACGCTACAAAACAGAAACACGCTACAAAACAGAAACACGCTACAAAACAGAAACACGCTACAAAACAGAAACAAGCTACAAAACAGAAACACGCTACAAAACAGAAACACGCTACAAAACAGAAACACGCTACAAAACAGAAACACGCTACAAAACAGAAACAAGCTACAAAACAGAAACACGCTAAAACAGAAACACGCTACAAAACAGAAACACGCTAAAACAGAAACACGCTAAAACAGAAACACGCTACAAAACAGAAACACGCTACAAAACAGAAACAAGCTACAAAACAGAAACACGCTAAAACAGAAACACGCTACAAAACAGAAACACGCTACAAAACAGAAACACGCTACAAAACAGAAACAAGCTACAAAACAGAAACACGCTACAAAACAGAAACACGCTACAAAACAGAAACAAGCTACAAAACAGAAACACGCTACAAAACAGAAACACGCTACAAAACAGAAACACGCTACAAAACAGAAACAAGCTACAAAACAGAAACACGCTACAAAACAGAAACACGCTACAAAACAGAAACAAGCTACAAAACAGAAACACGCTACAAAACAGAAACACGCTACAAAACAGAAACACGCTACAAAACAGAAACAAGCTACAAAACAGAAACACGCTACAAAACAGAAACACGCTACAAAACAGAAACACGCTACAAAACAAAAACACGCTACAAAACAAAAACACGCTACAAAACAGAAACAAGCTACAAAACAGAAACACGCTACAAAACAGAAACACGCTACAAAACAGAAACAAGCTACAAAACAGAAACAAGCTACAAAACAGAAACACGCTACAAAACAGAAACACGCTACAAAACAGAAACACGCTACAAAACAGAAACACGCTACAAAACAGAAACACGCTACAAAACAGAAACACGCTACAAAACAAAAACACGCTACAAAACAGAAACAAGCTACAAAACAGAAACACGCTACAAAACAGAAACACGCTACAAAACAGAAACACGCTACAAAACAGAAACACGCTACAAAACAAAAACACGCTACAAAACAAAAACACGCTACAAAACAGAAACACGCTACAAAACAGAAACAAGATACAAAACAGAAACACGCTACAAAACAGAAACACGCTACAAAACAGAAACAAGCTACAAAACAGAAACACGCTACAAAACAGAAACACGCTACAAAACAGAAACACGCTACAAAACAGAAACACGCTACAAAACAGAAACACGCTACAAAACAGAAACAAGCTACAAAACAGAAACACGCTACAAAACAGAAACACGCTACAAAACAGAAACACGCTACAAAACAGAAACACGCTACAAAACAGAAACAAGCTACAAAACAGAAACACGCTACAAAACAGAAACACGCTACAAAACAGAAACACGCTACAAAACAGAAACACGCTACAAAACAGAAACACGCTACAAAACAGAAACCAGCTACAAAACATAAACACGCTACAAAACAGAAACAAGCTACAAAACAGAAACACGCTACAAAACAGAAACACGCTACAAAACAGAAACACGCTACAAAACAGAAACACGCTACAAAACAGAAACAAGCTACAAAACAGAAACACGCTAAAACAGAAACACGCTACAAAACAGAAACAAGCTACAAAACAGAAACACGCTAAAACAGAAACACGCTACAAAACAGAAACACGCTACAAAACAGAAACACGCTACAAAACAGAAACAAGCTACAAAACAGAAACACGCTAAAACAGAAACACGCTACAAAACAGAAACAAGCTACAAAACAGAAACACGCTACAAAACAGAAACACGCTACAAAACAGAAACAAGCTACAAAACAGAAACACGCTACAAAACAGAAACACGCTACAAAACAGAAACACGCTACAAAACAGAAACACGCTACAAAACAGAAACACGCTACAAAACAGAAACAAGCTACAAAACAGAAACACGCTACAAAACAGAAACAAGCTACAAAACAGAAACACGCTACAAAACAGAAACACGCTACAAAACAGAAACACGCTACAAAACAGAAACACGCTACAAAACAGAAACACGCTACAAAACAGAAACAAGCTACAAAACAGAAACACGCTAAAACAGAAACACGCTACAAAACAGAAACAAGCTACAAAACAGAAACACGCTAAAACAGAAACACGCTACAAAACAGAAACACGCTACAAAACAGAAACACGCTACAAAACAGAAACAAGCTACAAAACAGAAACAAGCTACAAAACAGAAACACGCTACAAAACAGAAACAAGCTACAAAACAGAAACACGCTACAAAACAGAAACACGCTACAAAACAGAAACACGCTACAAAACAGAAACAAGCTACAAAACAGAAACACGCTACAAAACAGAAACACGCTACAAAACAGAAACACGCTACAAAACAGAAACACGCTACAAAACAGAAACACGCTACAAAACAGAAACACGCTACAAAACAGAAACACGCTAAAACAGAAACAAGCTACAAAACAGAAACACGCTACAAAACAGAAACACGCTACAAAACAGAAACACGCTACAAAACAGAAACACGCTACAAAACAGAAACACGCTACAAAACAGAAACAAGCTACAAAACAGAAACACGCTACAAAACAGAAACACGCTACAAAACAGAAACACGCTACAAAACAGAAACACGCTACAAAACAGAAACAAGCTACAAAACAGAAACACGCTAAAACAGAAACACGCTACAAAACAGAAACACGCTAAAACAGAAACACGCTAAAACAGAAACACGCTACAAAACAGAAACACGCTACAAAACAGAAACAAGCTACAAAACAGAAACACGCTAAAACAGAAACACGCTACAAAACAGAAATACGCTACAAAACAGAAACACGCTACAAAACAGAAACAAGCTACAAAACAGAAACACGCTACAAAACAGAAACACGCTACAAAACAGAAACAAGCTACAAAACAGAAACACGCTACAAAACAGAAACACGCTACAAAACAGAAACACGCTACAAAACAGAAACAAGCTACAAAACAGAAACACGCTACAAAACAGAAACACGCTACAAAACAGAAACAAGCTACAAAACAGAAACACGCTACAAAACAGAAACACGCTACAAAACAGAAACACGCTACAAAACAGAAACAAGCTACAAAACAGAAACACGCTACAAAACAGAAACACGCTACAAAACAGAAACACGCTACAAAACAAAAACACGCTACAAAACAAAAACACGCTACAAAACAGAAACAAGCTACAAAACAGAAACACGCTACAAAACAGAAACACGCTACAAAACAGAAACAAGCTACAAAACAGAAACAAGCTACAAAACAGAAACACGCTACAAAACAGAAACACGCTACAAAACAGAAACACGCTACAAAACAGAAACACGCTACAAAACAGAAACACGCTACAAAACAGAAACACGCTACAAAACAAAAACACGCTACAAAACAGAAACAAGCTACAAAACAGAAACACGCTACAAAACAGAAACACGCTACAAAACAGAAACACGCTACAAAACAGAAACACGCTACAAAACAAAAACACGCTACAAAACAAAAACACGCTACAAAACAGAAACACGCTACAAAACAGAAACAAGATACAAAACAGAAACACGCTACAAAACAGAAACACGCTACAAAACAGAAACAAGCTACAAAACAGAAACACGCTAAAACAGAAACACGCTACAAAACAGAAACACGCTACAAAACAGAAACACGCTACAAAACAGAAACACGCTACAAAACAGAAACACGCTACAAAACAAAAACACGCTACAAAACAAAAACACGCTACAAAACAGAAACAAGCTACAAAACAGAAACACGCTACAAAACAGAAACACGCTACAAAACAGAAACAAGCTACAAAACAGAAACACGCTACAAAACAGAAACACGCTACACGTCATGTTAAAGCTGAGGACAGTTCTGTCCTGTGAAAGACTTTTCCCGACTTCCGATATTTCTTCCATGACGTTTCCACACGTTATGTTTTGTAGTGCGCTAGCACTTGTCGGCCTCCGCAGGCTAACGACTCGTTTGTCCTCCGTTGATGACGACTCCTACAAACTGAACGTTTAAAGACACGTTCACCATCACACTTCCTGTTTCGCCGTCACTTGCCCCGCCGGCCTGCGATCAAACATCCACGTTGTCATAATTCTAAAATAAACTATACTGACACTCGTCTGTCGTCTGTCTGTAGTGAACAGGCACAAACAGGTACATTCAATATCAAGGACATTTAAAGTGCGTGAAGGTCAAAGAGATTATTGAAGGAGGAAATGTGACTTTAGGAACAAAGAGCTGCGTTCCACAGTCTGACGCTTTATTTTGTATTTTTAGCTTAAAGGAAGTGAGTGGAGTTTCCAGTTAAACCTTCAGGAAACTCACTCTTTCATCTCTCACAACACAAAGTGTTCGTTGTGTGAAACAACTTGACATCTGACCCACCTGCATTGTTTTGGGTGAGTCAGAAATGTGAACGATGAAAACTAGTCCTTCAGTCTGACGTCTCACATTTACTTCCTGTCCCAGAAACCCCCAAACCTGGTTTCTCAGGAACACCTAGCTGAAACACCTGCTGGACTGAAACTGGTTCCATTCAGCTTCACAGTCTGTCCTCAACACAAACTGGTGTCGTTTCCTTCACTGGGTTCCTTCTGTTCTAGTGTTTGAATTCTTCCTTCGACTTTCTGACCCTGAAACTCGCCGAGCTCAAAGCTCGCAGTGAAGCAGACGAGCCGCTAGCCACAAACCACACAACCGCAGTTTGCCTTCATGAATTTCAAGTAACTGGGAAATGGGAACAAATGCAACTGATCACTGCCAAACTGGGAATTTTCCACTGGAGAAGTGGGACGATGAAGCACTTTGTCAAACTACATTGTATAAAAAGTGCTTTATGAATAACGTGATTGACGATTCCAAGACGTTTGTCGCTCGTCTTGAAAGAATCTATATGAGGAAAAGCATTTTTAAGTTACGTGCTGTGTAATGAACAAGTTCCAGATGAAGAGGCTAGCCTAGCCTTCATTAGCCTAGCCTTCATTAGCCTAGCCTTCATTAGCCTCGCCTTCATTAGCCTGGTCTCCATTAGCCTCGCCTTCATTAGCCTAGCCTTCATTAGAATAGCCTTCATTAGCCTCGCCTTCATTAGCCTAGCCTTCATTAGCCTGGTCTCCATTAGAATAGCCTTCATTAGCCTAGCCTTCATTAGCCTGGTCTCCATTAGAATAGCCTTCATTAGCCTAGCTTACATGCTACTAAACGTGACCTGCTTCATTTCATCAGTGTTAGCTTGTATACGTGACACAAAGTTTATAAGGAGCCTGAAGACTTTGGCTCATACGTCGTTGTGGCCTTCATGTGAACGCTCCGATCTGGGAAATGGGAATTTCCCAACTGGGAACCAGCTTCGGTCCTTCGTAAGGTGTTTTGGTGTTTCAGTCCGGTAGTGTTCTAAACATCGGGGGCATCGTGGAGCTACGAAGTCCAAGTGTTAGCTAGTGACACGTTTGTGCAGCGAGTGGCGAGTCCAGAACCCCGCTGGTCCAGAACCCCGCTGATCCAGAACCCCGCTGATCCAGATCCTGATGGTCCAGATCCTGATGGTCCAGATCCTGATGGTCCGACATTCACACTGTGGCCTGGTCTTTGGTTGGTTCCATCAGCGGTCTCTGGTTCCTTCAGTGGTCTCTGGTTCCTTCAGTGGTCTCTGGTTCCTTCAGTGGTCTCTGGTTCTTTCAGTGGTCTCTGGTTCTTTCAGTGGTCTCTGGTTCCTTCAGTGGTCTCTGGTTCTTTCAGTGGTCTCTGGTTCCTTCAGTGGTCTCTGGTTCTTTCAGTGGTCTCTGGTTCCATCAGTGGTCTCTGGTTCCTTCAGTGG
>NW_027662279.1:0-2500 GCF_963422515.1 Blennius ocellaris | reverse complement strand
GAATTAGAGTTTAGAGTTAGAGTTTAGAGTTTAGAGTTAGAGTTAGAGTTTAGAGTTAGAATTAGAGTGTAGAGTTAGAGTTAGAGTTAAAGTTAGAGTTAGAGTTAGAGTTAGAGTTAGAGTTAGAATTAGAGTTTAGAGTTAGAGTTAAAGTTAGAATTAGAGTTTAGAGTTAGAGTTAGAGTTAGAGTTAGAGTTAGAGTTAGAGTTAGAGTTAGAGTTAGAGTTAAAGTTAGAATTAGAGTTTAGAGTTAGAGTTAGAGTTAGAGTTAGAGTTAGAGTTAGAGTTAGAGTTAGAGTTTAGAGTTAGAGTTTAGAGTTTAGAGTTAGAGTTAGAGTTTAGAGTTAGAATTAGAGTGTAGAGTTAGAGTTAGAGTTAAAGTTAGAGTTAGAGTTAGAGTTAGAGTTAGAGTTAGAATTAGAGTTTAGAGTTAGAGTTAAAGTTAGAATTAGAGTTTAGAGTTAGAGTTAGAGTTTAGAGTTTAGAGTTAGAGTTAGAGTTTAGAGTTAGAATTAGAGTGTAGAGTTAGAGTTAGAGTTAAAGTTAGAGTTAGAGTTAGAGTTAGAGTTAGAGTTAGAATTAGAGTTTAGAGTTAGAGTTAAAGTTAGAATTAGAGTTTAGAGTTAGAGTTAGAGTTAGAGTTAGAGTTAGAGTTAGAGGTAGAGTTAGAGTTAGACAGTGGACCTCCAGTTTCTTGTCTTGTCGTTGGTTCCTTCAGGATGAAGAGGAGAAACGTCGTCTCCGTAACGTTTCCCTGATTCTACTTTCCAGATGTTGGAAATGAGCCTGCAGCTGTGGCGTGAATACCCCCCCCCTCCTACCCCCCCCCCCCCCCCCCCCCCCCTCCTACCCCCCCCAGAGCCGGTACCTCGCTCTCAGCTGGACTCCAGAACGTTCCTCGTGGCTCCACATCGGTTCCGACCCGGCGCTGCTCTCTGGTTCTTCCCTCCACATCTCACAACTCCATCACATCCTGTGAGAACATCCTGCTCCGCCGGGCGAGCGAGCCTCTCTCACTCCTCCTCCTCCTCTCTCACTCCTCCTCCTCCTCTCTCACCCCTGCTCCTCCTCTCTCACCCCTCCTCCTCTCTCACCGCCTGGGAAGGGCCTTATAAGGGGATTGGGGAGTCACTCCTACTCCTCCTCCTCCTCCTCCTCCTCCTCCCCCCCCCTCCCCCCCCTCCTCCTCCTCCTCCAGCAGGACGTCCATCACAGCAGCTTCTTCGTGGAATTCAGAGCATTTCAGAGTAAAACAAACCTGACAGACCTTCTCCTCCACCCACTATGAGACCTTCTCCTCCACCCACTATGAGAGCCCTTCTCCTCCACCCACTATGAGACCTTCTCCTCCACCCACTATGAGACCTTCTCCTCCACCCACTATGAGAGCCCTTCTCCTCCACCCACTATGAGAGACCTTCTCCTCCACCCACTATGAGAGACGTAGCTTCTCTCATCAAACAAACATGGCCGACAGTAACGCCTCACTACAATACACCACCCGTCTGCCGAGGAGCCTTTGAGCTTCAGGACGTCATTACTTCATCAAACTTCTCCGTCAGGTAGTTTCAGACGTTGACGGAGAAGGAAGTGACGTCAAAGGAACGAAGCTTCAAACTCCAAACCACTTTTTCCACTCAAATCTTCAGGATTTGGACAAAATGAGATCAAAGAGACGTTTGAAGAGAAACACAAAGGAGGAACTGCCGTTTCCATGGAAACGTATTCAGAACGCTGCGACGGAAACAACTTTTATTAGCTAAAACGCAAAGACGACGCATTTTCACTGGAAACGATGTTTATAGAGATTATAGAGCATCTTCCTCCTCTAACACCAGATTATAGAGCATCTTCCTCCTCTAATCCAGACTATAGAGCATCTTCCTCCTCTAACACCAGACTATAGAGCATCTTCCTCCTCTAACACCAGACTATAGAGCATCTTCCTCCTCTAACACCAGATCATAGAGCATCTTCCTCCTCTAACACCAGACTATAGAGCATCTTCCTCCTCTAACACCAGATCATAGAGCATCTTCCTCCTCTAACACCAGATCATAGAGCATCTTCCTCCTCTAACACCAGATCATAGAGCATCTTCCTCCTCTAATCCAGACTATAGAGCATCTTCCTCCTCTAACACCAGATTATAGAGCATCTTCCTCCTCTAATCCAGACTATAGAGCATCTTCCTCCTCTAACACCAGACTATAGAGCATCTTCCTCCTCTAACACCAGATCATAGAGCATCTTCCGCCTCCAACACCAGATCATAGAGCATCTTCCTCCTCTAACACCAGATTATAGAGCATCTTCCTCCTCTAACACCAGATCATAGAGCATCTTCCTCCTCTAACACCAGATCATAGAGCATCTTCCTCCTCTAACACCAGATCATAGAGCATCTTCCTCCTCTAACACCAGACTATAGAGCATCTTCCTCCTCTAACACCAGATCATAGAGCATCTTCCTCCTCTAACACCAGATCATAGAGCATC
>NW_027662280.1:0-2000 GCF_963422515.1 Blennius ocellaris | reverse complement strand
GCACTTTTCCTGCTTTTCTCTTCCTGTAAAACATGTCTGATGGCATCATGTGGACACTATTTAAGCCCCGCCCCCTCAGACAATAACTCGCCGCTGAACCCGTCAGTCAGATGTAGAACACGCCCCCCTCGTCTCTGAGGCGTCGGTCCACAGACTGGAACACGGTCCGACGGGTTGCCGTGACGAACACACAAACTCGGGACAGATCCGAAGTCTGTTGGCGAGACGGCGTGGGGGGGACGAAGGACGGCTGACGGGAGTGTGTTCATGTTGGCCGCAGGAGGAGAACGTGGAGATGGCACTCAGAGGAGGCAAGCGTCCGGGGCGCCCTTTCTCCTCCTCACACGTGCAGAATCGCTGTTAAAAGGTTCCGCCCGGAACAGCGCCGGCGTGTGAAACATCTCTAATGCACACGAATGCGCCGACTTTAGATTCCATACGCAAAGGCCGCGTGTCGTCAGAAGCCACTCCCAGCAATCTCTACACCAGTGTTTTTCAACCACTGTGTGAGATATAGTCAGGTGTGCCGTGGGAAATTATCCAATTTCACATTTTTTCTAAAGAAACATTTGCTCTCAGCTGTGACAGCAGTGTGTTGAAGAGTAATCATCTCCAGCAACACATAACCTGAACTCCCATCATGCCCTGCAGCGACCAACTCCGTGATGCTACAATACTCTTCACCACTAGATGGCAGCACAGAACGTTGCTGGTGAAATGAAACTTAACAGACGTCAGTGTGGTTAATCTCCACCTCCTGCTCCCATCTTGTATCAAAGTACTGTGTCAGTGACAGTGATGGAGAAGTTTTTGAAAAGGAAGAATGTGAACCAGGATATCAGCTCTGTGTTCATCCATCAGGTCCAGGTTTCACACTGAGGGAGTCAAAATTTAAAAAAGAAATTGGGAAATACTGTTTTCTGTATTTATTTGATTCCTGTTGAAAAAGCATTGATGAGAATGACTTTATATTGTTAATAGAGGCTACAGAGTTTCACATTTTAACATTTCCGGGTGGTGGTGTGCCTCCAGATTTTTCCAAAGAAAAAAGTGTGCCTTGGCTCAAACAAGGTTGAAAAACACTGTTCTCCACGAAGTGACGCAGAGCACCAGGGCTGCGGTCGGTCTGCAATGCTACGTCACGTTGAGGCACGCCTCGCCCAGACGACGGTGTAGTAAACGTGCGCTTCACTGGATGCAGCTGCTAAATTCAAGAGTTGAGCAACACACATGTCCCGGGGCGGGGCGGAGAGTTCTTGCTCCTGGTGCCGTCCACGAAGCTAGCTGTTAGCCCGTCGCTATTGTTTACGTCACTGCTGGGTTTGAGTGTTGCTGCCACCTGCTGGTCAGTTGTGCTCTGGCCTCCACACGTCCTGAAACGGTGTGAATCACCAGCAGAAGTCAATACCAGGCTGTGTCTTTCTTTCTTCTTTTTTTTTTTTTTTTTTTGCTCTTTTATGCAAACTAATGGCACGAGTAGGTTGTGGTTCTGCTTCAGGCTGAAACTGTTCCCTCCTCCTCCTCCTCTTCCAGTGGTTTCCGTCGCAGGACGGCGGCGTCACACCAAACTCATCCCCGAGTCCCACCCGGAGGTTCAGGTCGGTCCCCAGCTCAAACCCGCCGCTCCGGGAATGTGAGGGCTGTGTTTTTGGTTACTGTCACTGATGAGGTGTCGTTGGTCCCACAGGCCCGCGGTCAGCGCCACCGTCAGGTGGCCGGCGTTGACGCCGCTCAAGAGGAAAGGTAACTCGCTGTGTGTCCACTGGGGGGGGGGGGGGGTGGGGGGTGGCAGTGTGAACCAGCAGGAAGGAGCCGAGGTAAAAGTTGTCCTCTCATGTCCGTGAACCTTCTTCCCCTCAGGAGGGGCGGAGTCAGACGGACCGCCAAAGAAGCTCTTTGTTGCCGGAGTGACGGACCCCGCCCACCGCAGCAGCTACACCGTCAGGTGAGGCTCACCTCAAAGGCTCGATCGCGTTCACGCCGGGTCGTCTTCTCTTCTG
>NW_027662281.1:2500-7500 GCF_963422515.1 Blennius ocellaris | reverse complement strand
AACTTTAAGTTTCAGAATAAAAGCTTTTTATGACTCGTCTTTGTTCTGGTTTCCCATTAATCAACAGCTCCCTCTGGTGGCCAGAGGCTGGAACAGCCTCCTGCGGTGTGTGTGTGTGTGTGTGTGTGTGTGTGTGTGTGTGTGCGTTGACAGCCAGACGACCAGCCGGCAGGTTGTCGGTTCAAAACCGGACTGGGAGAGAGTCAGTGTTTACGTTGGCAGGTTGTCTGTGAATACATTAACACTCAGGATGACAGCGTCTCCCTGACACACACACACACACACACACACACACACACACACACACACACACACACACACACACACACACACACACACACACACACACACAGTCACAGCGGTGTTTGCTGATTGCTCGAGGCACAATTAGCCGTTAATCAACAACAACACACACGAGGAGCAAAACAGTTTGAAACAAGCAGAACAAACAGGTTGATTATTTATAAGGGAGACGGTTCTGCCCCCTTTATACACACACACACGCACACACACACGTGCACGCACACACACACACACACACACACACACACACACACACACACTCCTTGCTTCCCACCAGCAGCTCCTCCTGCACATCCTGTTAGCTCCCAGCGGTGGCTGCTGGTGGGGAGGAAGGTGTGTGTGTGTGTGTGTGTGTGTGTGTGTGTGTGTGTGTGCGTGTGTATGTGTGTGTGTGTGCGTGTGTGTGTGTATGTGTACTTGGGACAGGCCCATGGAGGCCGCGTGGCCACACAATGGGATGGGTATGGTTGCCGCGGCAACTCCATCAGCTTAAGCAACTGTGGCAACTGGTAGCTAAGTAACAGGAGGTGTGTGTGTGTGTGTGTGTGTGTGTGTGTGTGTGTGTGTGTGTGTGTGTGTGTGTGTGTGTGTGTGTGTGTGTGTGTGTGTGTCGGCACAGGTCAGCGCACAATAAAGGCATAACGAGCTGATTCAAACACCCGCCCCGGGTGTTAAAACGTTTCCCCCAACTGACCTTTGACCTCTTCACCCTCCAAGCGTGACGTCATGCTCCCCCTTCGACGCTCTACCGAGTGTAGCTCTAGTTTAAAAAAAAAAAAAAGAAAATAGAACAAAAGCTTTGGTCGTTTCTCCTTTGAACTCGTTTACCTGTCAAATGTTGTTTCAAAATGCAACAATGTTAATTAAAAATGCGTCAGATGATCACAAAATGTAACATGATTACAACTCCAGTATAAAATGTATCACATTGTCACGTGTCGCTCCGTCGCGACACAAGCGCGACACAAGGCGGCGCTCCAGTCCTCCTCAGCGGCTCAGACCTCCGGTCAGTGACGTCACACCCCGCGGCGGAGGTTCCCCGGATCGTAACAAGTGGTACTTTGTACAGTTACTCCAAGCAAACAGAAGTACTCCTCCTCGATACCGGAGGTGAGACGGTAATGACGTAGCGGAAAGGGGGCGTGTCCATGGCGGCTTCCTCACGTTTCCCTTTGATCACGCTGAAGCGCCCGCAGCCTCGTATTGTCTATTTCGTAATCAGAGTTTTGTACGATACAAATACTACACATATAAGTAACTTGTTTAAAAAGTACTTGAGTGACGGCAGGTAAACAGCAGTTAAATAGTTGATTTATGAGTCACGTGGTCTTAAGAAGACGACGATAGATTAAGACTAAATAAATAAATAAATAAAATAACAAAATAATCATAAATAATATAATAATAGTAAAATTGTAAAATGTTAAAAATAAATATATAAAATGATGTAATAAATAACAAAATAATCATAAATAATACAATTAAAAAATAAATAAAATGAAGTAATAAATAATGATAAAATATAAAATAAAAAATATAAAAAAATAAAAAAATAAAATGAAGTAATAAATAAAATAATCATAAATAATAATAATACAATTTTAAAATAAATAAATTTAATTAAGTAATAAATAACAAAATAATCATAAATAATAATACAATTTAAAAGGAAAAATATTATAAATAAATAAATAAAATGAAGTAATAAATAACAAAATAATCATATATAATAATGATAATACAATTTTAAATATAAAAATAATAAAAATAAATAAATCAAATGAAGTAATAAATAAAATAATCATAAATAATAATAACAATAAAAATTTTAAAATATAAAAAAATAATAAGAACTAAAAACATTATAATAAATATAAAAATTTTAAAAAGTGAAACCGGCGTGGCAAAAGAAAAAGTCTTCACTAAGTGTAAACTAATCAAAGTGTGTTAACGGAGGAGGGACGGGCGCCGCCCTGACCCCCCCAGAGCGTCCAGTCACACTCAATACATCATGTCATACATTCTTCTGCTTCTTTAACGTTTAAAAACACAAAACAAACAACAGGAGTGTCGTACAGTTTTCTCTTTATTGGTCCAATAAACACAACACACACACACACACACACACACACACACACACACACACACACACACACACACACTCAGCTGAAGCACTCCATGCTGCCTTGGCCCGCTCCATCTGGTGGAGGAAGTTGTAGAACTGAGGCAGCGTCAATTCTGGGAGGAGAAACAAGAGTCACGACAAACTGAAAACAATTCAAAGACTCAATCTAAACCCTATAAAGCTCAATAATCTGGATTAGAGGAGGAAGAGGCTCTATAATCTGGATTAGAGGAGGAAGAGGCTCTATAATCTGGTGTTAGAGGAAGAAGATGCTCTATAATCTGGTGTTAGAGGAGGAAGATGCTCTATAATCTGGTGTCAGAGGAGGAAGATGCTCTATAATCTGGTGTTACAGGAGGAAGATGCTCTATAATCTGAATTAGAGGAGGAAGAGGCTCTATAATCTGGTGTTAGAGGAGGAAGATGCTCTATAATCTGATGTTAGAGGAAGATGCTCTATAATCTGGTGTTAGAGGAAGGTGTTCTATAGTCTGGACTAGAGGGGGAAGATGCTCTATAATCTGGATTAGAGGAGGAATATGCTCTATAATCTGGTGTTAGAGGAGGACGATGCTCTATAATCTGGATTAGAAGAGGAAGATGCTCTATAATCTGATGTTAGAGGAAGGTGTTCTATAGTCTGGACTAGAGGGGGAAGATGCTCTATAATCTGGTGTTAGAGGAGGACGATGCTCTATAATCTGGATTAGAAGAGGAAGATGTTCTATAATCTGGATTAGAGGAGGAATATGCTCTATAATCTGGATTAGAGGAGGAAGATTCTCTATAATCTGGTGTTAGAGGAGGACGATGCTCTATTATCTGGTGTTAGAGGAGGAAGATGCTCTATAATCTGGTGTCAGAGGAGGAAGATGCTCTATAATCTGGTGTTACAGGAGGAAGATGCTCTATAATCTGAATTAGAGGAGGAAGAGGCTCTATAATCTGGTGTTAGAGGAGGAAGATGCTCTATAATCTGATGTTAGAGGAAGATGCTCTATAATCTGATGTTAGAGGAAGGTGTTCTATAGTCTGGACTAGAGGGGGAAGATGCTCTATAATCTGGATTAGAGGAGGAATATGCTCTATAATCTGGTGTTAGAGGAGGACGATGCTCTATAATCTGGATTAGAAGAGGAAGATGCTCTATAATCTGATGTTAGAGGAAGGTGTTCTATAGTCTGGACTAGAGGGGGAAGATGCTCTATAATCTGGTGTTAGAGGAGGACGATGCTCTATAATCTGGATTAGAAGAGGAAGATGTTCTATAATCTGGATTAGAGGAGGAATATGCTCTATAATCTGGATTAGAGGAGGAAGATTCTCTATAATCTGGTGTTAGAGGAGGACGATGCTCTATAATCTGGATTAGAAGAGGAAGATGCTCTATAATCTGGATTAGAGGAGGAAGATTCTCTATAATCTGGTGTTAGAGGAGGACGATGCTCTATAATCTGGATTAGAAGAGGAAGATGCTCTATAATCTGGATTAGAGGAGGAAGATGCTCTATAATCTGGATTAGAGGAGGAAGATGCTCGGTGACACTTTTTGAAAGTTCCCACGCATGGAAATCAGCGTTAACATGATTTAAACGTAACTGGAACTGTTAAAATGTGGTTTTGGTGGCTTATTTCTTATTTTTGATTGTTTCTGCTAATCCAAGGGCTCACAAACAAACAAACAAACAAACAAACAAACAAACAAACAAACAAAGCACTGAGAGACTCACCCATGTAGACATTTTCTGTGGAGTTTCCTTTTCGGACGACGAGCTTCAACTGCAGGACGACAGAGTGTTCAGCAGGCGGCGTGTGTGTGTGTGTGTGTGTGTGTGTGTGTGTGTGTGTGTGTGTGTGTGTGTGTGTGTGTGTGTGCACAGACCTGCAGAAAGATGTTCCCGGCCCTCTGGACCTCGCTGGTTCCCACGGTCACTGTGAGTTCAGAAAACATCAAAATAGAATAATAATAATAACGTTGGTTTATATTTAAATAAATAATACATTAAATTGCGTCTCACTGACACCCTCTAGTGGCCCCGCGGGGGGAACTACGCAATTTTTCCAGTGTTTCTTTTGTTTCCGTGGAAACGGGCACGGCTTTTGAAAACGTTGCCGTGCCGACGCGAGATCACGTGACCTCCGACCTCCGACCTCCGTCCTCCGACCTCCGACCCGTCTCACCTCCGAACTTCCACTCCATGTCCACCAGCTGGTGGACGAGCAGCGTCTGTCCCACGGCCGCCTCCAGAGGGCAGCACTGCTCTCCGCCCACTGACACAGGAAGAGACAGGAAGTGACAGGAAGGGACAGGAAGTGACAGGAAGAGACAAGAAGAGACCGGAAGAGACAGGAAGAGACAGGAAGAGACAGGAAGAGACAAGAAGAGACAGGAAGTGACAGGAAGAGACAGGAAGTGACAGGAAGTGACAGGAAGAGACAGGAAGAGACAGGAAGTGACAGGAAGAGACAGGAAGTGACAGGAAGAGACAGTAAGTGACAGGAAGTGACAGGAAGTGACAGGAAGTGACAGGAAGAGACAGGAAGTGACAGGAAGAGACAAGAAGAGACCGGA
>NW_027662282.1:0-14390 GCF_963422515.1 Blennius ocellaris | reverse complement strand
CTAAACCTGCACAGTTTTTCTAAACCTGCACAGTTTTTCTAAACCTGCACAGTTTTTCTAAACCTGCAGTTTTTCTAAACCTGCAGTTTTTCTAAACCTGCACAGTTTTTCTAAACCTGCACAGTTTTCTAAACCTGCACAGTTTTTCTAAACCTGCACAGTTTTTCTAAACCTGCAGTTTTCTAAACCTGCACAGTTTTTCTAAACCTGCACAGTTTTTCTAAACCTGCAGTTTTTCTAAACCTGCACAGTTTTTCTAAACCTGCACAGTTTTTCTAAACCTGCACAGTTTTTCTAAACCTGCACAGTTTTTCTAAACCTGCACAGTTTTTCTAAACCTGCAGTTTTTCTAAACCTGCACAGTTTTTCTAAACCTGCAGTTTTTCTAAACCTGCACAGTTTTTCTAAACCTGCACAGTTTTTCTAAACCTGCAGTTTTTCTAAACCTGCACAGTTTTTCTAAACCTGCACAGTTTTTCTAAACTGCAGTTTTTCTAAACCTGCACAGTTTTCTAAACCTGCAGTTTTTCTAACCTGCACAGTTTTTCTAACCTGCACAGTTTTTCTAAACCTGCAGTTTTTCTAAACCTGCACAGTTTTTCTAAACCTGCACAGTTTTTCTAAACCTGCAGTTTTTCTAAACCTGCACAGTTTTTCTAAACCTGCACAGTTTTTATAAACCTGCACAGTTTTTCTAAACCTGCACAGTTTTTCTAAACCTGCACAGTTTTCAGGAACCAGAAACAGAGAAATCCTGTTTTATTCAAACCTGCTGCTCTTTTATCAAACTTCATGTTTTATCTTCCAATATTGATGATTGTGTGTGTGTGCCCCCCCCCCCCCCCCCCCACCCCCCCGCGGCTCGTCTCCAGCCGTCAGTCGGTGCAGCGGACCGGACCGGACCGGACCGGACCGGACCGGGACCAGTTCGACCCCCCAGCAGAACTCTCCTCCCACCGACACGCTTCTTTCCTCAAACCCCGGAGCGGCGGCATGGAGCGGACCTGCCCCCCCTCCCAGTCCACCCCGCCCTCCAGTCCTCCCCCCTCCCTCCCCCGCCCCCTCCCTCCCCCCCCCCCCCCCCCCAGCTCAAGAAGAAGCTGTTAGTCCGCAGCGTCTCTCCGGTCGGATCATGGAGCGTCGCTGCGGCCGCTCCCCGCTGCTGCTGCTGCTGCTGCCGGCGGCCCTGGTCCTCTGGGCCCCCCACGGTAAGTCCTCTGGGCCCCCCACGGTAAGTCCTCTGGGCCCCCCACGGTAAGATCACGGTCTCCGGTCCGGACCGGAACCGCGAAGCTCCGCCGTTCCGCTCACTTTGTCTTCTGGACGCACTTTGGCGAAGAGCGCAGGACGCTCAGGTGCGCCACGACCCACAACTCCAGAACCCACAACTCCAGAACGCAGAACTCTAGAACCCAGAACTCTAGAACCCAGAACTCCACAACCCAGAACTCTAGAACCCAGAACTCTAGAACCCAGAACTCCAGAACGCAGGAAAACCACTAAACACCTGCTGTTTGACGTGTTTTCGGTCTTTTGAACTTTTATTGGACGGGTTTCAATCAGGTCCGCGGGACCGTGAGGACGGAGACGCGCTGCGTGACGCGCCGCGCCGCGCGGCTTTTGTTGATCGTTGAAACGTTTGTTGGACGTGTTGCTCTGGGGAGTCGCTCCCGGGTCTGGGGGTGTGAGGGTCTGGGGGTGTGAGGGTCTGGGGGTGTGAGGGTCTGGGGGTCCGGGGGTCTGGGGGTCTGCGGGTCTGTGGGAGCGCAGATTAAAACGTCGCGGCCGCGCCGCGTCACGTTTCGCCCCCAAAGCCGAGCTGTCAGGCGTGAAGGAGCGGGTTGGACACGGCGGTCTGACCGGCTTGTTAGGAGGCTGACAGGCGGAACGGCAGACCTCCTGCAGGCTCACGGGCACTTCGGCAGGGTTGTGGACCTGCTGCACACGTCACGCTCCTGCGTGTAGAAGCTTGACGAGGAGTTTCCTGGGTGGAACTTGTAGCTGCACGTCTGAACCTCCACAAGCTTCTGGTTCTCCCGGTGGGTGTGTGTGTGTGTGTGTGTGTGTGTGTGTGTGTGTGTGTGTGTGTGTGTGTGTGTGTGTGTGTGAGAGTGTGAGAGTGATGGACGGATGAAGTGTGTGTTGGAGCATAAAGTCCTTCTGATTGGTCCCCAGGAGGTTAGAGTCACTTCTGCTCTCCACTCATCTCTCTATCTATCTATCTATCTCTCTAACTATCTCTCTATCTATCTCTCTCTCTATCTCTCTATCTATCTATCTCTCTCTCTATCTCTCTCTCTCTCTCTCTATCTCTCTATCTATCTATCTATCTCTCTAACTATCTCTCTATCTATCTCTCTCTCTATCTCTCTATCTATCTATCTCTCTCTCTATCTCTCTCTCTCTCTCTCTATCTCTCTATCTATCTATCTATCTCTCTAACTATCTCTCTATCTATCTCTCTCTCTATCTCTCTATCTATCTATCTCTCTCTCTATCTCTCTCTCTCTCTATCTATCTCTCTATCTATCTATCTATCTCTCTATCTCTCTATCTATCTCTCTATCTCTCTATCTATCTCTCTATCTATCTCTATCTCTCTATCTATCTCTCTATCTCTCTATCTCTCTATCTCTCTATCCATCTATCCATCTCTCTCTCTCTCTCTCTCTCTCTCTCTCTCTCTCTCTCTCTCTCTCTCTCTCTGGTCTCACTAAACCACCATGACGCAGGAACCAAGTCCAGGTCTGTTCCAACAAGCAAACCTTGATGAGTCTGGTGTCAAATTACATTAAATCTGTTTTAAAGAAAAGATTCGGGACGTTTCAGGATAATGAGGATTTGTTTTATTTTATCATGAGGATTTGTTTTATTTTATCATGAGGACTTGTTTTATTTTATAATGAGGATTTATTTTATTTTATAGTGAGGATTTATTTTATTTTGTAATGAGGATTTATTTTATTTTGTAATGAGGATTTATTTTATTTTGTAGTGACGATTTATTTTATTTTGTAATGAGAATTTATTTTATTTCATAGTGACGATTTATTTTATTTTATGAGGATTTATTTTATTTTGTAATGAGGATTTATTTTATTTTATAGTGAGGATTTATTTTATTTTATAGTGAGGATTTATTTTATTTTGTAGTGACGATTTATTTTATTTTGTAATGAGAATTTATTTTATTTCATAGTGACGATTATTTTATTTTATGAGGATTTATTTTATTTTATGAGGATTTATTTTATTTTATAGTGACGATTTATTTTATTTTATGAGGATTTATTTTATTTTATAGTGACGATTTATTTTATTTTATGAGGATTTATTTTATTTTATCATGAGGATTTATTTTATTTTGTAATGAGGATTTATTTTATTTTATAGTGAGGATTTATTTTATTTTGTAGTGACGATTTATTTTATTTTGTAATGAGGATTTATTTTATTTCATAGTGACGATTTATTTTATTTTATGAGGATTTATTTTATTTCATAGTGACGATTTATTTTATTTTATGAGGATTTATTTTATTTTATAGTGACGATTTATTTTATTTTGTAATGAGGATTTTTTTATTTTATGAGGATTTATTTTATTTAGTAATGAGGATTTATTTTGAAGGTTATCATGTCGACCACATCAAGTCCCACTGCAGCTTCACGTCGTTATCAAGAACGTAGAACCAACAGAGAACCAACGGGATCCTCAGTTATGCTTTTAATCGTGTTTATTGATCAGCTGAGGAAACACTGATATCATGACTCAGCACTTTCACTCAAATACACCAACTGTAATCAGCATTGTTTGCTGAGTCAGCACATTTCCTGTCCAGTGTCCAGTGTCCAACTTCCTGTCAGTGTCCAGCTTCCTGTCCAGCTTCCTGTCCAGTTTTCTGTCGAGTGTCCAGTTTCCTGTCCAGTGTCCAACTTCCTGTCAGTGTCCAGCTTCCTGTCCAGTGTCCAGTGTCCAACTTCCTGTCAGTGTCCAGCTTCCTGTCCAGCTTCCTGTCCAGTTTTCTGTCGAGTGTCCAGTTTCCTGTCCAGTGTCCAGTGTCCAACTTCCTGTCCAGTGTCCAGCTTCCTGTCCAGTGTCCATTTTCCTGTCCAGTGTCCAGCTTCCTGTCCAGTTTCCTGTCCAGCTTCGTGTCCAGTGTCCAGTTTCCTGTCCAGTGTCCAGCTTCCTGTCCAGTGTCCAGCTTCCTGTCCAGTTTCCTGTCCAGCTTCGTGTCCAGTGTCCAGTTTCCTGTCCAGTGTCCAGCTTCCTGTCCAGTGTCCCCCCGTGTCGGCGGTGCGGCTCTGCCTGGACAGACGTCCTTTGCTGTGCCTGGATGAAAAGCTGATTTGCCGTCATGGCGGCGGGTGTTTGACGAGCAGATTAGTGGTATTAGGCTCAGCGGCGTTCACTCAGGCACACACTGGGGCCGCCGGTTTGAATCCCCTCTCTGCCGGCTGAATGGGATCGGGGTTACGTGGGGGGAAACAAGCGGCGGGGTCTTTGGCGAAGGTCGGCGAGGAGGCCCGTCACGTCGCCGCGCCTCCTTCCTCCAGCGAATGGCGGGGATTTGTTTAGTAACAGCGGGGGGGGTGGGGGGGGGGGGCAGTGATGAAATGAGGACGCCGTCACACTGTGAAGCAGGGGAGAGAGAGAGAGAGAGAGAGAGAGAGAGAGAGCACCGTGTTGAATCACAAACACACCTCCAGCCCGTCCTGCTGGCAGGGTGATGGAGGACAGGCGACGTAGCTCCTCTGTCATCAGGCTTCGCTCCCCGCCGACCTCCGTCACTCTGCCTTCGGCCTCCGTCACTCTGCTCTCGGCCTCCGTCACTCTGCTCTCGGCCTCCACTTCGTCTCCAGGACACTGTAAAAACAAGTTGGAGTGACGGTACCTGTAAAAACCACAACATGTTGGACAGACGACCTGACAGTTTTTACAGTGTATGTCCTGTTGGGACACTTTTTACAGTGTGTGTCCTGTTGGGACACTTTTTACAGTGTGTGTCCTGTTGGGACATTTTTTACAGTGTGTGTCCTGTTGGGACAGTTTTTACAGTGTGTGTCCTGTTGGGACACTTTTTACAGTGTATGTCCTGTTGGGACAGTTTTTACAGTGTATGTCCTGTTGGGACAGTTTTTACAGTGTATGTGCTGTTGGGACACTTTTTACAGTGTATGTCCTGTTGGGACAGTTTTTACAGTGTGTGTCCTGTTGGGACACTTTTTACAGTGTGTGTCCTGTTGGGACAGTTTTTACAGTGTGTGTCCTGTTGGGACACTTTTTACAGTGTATGTCCTGTTGGGACAGTTTTTACAGTGTATGTGCTGTTGGGACACTTTTTACAGTGTGTGTCCTGTTGGGACAGTTTTTACAGTGTGTGTCCTGTTGGGACAGTTTTTACAGTGTGTGTCCTGTTGGGACACTTTTTACAGTGTGTGTCCTGTTGGGACAGTTTTTACAGTGTATGTCCTGTTGGGGACACTTTTTACAGTGTATGTGCTGTTGGGACACTTTTTACAGTGTGTGTCCTATTGGGACAGTTTTTACAGTGTGTGTCCTTTGGGACAGTTTTTTACAGTGTATGTCCTGTTGGGACAGTTTTTACAGTGTATGTCCTGTTGGGACAGTTTTTACAGTGCGTGTCCTATTGGGACAGTTTTTTACAGTGCGTGTCCTGTTGGGACAGTTTTTACAGTGCGTGTCCTGTTGGGACCGTTTTTACAGTGTAGGTCCAGTTGGGACCGTTTTTACAGTGTATGTCCTGTTGGGACACTTTTTACAGTGTATGTCCTGTTGGGACAGTTTTTACAGTGTATGTCCTGTTGGGACAGTTTTTACAGTGTCTGTCCTGTTGGGACAGTTTTTACAGTGTCTGTCCTGTTGGGACAGTTTTTACAGTGTATGTCCTGTTGGGACAGTTTTTACAGTGTGTGTCCTGTTGGGACAGTTTTTACAGTGTGTGTCCTGTTGGGACAGTTTTTACAGTGTGTGTCCTGTTGGGACAGTTTTTACAGTGTGTGTCCTATTGGGACAGTTTTTACAGTGTATGTCCTGTTGGGACAGTTTTTACAGTGTGTGTCCTGTTGGGACAGTTTTTACAGTGTATGTCCTGTTGGGACAGTTTTTACAGTGTATGTCCTCGGGGCCAAATCTTTTGGTCTTTTCTGTCTCGGTTCTTAATCTCTGCTTTTCTCTCATTCTTTCACCCCCCCCTCCTCCCCCCCCCCCTCTCCTCCCCCCCCCCCTCCTCCCCCCCATTTGTTCTAATCCTCCTCCTCGTTTGTCTTCCGTCTCGTTCCAGGTCGGGGGGGTGGAGGAGGGTTTTGTCTTCTTTTACTGAGCCGACCATCTTGTCTCTGCTGGTGTCCACCTGGCACCGTGCCAGGCCCTACTCCTCCTCTTCCTCCTCTTCATCCTCCTCTTCATCCTCCTCCTCCTCCTCCTCTTCATCCTCCTCTTCATCCTCCTCCTCCTCTTCATCCTCCACATCCCTGTAACCTGCTGGGACTCTGAAGTGTGTGTGTGGAGGGGGGGGGCGGGTTGTAGAGTAATAGTGAAGCACCAGTAGAGTACCAGTACAGTACCAGTAGAGCACCAGTAGAGTACCAGTAGAGTACCAGTAGAGTACCAGTAGAGTACCAGTACAGTACCAGTAGAGTACCAGTAGAGCACCAGTACAGTACCAGTAGAGCACCAGTAGACTACCAGTAGAGCACCAGTAGAGTACCAGTAGAGCACCAGTAGAGTGCCAGTAGAGTGCCAGTAGAGTACCAGTAGAGTACCAGTACAGTACCAGTAGAGTACCAGTAGAGTACCAGTACAGTACCAGTAGAGTACCAGTAGAGCACCAGTAGAGCACCAGTACAGTACCAGTAGAGCACCAGTAGAGCACCAGTACAGTACCAGTAGAGCACCAATAGAGTACCAGTACAGTACCAGTACAGTACCAGTAGAGCACCAGTACAGTACCAGTAGAGCACCAGTAGAGCACCGGTACAGTACCAGTAGAGCAGCAGTACAGTACTGGTGGGTGGAGGAACCAGAAGCAGCAGTACAGTACTGGTGGGTGGAGGAACCAGAAGCAGCAGTGCAGTACTGGTGGGTGGAGGAACCAGAAGCAGCAGTGCAGTACTGGTGGGTGGAGGAACCAGAAGCAGCAGTGCAGTACTGGTGGGTGGAGGAACCAGAAGCAGCAGTACAGTACTGGTGGGTGGAGGAACCAGAAGCAGCAGTACAGTACTGGTGGGTGGAGGAACCAGAAGCAGCAGTACAGTACTGGTGGGTGGAGGAACCAGAAGCAGCAGTGCAGTACTGGTGGGTGGAGGAACCAGAAGCAGCAGTGCAGTACTGGTGGGTGGAGGAACCAGAAGCAGCAGTACAGTACTGGTGGGTGGAGGAACCAGAAGCAGCAGTACAGTACTGGTGGGTGGAGGAACCAGAAGCAGCAGTGCAGTACTGGTGGGTGGAGGAACCAGAAGCAGCAGTGCAGTACTGGTGGGTGGAGGAACCAGAAGCAGCAGTACAGTACTGGTGGGTGGAGGAACCAGAAGCAGCAGTACAGTACTGGTGGGTGGAGGAACCAGAAGCAGCAGTACAGTACTGGTGGGTGGAGGAACCAGAAGCAGCAGTGCAGTACTGGTGGGTGGAGGAACCAGAAGCAGCAGTACAGTACTGGTGGGTGGAGGAACCAGAAGCAGCAGTGCAGTACTGGTGGGTGGAGGAACCAGAAGCAGCAGTGCAGTACTGGTGGGTGGAGGAACCAGAAGCAGCAGTGCAGTACTGGTGGGTGGAGGAACCAGAAGCAGCAGTACAGTACTGGTGGGTGGAGGAACCAGAAGCAGCAGTACAGTACTGGTGGGTGGAGGAACCAGAAGCAGCAGTACAGTACTGGTGGGTGGAGGAACCAGAAGCAGCAGTACAGTACTGGTGGGTGGAGGAACCAGAAGCAGCAGTGCAGTACTGGTGGGTGGAGGAACCAGAAGCAGCAGTGCAGTACTGTGGTGGGTGGAGGAACCAGAAGCAGCAGTGCAGTACTGGTGGGTGGAGGAACCAGAAGCAGCAGTGCAGTACTGGTGGGTGGAGGAACCAGAAGCAGCAGTGCAGTACTGGTGGGTGGAGGAACCAGAAGCAGCAGTACAGTACTGGTGGGTGGAGGAACCAGAAGCAGCAGTACAGTACTGGTGGGTGGAGGAACAATAAGCAGCAGTACAGTACTGGTGGGTGGAGGAACCAGAAGCAGCAGTACAGTACTGGTGGGTGGAGGAACCAGAAGCAGCAGTACAGTACTGGTGGGTGGAGGAACCAGAAGCAGCAGTACAGTACTGGTGGGTGGAGGAACCAGAAGCAGCAGTACAGTACTGGTGGGTGGAGGAACCAGAAGCAGCAGTACAGTACTGGTGGGTGGAGGAACCAGAAGCAGCAGTGCAGTACTGGTGGGTGGAGGAACCAGAAGCAGCAGTGCAGTACTGGTGGGTGGAGGAACCAGAAGCAGCAGTACAGTACTGGTGGGTGGAGGAACCAGAAGCAGCAGTACAGTACTGGTGGGTGGAGGAACCAGAAGCAGCAGTACAGTACTGGTGGGTGGAGGAACCAGAAGCAGCAGTGCAGTACTGGTGGGTGGAGGAACCAGAAGCAGCAGTACAGTACTGGTGGGTGGAGGAACCAGAAGCAGCAGTATCACTGAACATCCCAGGAATTAGTCTGATCCTCTTTTCCAGATCAGAATCATTCAGTTCCTGGATGACATGATGAGCCCAGTGGGGGGGGGGGGCTGAACCTCTACTTCCTGTTCTCTTTGTTCTCTGTTTTCTGTGTTCTGTGTTCTGTGTTCTGTGTTCTCCACTCGGCGGGACAGATCCAAAGTGTGTCAAGGTCGTCAGAGGACGAAGTGTAAAAATCCATCATTTGCTCGTCGGCGTCCTGCTGGTTCCAATCAGGTCGTTCCTCTAAATAGCCGCGTCCCCAAGGCGTCATCACCGCCTGCTAATGAGCCGCCGCCGCCTGCTAATGAGCCGCCGGCCCCCACAGCTAGCCGCCCCCCACAGCTAGCCGGCCCCCACAGCTAGCCGGCCCCCACAGCTAGCTGCCCCCACAGCTAGCTGCCCCCTGGTGGACGCAGGTGAAAAAAGCAATTAGTGTTTGGCTGCAGCCTGCAGCTCCTGCAGAGCGGCGCTCGCTGCCCCGGCGCAGGAGGAGGTTCTGCGGTGGAGAACCCGACACCGCCATGGTTCTGTCTGAGACTCCATGTTTCCCTCCAAACAAAACCAGGTGAAGAAAACATCCATAGAACCAGTGGGAGCGCTGCAGGACTCAACCTGGGCCTGTAGGGGCGCTGTGACGCTGTCATGCCGTAACACCGTAACGCCGTAGCTCCGTAGCGCCGTAGCTCCGTAGCGCCGTAGCTCCGTAACGCCGTAGCTCCGTAACGCCGTAGCTCCGTAACGCCATAGCTCTGTAGCGCCGTAGCGCCGTAACGCCGTAGCTCCGTAACGGCGTAGCTCCGTAGCGCCGTAGCTCCGTAGCGCCGTAGCTCCGTAACGCCGTAGCTCCGTAACGCCATAGCTCTGTAGCGCCGTAGCGCCGTAACGCCGTAGCTCCGTAACGGCGTAGCTCCGTAACGCCGTAGCTCCGTAGCGCCGTAGCTCCGTAGCGCCGTAGCTCCGTAACGCCGTAGCTCCGTAACGGCGTAGCTCCGTAGCGCCGTAGCTCCGTAGCGCCGTAGCTCCGTAACGCCGTAGCTCCGTAACGCCGTAGCTCCGTAACGCCATAGCTCTGTAGCGCCGTAGCGCCGTAACGCCGTAGCTCCGTAACGGCGTAGCTCCGTAACGCCGTAGCTCCGTAGCGCCGTAGCTCCGTAGCGCCGTAGCTCCGTAACGCCGTAGCTCCGTAACGCCGTAGCTCCGTAACGCCATAGCTCTGTAGCGCCGTAGCGCCGTAACGCCGTAGCTCCGTAACGCCGTAGCTCTGTAGCGCCGTAGCGCCGTAACGCCGTAGCTCCGTAACGGCGTAGCTCCGTAACGCCGTAGCTCCGTAGCGCCGTAGCTCCGTAGCGCCGTAGCTCCGTAACGCCGTAGCTCCGTAACGGCGTAGCTCCGTAGCGCCGTAGCTCCGTAGCGCCGTAGCTCCGTAACGCCGTAGCTCCGTAACGCCGTAGCTCCGTAGCGCCGTAGCTCCGTAATGCTGTAGCGCCATAGCGCCATAGCGCCGTAGCTCCGTAATGCTGTAGCGCCATAGCGCCGTAGCTCCGTAACGCCGTAGCTCCGTAGCGCCGTAGCTCCGTAGCGCCGTAGCTCCGTAACGCCGTAGCTCCGTAACGGCGTAGCTCCGTAGCGCCGTAGCTCCGTAGCGCCGTAGCTCCGTAACGCCGTAGCTCCGTAACGCCGTAGCTCCGTAATGCTGTAGCGCCATAGCGCCATAGCGCCGTAGCTCCGTAATGCTGTAGCGCCATAGCGCCGTAGCTCCGTAACGCCGTAGCGCTGCTCAATGAGACAAAAGTACCAGGATCCCAGGAGGATCTGAACTTGTAGTGCAAACCGCTAACTCCTGTAGCGTGAACCGCTAGCTCTTGTAGCGTGAACCGCTAGCTCCTGTCGTTGAAGTACATCGATTTGACTTTTGACCTCGAGCCGCTGTGCGGCGTGATGACATCACTGATCATGTGATCATGACATCACTGATCATGTGATCATGACATCACTGATCATGTGACATTGAAACGGATCATTTCACTGTTGGTTTGATGTCCATTGGATTAAAAGGGACTATGTTGAAAAACGTTTTGTGACCTTGACCTTGACCTTTGACCCGATCGCTCTCATCCTTTATTGGAATCCTCCCTGGCTGAAGACGAATCATCCCTGAACCTTTCTGGTCAATCGTCTCGTGGAAAGTTGGTAACAAACAGAATAAACACCACGCCCCTCCCCCACCTGTCCTACCAGAGGACGGTCCCTCTCTGTCCTTCTGTCTTCTTCTTCTTCTTCTTCTTCTTCTTCTTCGGTGTTTACTTCCTGTTTAACCCAGCTGGCCGCTGGACGGTCCGACCCGACCAGGACACCACAGTCTGTCTCTGTCTCTGTCTCTGTCTCTGACTCTGACTCTGACTCTGTCTCTGTCTCTGACTCTGACTCTGACTCTGACTCTGACTCTGTCTCTGTCTCTGTCTCTGTCTCTGACTCTGTCTCTGACTCTGACTCTGACTCTGACTCTGTCTCTGTCTCTGTCTCTGTCTCTGTCTCTGTCTCTGACTCCCCCCCCCCCCCCCCCCCCCCACTACCCCCCCCATAGGTTCAGGTCTTATCAGCTGTTGGACAAAGCTGCACAGGGACAGTGCTGAAAGGTTGACACACACACACACACACACACACACACACACACACACACACACACACACACACACACACACACACACACACACACACACACACACACACACACACACACACACACACACACACACACACACACACACACACACACTCAGGAGGTAAAAGGAGAATTTGTCAGCAGGAACAACTAAACCAGGAAGAGTTGAACTCAATGAAGTTGGAAGAGAGATAAAAGAGATAAAAGAGATAAAAGCGTCTCCTGCAGGACGAGCAGCAGCTCCTCGTTGTCTTCAGGCGTCTCTCAGATGTTTGGTCTTATGGCTGCAGCTTTCATTCCTCCACAGAGAATCTCTCCTCCTCCTCCTCCTCTCCTCCTCCTCCCTCCACCTCTCAGGCTGATCGATGAGTTCCTCCTCTCCTCCTTTCTCCTCCTCTCCTCCTTTCTCCTCCTCTTCCTCTCCTCTCCTCTCTTCACCTCTCTCCTCTCCTCCCTCCTCCTCTCCTCTCTTCACCTCTCCCCTCCTCTCTCCTCCCTCCTCCTCTCCTCTCTTCACCTCTCCCCTCCTCTCTCCTCTCCTCCCTCCTCCTCTCTCTCTTCACCTCTCTCCTCCCACCTCCTGCAGTCGCTCCTCTTCTTCCACTGCACTTTGCAGGTTTGATCAAAGTCTCCTGAGCAGAAAGTCCTGCAGCTGTTTGATGAGTCAGGAGAACCGTCAGGTCAGAACGTCGGTTCTGTGAAACATTCGCTTCTCTTGAAGAAGAAAAGACGATGCAGGTCAGGAGATGAAAGAGATGATAGGAGGCTGGCTGGAACGCCGGGGGCGCCCAAATCTGAACGTTTGAAAAGCATCGCAGGACGAGAAGGAAACATCCTGGGCAAGGACAGCGCCCAGCAACTGCTCCCAGCCATGCTACATGCTAAAGAGCTTCGACCTCACACAGTAGCCAAGCTACATGCTATGTGCTAAAGAGCTTTGAACTCACACAGTCGCCATGCTACATGCTAAAGAGTTTTGAACTTACACAGTAGCCATGTTACATGCTACATGCTAAAGAGTTTTGAACTCACACAGTGGCCATGCTACATGCTACATGCTAAAGAGTTTTGAACTCACACAGTAGCCATGCTACATGCTAAAGAGTTTTGAACTCACACAGTAGCCATGCTACATGCTAAAGAGTGTTGAGCTCACACAGTAGCCATGCTACATGCTAAAGAGTGTTGAACTCACACAGTAGCCATGCTACATGCTACATGCTAAAGAGTGTTGAGCTCACACAGTAGCCATGCTACATGCTAAAGAGTGTTGAACTCACACAGTAGCCATGCTACATGCTACATGCTAAAGAGTGTTGAACTCACACAGTAGCCATGCTACATGCTAAAGAGTGTTGAACTCACACAGTAGCCATGCTACATGCTACATGCTAAAGAGTTTTCAAATAGAAATACTGTATGTCTATATTACAGTGAAGACCCTGCAGCTCTGTGGCTCTTAGAGACACATAATCCCAGACTGTTTTCAGATTAACCTGCCATGGCCTTCTGGGTAACACAGCGACCCCCCCCCCCCCTCCCCCGCCCTGGCCGGGGGAGGGGGGGGGGGGGGCATTCTGGCGTGGGCATCGGTTCTCACCCCTCCATCCTGGACGCCCCGGCTCTCCCAGGGCTCGGCTAATCCTCTTATTGAGGTCCGGCTGGAGGCGGCGGCGCTCCCACAGGCCGCTGAGCGCCATGGCGGCCCCGGCGCTCGGCGGCCTGTGGGAGCGCCGAGCGCCGGGGCCGCCGCCGCCACTCTCCACTGAATAAACACACTGACACAGTTTGGTGTTTTTCTCTCCGTGCCGACGCTGAGCAAGGCTTTCCTAAAGAATCTATTCTCCTCATTCACTCTCCCAGTGGAACACACACACACACACACACACACACACTCTTTCAGTCCTGAACCCCCCCACTTCCTTCTCTCCGTTTCTTTGAGGAAAACAAAAAAGAAAAAGAGCGAACAAGCGAGACTTGAGATTTGTTTTTAGGCTTGTTGAGACGGTTCTCTGAGACCAGAACCCGGTTCCTCTGAGGTCCAGAATCCGGTTCATCAGGGGATCTGAGGTACTGTACCTTACCTTACCTTACCTTACAACTACTCACACAGTCCCTTACTGTACCTTGGGAGCAGCAGTAAGGGACTGTGTGGTCCCTTAGCATAGCATAACGTATATTATGCTATAACATACGTTATGCTATGCTAAGGGACTGTATGGTCCCTTAGCATAGCATAACATACGTTATGCTATGCTAAGGGACCATACAGTCTGACAGGAGTTGAAGACGATACTGGAAGAAGTGAAGACAAGAGTCACGACTGTCGTCATGTTGGTGTTTGTTCTGTTCTCCTGATTTACCAACTATGGAATTCACCACGAGGGGCGTGGCCATGTTTCAGTGTGGGTCAGAGGGGCGTGGTTCAGAGGGGTGTGGTTCAGAGGGGCGTGGTTCAGAGGGGTGTGGTTAAGAGGGGCGTGGTTCAGAGGTGTGTGGTTCAGAGGGCGTGGCCATCTTTCAGCGTGGTTCAGAGGGGCGTGGTTCAGAGGGGTGTGGTTAAGAGGGGCGTGGTTCAGAGGGGTGTGGCTCAGAGGGGCGTGCGCCATCTTTCAGCGTGGTTCAGAGGGGCGTGGTTCAGAGGGTGTGGTTAAGAGGGGCGTGGTTCAGAGGTGTGTGGTTCAGAGGGGCGTGGTCAGAGGGGTGTGGTTAAGAGGGGCGTGGCCATCTTTCAGCGTGGTTCAGAGGGGCGTGGTTCAGAGGGGTGTGGTTAAGAGGGCGTGGCCATCTTTCAGCGTGGTTCAGAGGGGTGTGGTTCAGAGGGGCGTGGTTCAGAGGGGCGTGGCCATCTTTCAGCGTGGTTCAGAGGGGGCGTGGTTCAGAGGGGCGTGGCCATCTTTCAGTGTGTGCTGTGGCTGAGCGAGTCGTTAGCTACCTAGCAGCTCCTTGGTTCATTTGATTATTTGAATCGGCTCAATCCTGACTGGGTTTGTTCTTTTCCTCTGGTTCGTCTCGGTCTGAA